>NC_048593.1:8075983-8432650 GCF_013265735.2 Oncorhynchus mykiss | reverse complement strand
TTTCTGATCTAACCGGTTCAATGCTTTATTTTGCTGGTCAGTGAAACGAAACAAAATAAATTATGTAAACAATTGCAAAATAATTTTGGTCCAACCCCTGCTTGTAAACATAGCGGTAACCTTTTTGGTGCTATATAGAACCCTTGAAGGTCATGAACTGTCAAAATCTATTTGTTATCATGAAATTGGATGATGTTTGAATGAAACTTGATCTAAGTATGAAAAATGACTGTTGGCTCTACATTGATAAAGTTTGATCATAAAGTTACTGGTCCCTCCCACACGTCAAACACTTGGATGCATTATTAAGGAAATAATACACCAATGGTACCATAATATTATCTTACCTAACTTAAATAAGTATCTCCTTGTAACTAGCATCGGAGAAGGCATGTTTGCAGAGGTGTGTGGTTTTATTTTGACTCAGAGGTATCCAACATTTTAGTTATTTAGCAGAGAGTCTTATCCAGACAGACTTACTGGAGCAATTAAGGTTAAGTGCGTTGCGCAAGGGCACACACAGATTTTTCACATAGTCGGCTCGGGGTTCAAAACGGCGACCCTTCGGTTACTGGCCCAACACTCTTAACCACTATTCTATGAACACTGTAGGTGTCAACAAATATAGTTCAATGTTTAAACTATTCAATTCATTGCTTGAAATGATTTTACTGCAAACCTGCTTACTGCATCCAAGTTTCTTGACATAGGCGTTTTAAAAACCTGTCAGTCAAGGTGAGCTCATTAATATAACCTCCCCACCCACTCAACCTGTCTTTTCAAACATACTTATTGTTAGCCATGAGAGAAATGTTTCTCCAATTTTTAGCAATTCCCCTCAAAAAAAGCTATTTTACATGGCAATCAGAATGACTGTTCAGGACCTTTTAATAAAGAACCATGCTCACAAGGTTAATTAAAATGCAAATTAATTACTTAAAAATCATACAATGTGATTTTCTGGATTTTTGTTTTAGATTCCGTCTCTCACAGTTGAAGTGTATCTATGATAAAAAATTACAGACCTCTACATGCTTTGTAGGTAGGAAAACCTGCCAAATTGGCAGTGTATCAAATACTTGTTCTCCCCACTGTACATATACATATGAGATGAGTAATGTAGGGTATGTAAACATTATGTTAAGTGGCATTGTTTAAAGTGGCTCGTGATACATTTTTTACATCAATTTCCATCAATTCCATTATTAAAGTGAGCTGGAGTTTAGTCAGTATGTTGGCAGCAGCCACTCAATGTTAGTGGTGGCTGTTTAACAGTCTGATGGCCTTGAGATAGAAGCTGTTTTTCAGTCTCTGTCCCAGCTTTGATGCACCTGTACTGACCTCACCTTCTGGATGATAGCGGGGTGAACAGGCAGTGGCTCGGGTGGTTGTTGTCATTGATGATCTTTATGGCCTTCCTGTGACATCGGGTGGTGTAGGTGTCCTGGAGGGCAGGTAGTTTTCCCCCGGTGATGCGTTGTGCAGACCTCACTACCCTCTGGAGAGCCTCTGGAGAGCCTTATGGTTGTGGTCAGCCATATTATATTGTGTTAATTGGCAAATTGAATCAAGTGAGCTACCTCTGGAACAGCTGGGGGTCCCTAAGAAGAGACTGTTTAAGGCAACCATTCTCAATTAACACAAGGTCTTTTTTTTTCATGAATTCATTACAGTTTAAAATGTTCTATTCGTTTATTAAAAGGAAATCCATATTATTAAGGTACATTTCTAAATAAAATACTGATCTGGTCCATCCTTGCCTGGTGCTGGGACTAGTGCTGGAAATCGTGATCTCTGTTGGGAATGGGACTGGATCTGCAGAGGGGAGGAAGGACAAGCTCAGGAGCAGCAGGCACAGAGCCCTTTTCCCGGGGATCAGTGGTGGCACTTGTGGTCTGCTCGCTCAGGGTGAAGGTCTGGTGTTTGGTCCCTCCTCTGCAGCCTCTTTGGGTGTTCTGGTGCTGGAACTTGGTCTGGTGCTAGAACTGGTGTTGGATCTGCAGAGAGGAGGAAGGACAACCTGAGGCATGAGTAGGCACACTTGGAAGCCCAGGACACAGAGGCCAGTGATGGTACTCCCCATTGGCCTGCTCACTCCGAGTGTAGGTCTAGATCTTTGGTCCTTCATCCATGCCTCTTCTGGTGTGGTGACGAATGGTTCCTGGTTCTGCGAGAGGGGTAGGTGTAGAGGGAGGAAGGAAGGGGTAGAGAGATGGAGAGGGAAAAGAGGGGTGGTGGATGGTATGTCCATCGGCCTGGGCTGGTGCTGGAGGAGTAGCGATGCAGTGGCAAGGCTGGATGCTGGAGGCTGGGGGACAGAGGTAACAACCTCTAGTGGGTTATTTGTGTTATTGGGTATTCACGTGTATTGGCATGCCTCCCCACTGACGTCTTGTTGGCCCAATGTACTGACTTGGTGATAGAGTTGGGGATGATGGGAGGGGTGAAGGCGGTTCCGAGGTTCCGGAGGGTCTGGACTGAGGCTGCCTAGTTTGCTGCTGGGAGGGCTAAGGGGGTCTGGGTTGACAAATAGCAGGGGGGATGAGTCAGGGGCATTAGGGGGTATGGGAGGGGGGTCAGCGGCAGTTGTTCGTGGGAGGTGGGGGTCATGGACAATGAGGGGCGGGAAGGAGCGATCAGTGTTAGTAATGCAGGGCCGTAATTATATTATATATTGGGAGGAGACACATCCCCCCCAATATTCAAATATGCTCAAAATGCCCCCCATGAATTATGATGTCGTAGGAACAACACCAACATGGCGATATCGGATCATGCAAATATTGATGGTTAAGAATATTTGTACGATCTCATATCGCCCTGTTGGTGTTGTTCCTACAACATCATAATTAATGTTGCTCCAGGACCAGGACCTGTATTTAGTTGGATACGAATAATAACATCACAACAGTCTTATCCTGTTGGCCTCCAAATGTGCATCAATATTCCTTCTAGTCATTAGTTTACTGATAATATTTATTTCATGTTCACTGAGGTGCGTTCAGAGTAAAGAGAGAGAGGGAGAGAGAGCACACGGATGCCGACAGGGCAGGGAGAGCAGGTGAGAAGGAGGTGAGTGAAAAAAGGAGCAAATATTGATGTTTAAGACCGAATAATGATCACAACAGTCTAATCCTAATGTTCATTTAAGCTGAGATATTCCTCTAAGTATGGCTTCTCATATTTCAGATAATACAATCAAGCAGGGAGAGTGAGTGTGATACAATGACAGACAGCGAGAGAGAGAGCAGACAGGCAGGCGAAGATGAAGGTGCAGGAGAGGGAGGGGAGGAGCTTGGTCTTCGCCCAAATCAGCCAAATGTGAACGTCATACCTAGTCAAACCCTATCAAATAGGACATTCTACTTTCAGGAGAAATGGTTTAAAGATTATACTTGGCTCCATTACAGCCCCTCCTTAAAGGGGGTCATCTGTTTCTATTGTGCTAAATACTTTGTAACACAAAAGTCTAAGCTTGTGTCAAGAGCAGATTCAGCTTTTGTCAAGACTGGCTTTCAAAATTGGAAGAAGGCACTGGTGAAATGTAGTGCACATTAATTAAGACAGCCAGTGTCACAAATTAGGTGTGATGCCAAAGCCTGTTAATTAAATGTGCAACTTCAGGTGAACTTGAAGGACAGCAGCAACAAATGGGGGGGGGGGGGGGGTGTTGGGGGTGTGAAGTACTGTACTTGGCGCGGCAAGGTCAGGCGTTTCGAGGCGTTGATAAGATGAGTGGGAATTTCAGCCAGCTTCTAAAGTACAAGGCAGAGGGTGATGCAGATCTGACCACCTGGCTGAAATGTCACTTTGGTTTCACCAGTCCCCAAATGCAAAACAAAATATGTGCACAATACACACATCAAAGAAATTGTGTCGGAAATAACATCAATGCCAGTGGTCCAGTTCGCACTTATCATTGATGGCACCCAGGATATATCAGGAGTTGAGCAGGAATCATAATGTCTGACTCTTTGTAGATGCAGATCTACAACTAAAGGAAGAATTCCTGGGACTACGAAGTGTCATCAACGACAGGGAAAAATATAGCCAAGATGGCATGTGATGTGATGATGCGTCTAGGCCTTCCTCTGTCCCAACTTCAAGGACAAACCTATGACGGTGCCGAAGACATGGCTGGACGATTGCAGGGGGTGCAAGCCATTTTAAGGAAAGAACAACCGCTGGCTATGTTTTGACACTGTGGTCCACACTCTGTGAACTTAGTTACACAGGCTGCCTGTGTAGCCTCTCCACTAGTAAGAGATTCAATGGGTCTGGTGCATGAATTTGGAGGCTTCTTTAATCAATCTGGCAAGTTCAAGGTGACTTTCCATGAAATCGCAAAATCAAAGGATGGTTTCACCTCGTTGAAACCTCTCTGTCCCACCAGGTGGACTGTTTGCACCTCTGCCATCCGCTCAGTTCTCAGCCAGTAGGAGTCAGCGCTGACAGCCCTTGAAGAAATGGCATCATGCAGCTCATCTGACACTTCAACTAAAGCTAATGGTCTTCATGGAACATTTCTAAAAGGGAACACTGCTCTGCCTTGTAATGGCTGAAGACCTGATGGGGGATTTGGAGTGCCTGAACACCTCTGCAGTTTAGGAAACAGACCGTTTCTGGCATGTTGGAGGCTGTGGACCATGTCAAAACAAGCATGCAGGAGAAGCGAATGGAGGAGCACTTTGATGTCTTGTTCGCAAAAGCAACTGAAATGGCAACAAAGTTGGACCTACAACCTATTCAGATGCCTCATATCCGCAAAACTACAGAACGTTACACCGGTCAGGCTGCAGCCCATATCCAGTCGGATGCTCAGTCTTCGTACAGAGCCCAATTATACAATGCCTTGGACACAGTGAATACTCAATTCATAGAGAGGTTTGATCAAGCTGGATTCCACAAGCTTCAGCAGCTTGAAAATGTGCTGTTATGCGGAGACATGGACAAGGTGGTAGATGAGTATCCTGAATTTAATTCAAGACTACTGCAGGTGCAGCTGACCTTGTTTGGGGATAATAACACATATCAAACGAGCTCAGATGTTGCTAGCATTATTCGGGAAATGGTGCCAGAGGTAGGAGGTCTCTTCAGTCAGGTGGAAGCTTTAATAAGGTTTCTGCAGGTTGTCCCTGCCTCCTCTGTAGAGGCTGAGAGGAGTTTTAGTGCCCTGATGAGGTTTAAGACATGGCTAAGATCATCTATCAGTCAAACAAGGCTGAATAATGTGGCCATGTGTCACATGCACCAGGAGAAACTGAACAGACTGGACCTTGAAGGAATATGCCAGTGTTTTATCGGTGTCAACGATAATGCCTTTGGATCTTTTGCTTGAAGAATGGCAAGTCAAAACACATGTCATTGCCTGGAGAGGAGATGAGAGGATAGGAGAGCAGAGGAAAGAAGAAGAGATGACTAAAGAGCAGGGGAGAGGAGAGGAGAAGAGATGACTGGAGAGGAAAGAAGAATATAGGACCAGAGGAGAGGAGGAGAGAGGGCTGGAGAGGAGAAGAGGAGAGCAGAGCAGAGCAAATGCCCCTGCTGTCCACCCAAGTTTACTTGTAAATAAAAACAACAATTTGCTAAACCTTGGCCACAATATCTGGACTTGTCTTCATATAACAATGCATAGATTTATGTTTCTATGGTTTTGGTTGTATTTTATTAATCCCTAATATCTGCCATTACATACAATGAAACAAATAAAGGTAAAAAAAGTAATTTAAAAAAACGAGCAATGTGATACAATACACTATTAGACATTTGTAAAATATAATATATATTTTAGAATGACAGAAAATTACCAAATCAAATCTGCCCAAGGCAGATTTGCCCCAGGCAGATTTGGTCCCTCCCAATGTTGACTCCATGACTACGGCTTTGTAGTAATGGGCTGGGGGGTGGTATGCTGAGGGGTCTAGGAGGGGGAGCCGGTTTCTCTGAGGAAATAGGGTTTTTGGGAGTTGTGCTGTAAGGTCAGGTGCAATAAGGACCATTTTGTCATTATTTATGTCTTTATAACTTATAGAATGCATCAGTGACTCAGGAGAATGTCCCAGTTCCATGGAGAAACCACAATGTCATCTTATTCCTATGGCAGATTCTGGATGAATGATAGCATATTGACAAAGAAATGGTGTGTTAGCATGTTATAAATCTTTCATATATGGAATAGGAATATATCAACCAAACCTCACTTATCCAAAGCTAATTCATTTTCTTGTTGTTTCTCTCATTCTTTCGTTCTCTCCATTATTTTCCTGGTCAATATAAATGAGATGTTTGCTGTGTGTGTGTGTTGAGGATAGGAGGTTTCTCCTTCCCGCTCAAGGGTCGAAAAGTCATAACTTAGGCTGCCTTTGTGCTACAGACAGTAAGACGAAGCCATTGAAGACCTTGACAACATTCCAGTACCTACTTGCTAAAAGTCTGGCAATGTTCCAAGCATCAGATCAGAGACATCAAGGGTAATTCATGTCAAAACACAATAACAAATCAATTAAAACGTTTTGTAGAGACATTACTAATGATGACTTAACTTCATTAAGTGTGTGTGTCCTAGAGAGAATAATGCAGTATGTGTGTGTGCGTGAGTGCTTGCGCGATTGCTTGCTTGTGTGGACTTGGCTTGAGTCTGGCGGTATTATATTAACATAATAGGATAACTATAATCAGATTGCAGACTATTGTTTTTCTCATCGGTTACTCTTAATACATCCTATACTCATTCAGTATTGTGGCAATCATCAGAATACAACTTTGTTCCATTCAAATCATTTAACTTTAATTCATTTGTTTTACTCATACAATTCAGTCAGTCTGTGTAGCTCATCATCTGTATGCTCACTAATCTATCAACTAAATAATTTATGCATTTAAAAATATTGACAAAAATTGCATTAGCACACAAAGTATTGCCGTGTTTTTTTAATTGACAGGCGAGCTTTAAGTTTTCTTTACTGACCATAATTTTTACTTGTCTGACCGCTTGCATGATGACGAGTTTCTCTCACGACTGGCCTATCTGGTTGATGTTTTTTCTTGCCTGAATGATCTGAATCTAGGATTACAGGGACTCTCCGCAACTATATTCAATGTGCAGGACAAAATTGAGGCTATGATTAAGAAGTTGGAGCTCTTCTCTGTTTGCATTAACAAGTACAAGACATAGGTCTTTCAAACATTGTATGATTTTTGTGCAAATTAACTCAAGCATACGGACAATGTCAAATGTGATACAGCGAAGCACCTGAGTGAGTTGGGTGTGCAATTATGCAGGTACTTTCCCGAAACGGATGACACAAACAACTAGATTCGTTATCCCGTTCATGTCCTGCCTTCAGTTCAATTACTGATATATGAAAAAGAGAGCCTCATCAAAATTGCAACAAGTGGTTCTGTGAATATGGAATTTAAATCAGAAGCCACTGCCAGATATATGGATTGGGCTGCACTGTATTCTGCCTTGGCCAATCATGCTAAGACAATGATGCAATTTGTGACCACGTAACTACAGTTGAAGTTGGAAGTTTACATACACCTTAGCCAATTTAAACTCAGTTTTTCACAATGTCTGACATTTAATCCTAGTAAAAATTCCCTGTTTTAGGTCAGGTAGGATCACCACTTCATTTAAGAATGTGAAATGTCTGAATAATAGTAGAAATAATTATTTATTTCAGCTATTATTTCTTTCATCACATTCCCAGTGGGTCAGAAGTTTACATGAACTTAATTAGTATTTGGGTGCATTGTCTTTAAATTGTTTAACTTGGGTCAAACGTTTCGGGTAGCCTTCCACAAGTTCTCACAATAAGTTGGGTGAATTCTGACCCATTCATCCTGACAGAGCTGGTGTAACTGAGTCAGGTTTGTAGGCCTCCTTGCTCACACACACTTTTTCAGTTCTGCCCAACACATTTTCTATGGGATTGAGGTCAGCGCTTTGTGATGCCACTCCAATACCTTGAATTTGTTGCCCTTAAGCCATTTTGCCAAAACTTTGGAAGTATGCTTGGGGTTATTGTCCATTTGAGACCCATTTGGAACCAAGCTTTAACTTCCTGACTGATGTCTTGAGATGTTGCTTCAATCAATCCACATAATTGTCCTGCCTCATGATGCCATCTATTTTGTGAAGTGCACCAGTCCCAACCTGCAGCAATGCACCCCAACAACATGATGCTGCCACCCCCGTACTTCACGGTTGGGATGGTGTTCATTATGGCCAAACAGTTCTATTTTTATTTCATCAGACCAGAGGACATTTCTCCAAAAAGTACAATCTTTGTCCCCATGTGCAGTTGCAAACTGTAATCTTGCTTTTTGTGGCGGTTTTGGAGCAGTGGCTTCTTCCTTGCTGAGCGGCCTTTCAGGTTATGTCGATATAGGACTCGTTTTACTGTGGATGTAGATACTTCTGTACCCGTTTCCTCCAGCATCTTCACAAGGTCCTTTGCTGTTGTTCTGGGATTGATTTGCACTTTCCGCACCAAAGTACGTTCATCTGTAGGAGACAGAACAGATCTCCTTCCTGAGCTGTATGACAGCTGCGTGGTCCCATAGTGTTTATACTTGCGCACTATTGTTTGTACAGATGAACGTGGTACCTTCAGATGTTTGGAAATTGCTCCCAAGGATGAACCAGACTTGTGGAGGTCTAAAATGTATTTTCTGAGGTCTTTGCTGATTTCTTTTGACTTTCCCATGATGTCAAGCAAAGAGGCACTGAGTTTGAAGGTAGACCTTGAAATACATCCACAGGTACACCTCCAATTGTCTCAAATGATGTCAGCCTATCAGTAACTTCTAAAGCCATGACATCATGTTCTGGAATTTTCCAAGCTGTTTAAGGCTAGGGGGCGGTATTTTCACATCCGGATGAAAAGCGTGCCCAAAGTAAAATGCCTGCTACTCAGGCCCAGAAGCTAAGATATGCATATTATTAATAGATGTGGATAGAAAACACTCAAAGTTTCTACAACTGTTTGAATGATGTCTGTGAGTATAACAGAACTTATTTGGCATTCAAAACCCCGGGGACAAACCATCCAGGATTTTTTTGTTTGAGGTCACACTCTTTTCAATGGGATTTCTATCAGGATCTGGATTTCTAAGGCACATGCTTGCAGTTCCTATCGCTTCCACTGGATGTCAACAGTCTTTAGAAATTGGTTGATGTTTTTCCTTTGTGTAATGAAGAAGTAAGGCAGTTCAGAACGAGGGTCGGGTGAAGTGTTTGTTAGAGGCAAAGATTACAGGTAATTTATGAGATATTTTGTAGTCATATTGCGCGAGTTGGAACCGGTGTTATTCTGGATCAAACGCGCCAAATAAATTTACATTTTGGATATATAACGACGAAATTAATCGAACAAAATTACCATTTGTGATGTTTATGGGACACATTGGAGTGCCAACAGAAGAAGCTCGTCAAAGGTAAGGCATGATTTATATCTTTATTTCGGAGTTTCATGTCGCACCTGAACGAGTTGATTATGATTGTCTGTTTGGTGGGGTGCTATCCACAGATAATCGCATGGTTTGCTTTCGCCGTAAAGCCTTTTTGAAATCTGACATGTTGGCTGGATTAACAACAAGTGTAGCTTTAATTTGGTGCGTTGCCTGTGTGATTTCATGAAAGTTTAATACTTATAGTAATTTAATTTGAATATGGCGCTCTGCCATTTCACCGTTGTCAAATCGATCCCGTTAAAAGCATTAGAGTCGATACTATAGAACTAATAGGGTTGTCACTTAGCTAGCTACCTAGGCAAATTTTTCCGACATCACCATCTATGAGGCAGTTTGGCTGCAAATTTAGGTCTCAACAATTAGTTAACAGTTAACAGCTAGCTAACTACACTAAAATAAGGAGGAGCATGATGGAATGAGTCAAGGTAGAAATTGTTAGTGAGATGAGACGTGGTGCCATGATATAATTCACTTGGATGGCATATCATATTTTCTATCAGCTCTATTGTTGTCATTGACAGACATGAATCATGAAATAAGCAAACTGATAAATTAATTCTAAAAGCAGATACCGTTTTATTTTGTTAATCTCTGCAGTTGTACATTTTAGTTATTTAGCAGCTGTTAGGTGGATGTATTATCTTGGCAAAGGCAAAATGCTCACTAACAGGGATATAAACAAATTTGTGCACAACATTTTTGAGAAATACACTATGGCAGGCCACCTGTGTGATTGCATAGCATATTATCCAAGGCCACTGGTTGGAATGGATTTAATGTACACTCAAACTCATTATCGCTCCTCCCTGTGAAAGTTTCCCAGATTTAGAAAAAAAATGAACATGTGCCCATCCCTCTATCCCCAGCTACTGTATGTCTTCTGGGCTATTGAATTCTAGAGCAGCACATCAAAAAACCTGCCACCTTGTTGTCAGATATCCGCAGACAGTTAGCTGAGGAAGGATGCAGCCCTTTTAATGCCCACATTTTGGGGATGATCAAATGAAATACAATTTTGTATAAAAACACATTTATATTTTTCAATTGTTTGATTACAAAATAACTTTGCATAGCATGTTTGGCATGTTGGTCTTCAAATATTTTTTTTTTTTTACTTCTGTGGTAACTTCAACATCATTACAGCACCTAGTTTATGAGAGTATATGATTCAAAAGGTCTAAAATCTGTGCAAGTCTCATGACCAGCTTGAATACCTTTTTATTCGTGTTATCAGACACATCACACAGGCGTATCACACGCCAAAGATAGAACAGGAAAGAAGAGAGAAAGGGACAACGGGGGAATAGCTAAATGAAGGGCTGTGTGATTAAGAGGTAATGAGAAAGGAGGGCAAGAAAAAAAACACAGAGGAAGAAAAGTTGGGTATCACAGGAGAGAATAAGAGAGAAGAGAGAAGGTAAGAAAAAGAGAAGAAGAAGGTTTTATGATAGACCACCCTGTGAGTGTGGTTTAAAGCAGCCACAAACCACCGTAATGCTGATCAGTTCCACTCTACAGGGACCACATTATACTATAGACCTTGTTTACACCAGGTTTCTCTCACTCACTCACTCACTCACTCACTCACACACTCACTCACTCACTCACTCACTCACTCACTCACTCACTCACTCACTCACTCACTCACTCACTCACTCACTCACTCACTCACTCACTCACTCACTCACTCACTCACACACTCACTCACTCACTCACTCACTCACTCACTCACTCACTCACTCACTCACTCACTCACTCACTCACTCACTCACTCACACACACACACACACACACACACACACACACACAGTCTTGTACAGTTAACCTTGTGTGGACACAGTTTTTTCCCTCAACCTAACCCGTACTCCTAACCTTGCACTAACCCTAACCCAAAAACCGAACCTTAACCCTAGCTAGTAACCCTAAAACTAACCCTAGCTCCTAACCATATTGTAATTCTAACCTTAACACTAATTCTAACTTTAACCCTAAAACCCCTAGAAATAGCATTTGACCTTGTGGGGACAAAAAATTGTCCCCAGTTGGTCAAATTTTTGTTTGTTTATTATTCTTGTGGGGACTTCTGCTCCCCACAAGAATAGTTAAACACGGCCACACACACACGTACACGCACACACACTTCTCTCTCATACCAGCACTAATGATCAATATAACAAGGCAATCAGAGGGTGGGAGGAAGTCCACACACCTGCCTGGTATTCAAATGCATCCCATGACAATATGTGAGATGGTGTATCACATCATTAATTTAATGTGTTGATGTGTCGTTATTCCCCCCGCTGCCATTATGATTTGGTGGTTCAAAATCCAGACTAACAAGGTGGCAGTAGCTACTGAAGTCTATGGAAAACAAGTGCTGAAACTTTCTTCAAGTTTGACCTTTGATTTAACCTTTTCACGTGTGAGTTCCAAATATCTCTAACGGTCGCCCCCAAGTTTTTTTTATGCACACGATGTCAGAATACAGACACTGTTCCAAAATGTGATTGTTACGCCACAGGACTAAGGATCCGCCCCTTTTTTTCAATTTTCACCTAGAATGACATACCCAAATCTAACTGCCTATAGCTCAGGCCCTGAAGCAAGGATATACATATTCTTGGTACCATTTGATAGGAAACACTTTTAAGTTTGTGGAAATGTGAAAGAAATGTAGGAGAATATAACCCAAAAGATCTGGTAAAAGATAATACAAAGAAAAAAACAACTGTTCTTTTGTATTTGTTTTGTACCCTCACCTTTGAAATGCAAGATAAAGAGAATGTATTATTCCAGCCCAGGTGCAATTTAGATTTTGGCCACCAAGTGGCAGCAGTATACGTGCAATGTTTTAGACTGATCCAATGAACCATTGCATTTATGTTCAAAATGTTGTATCAAGACTGCCCAAATGGGCCTAATTGTGCACTCTCCTCAAACAATAGCGTGGTATTATTTCACTGTAATAGCTACTGTAAATTGGACAGTGTAGTTAGATGAAAAATAATTTAAGCTTTCTGCCAGTATCAGTTATGCTATGTCCTGGGAAATGTTCTTGTTACTTACAACCTCATGCTAATCGCAATAGCCTATGTTAGCTCAACCGTCCCGTGGACGGGACACTGATCCCGAAGAAGCTCACTGCCCTCAAACCAAAGCACTCTGCCTGCTAATTATCTATAGGCTATGTTTGAATTTGTTAATTTCAAATTGTGTTTAAGATTTATTTTCTAATAGTTTTAATTGAGGTGTGTTCCGCTTCCTCATTAATTCACATAGAAGTAGCCCATTTCACTGTTGTGGACAATTTATGATTGAGGCTTTGCGGAGCCTTTCAAACTTCTCTCATCGAGGAGAGATCAAGTATGCAGATATTTGTGCAGTCTTGCACAAACGTTTTCCCCCCTGGCATATTTTCTGGCTGGCACTCGCATTGCCTTCATTGTTGTTTTCCTTGTAAATAATAACAGTGTGCCTTATTTTCTGTATATTGTTTTGTCATTTCTACTGAAGCTTACCAGTCAAAAGTTTGGACACACCTACTCATTCAAGGGATTTTCTTTATTTTTTACTATTTTCTAAATTGTAGAACAATAGAGAAGACATCACAACTATGAAATAACACATGTAGAATCATGTAGTAACCCCAAAAGTGTTAATCAAATCGAAATGGATTTAAAATTTTAGATTCTTCAAACTAGCCATCTTTTGTCTTGATGACAGCTTTGCACAATCTTGGAATTCTCTCACCAACAGTCTTGAAGGAGTTCCCACATACAGTTGAAGTTGGAAGTTTACATACACTTAGGTTGGAGTTATGAAAACTCATTTTTCAACCACTCCACAAATTTAAGGTTATCAAACTATAGTTTTAGCAAATCGGTTAGGACATCTACTTTGTGCATGACACAAGCCATTTTTCCAACAATTGTTTACAGACAGATAATTTCACTTATAATTCACTGTATCACAATTCCAGTGGGTCAGAAGTTTACATACACTAAGTTGACTGTGCAATGAAACAGCTTGGAAAATTCCAGAAATGATGTCATGGCTTCAGAAGCTTATGATAGGCTTAATGACATCATTTGAGACAATTGGAGGTGTACCTGTGGATGTAATTTCAAGGCCTACCTTCAAACGCAGTGCCTCTTTGCTTGACATCATGGGAAAATCTAAATTAATCAGCCAAGACCCAAAAATTGTAGACCTCCACAAGTCTGGATCATCCTTGGGAGCAATTTTCAAATGCCTGAAGGTACCACGTACATCTGTACAAACAATAGTACACAAGTATAAACACCATGGGACCACGCAGCCCGTCATACCGCTCAGGAAGGAGACACGTTCTGTCTCCTAGAGATGAACATACTTTGGTGCGAAAAGTGCAACATTAAAGGACCTTGTGAAGATGCTGGAGGAAACAGGTCCACAGTAAAACGAGTCCTATATCGACATAAACTGAATGGCCACTCAGCAAGGAAGAAGCCACTGCTCCATAACCGCCACAAAAAAGACACACTACAGTTTGCACCTGCACATGGGGACAAACATTGTACTTTTTTGAGAAATGTATTCTGGTCTAATGAAACAAAAATCTTCCCCAACTGTCTGGCCATAATGACCATTGTTATGTTTGGAGGAAAAAGGGGGAGGCGTGTAAGCCGAAGAACACCATCCCAACTGTGAAGCATGGGGTGGCAGCATCATTTTGTGGGGTGTTTTGCTGCAGGAGGGACAGGTGCACTTCACAAAATAGATGGCATCATGAGGAACGAAAATTATGTGGATTGATTGAAGCAACATCTCAAGACATCAGTCAGGAAGTGAAAGCTTGGTCGCAAATGGGTCTTCCAAATGGACAATGACCCCAAGCACACTTGGCAAAATTGCTTAAGGACAACAAAGTCAAGGTATTGGAGTGGTCATCACAAAGCCCTGACCACAATCCTATAGAACATTTGTGGGCAGAACTGAAAAAGTGTGAGGCCTACAAACTTAACTCAGTTACACCAGCTCTGTCAGGAGGAATGGGCCAAAATTCACCCAACTTATTGTGGGAAGCTTGTTGAAGGCTACCCGAAACATTTGACCCAAGTTAAACAATTTAAAGGCAATGCTACCAAATACTAATTGAGTGTATGTAAACTTCCAATCCACTGGGAATGTGATGAAATAAATAAAAGCTGACATAAATCATTCTCTCTACTATTATTTCTACTATTATTATTTCACATTCTTAAATAAAGTGGTGATCATAACTGACCTAAGACAGGGAATTTTTTACTTGGATTAAATGTCAGGAATTGTGAAAAACGTAGTTTAAATGTATTTGGCTAAGGTGTATGTAAACTTCCGACTTCAACTGTATGTGACCCGTTTCAGGAAACTAGGCTTATGTCGCAAGTCATGATTTCACAGGAGAGCCATTTTAAAGGGGTTTTTTTCAACATGTTTTTGGGGGGCTGAAATACCTTCTGGAACATGTGAACTTTCATGTGCCTTAATAACAAACTTGCATGCCATCTGTAAATATGAATGACATTGGGCCTTGTCGGTTATGCCACAGAAAAAGACAGCAATCTTCCTATTAGCCATGATTAGCTGAGATAGGAGTTTGAGGAGTTTGGATTGGTCTGCCATATTAAAGGCTACTGTCTATTTGACCTGGTCAGTCTGTGTTGGTAATCCTGTTGAACACAGCTTTTTTTTTCAAATG
This sequence comes from Oncorhynchus mykiss, assembly GCF_013265735.2. Taxonomy (NCBI): domain Eukaryota; kingdom Metazoa; phylum Chordata; class Actinopteri; order Salmoniformes; family Salmonidae; genus Oncorhynchus; species Oncorhynchus mykiss. The sequence continues at coordinate 8,417,454 of NC_048593.1, read as the reverse complement.
TATTGTGTACTGGAGCTGCATAAGTGTTTTTTTGTGTGTGTTTTTTGAGCTGCATAAGTGTTGCTCTCCACTTTCTGGAGGATTAATCCACTGTAGGAAATAGTAAAAATAAAGAAAAACCCTGGAATGAGTAGGTGTGTCCAAACTTTTGACTGGTAGTGTATGTATGGAGCATAATCTATTTACAGTTTTAGTCACGTTTTCAAGTTCTGGTGACATATCATGCATTCCGATTATTGTATAGATAGTAATTGCTATTAGCTAATTAATTTTGTGGTTTCTAAATAGGACCGATTGTGTTACGTCAATCTTCCCTCAGTTAGTGCTAGGACTAATATAGCCTACATGTGTGTAATGCTGTCTCTACTTCTGTGAATGTCTGCATCCAAAAATAAACGGGTCACATTCAGTACATAACTTTGTAAGGACTGTGTTTGTGTAAAATGTTTCAGTGAAAAGAAAGTGTGGCCGGCTCAAACGCTGAATGCTGCGTCAATCGAAACTGGATGTTTTAAATGAGCGTTCTAATCACGGCAGTTTAAGCGTACGCTGCAGGGACCACTGTAGAATGATCACACCCATTTGTTGGTATGTTTGTTCCACTCCCATACTCTCATTGCGCTGCAGTGAACATCATCATTAGTCTGACCCCATTCCAATACCTACAGGGCATTTGGAAAATATTCAGACCCTTAACTGTTTTCACATTTTGTTATGTTACAGCCTTATTCTAAAATAGATTCAATTAGATGTTTTCTTCATAAATCTACACACAATACCCCATAATGACAAAGCAAAAACAGGTTTGTCATTATGTTTATAAAAAAAAACAGAAATACCTTTTATTACATCAGTATTCAGACCATTTGCTATGAGACTCGAAATTGAGCTTGGGTGCATCCTGTTTCCATTGATCTTCCTTGATGTTTCTACAACTTGATTGGAGACCACCTGTGGTAGATTACATTTATTGGACATGATTTGGAAAAGCCCAAACCTGTCTATATAAGGTCCCACAGTTCACAAAGCAATAACCAAGCCATGAGGTTGAAGGAATTGTCTGTAGTGCTCCGGATTGTGTCAAGGCACGGATCTGGGGAAAGGTGACAAAACATTTCTGACACATTCTTAAATGTATAAATTTGAACCACCAAGACTCTTCCTAGAGCTTTCCACCTGGCCGAATGGAGCAATCAGTGGAGAAGGGTTTTTGTCAGGGAGGTGACCAAGAACCTGATGGTCACTCTGACAGAGCTCCAGAGTTCCTCTGTGGAGATAGGAGAACCTTCCAGAAGAACAACCATATCTGCAGCACTCCACCAATCAGGCCTTTATGGTAGAGTGGCCATTCTATTTGCTCATTTGAGCTGTTCTTGCCATAATATGGACTTGGTCTTTTATCAAATAGGGCTATCTTCTGTATACCACCCCTACCTTGTCACAACACAACTGATTGGCACAAACGCATTAAGAAGGAAAGAAATTCCACAAATGAACTTTTAACAAGGCACACCTGTTAATTGAAATGCATTCCAGGTGACTACCTCGTGAAGCTGGTTGAGAGACTGCCAAGAGTGTCATCAAGGCAAAGGGTGGCTACTTTGAATAATCTCAAATATAAAGTATATTTTGATTGGTTTAACACTTTTTTGGTTACTACATGATTCCAAATGTGCTATTTCATAGTTTTGATGTCTTCACTATTATCCTATAATGTATAAAATAGTCAAGAAAATCCCTAGAATGAGTAGGTGTGTCCAAACCTTTGACTGGTACTGTACATTAGGCGATTTTCTACCCCAGGTAGAACACTATACTGTAACAATGCCTTCATTTTTTTGAGAATATAGTATGAATACGTATGAACCTGGTGGCACTGCAGAAACATCGCTGCACTCATCACCAAAAGGTTGCTAGTTCAAATCCTCAAAGAGTTAATTTATAATCTAGGTCCTTCAACACTGCTAGGGTTATGTTCGTGGTGATAATCTGACAGTTATTTACTTGATTTTGGCTAACTTTTAGCAAAGTGCAGAAATGCATTCTTGCCAATAAGTTTGTGGACATTTCTCTTTCACAGATCTTGTGTTGTAGCTGCACTGTAAACAGGACAATTCAGGTTGTTAGCGACCAAGAGATTATGAGTTACCATTTTTTGGATTACTGACCACCATAGGCGAGCTCCCTCCCCCTGCCCGTTTCATTACACTATGATCAGAGCCGGCTGCAGACAATGATTAGCTAGTGGGAAATCAGATTTTCAACATGTTGAAGTCATATTTATAATTATATAGAATACATGCAACAAGTTTTTCACAAACAGGTTTCTGTGCCAAGTGCTGTCACAGTACAAAATTATACAATATTGTTTTACACAGCCTGTCATTTTATAGAAATAACACCTTGAAGTTGTTGTATATATTTACTTTATTTCTACTGTAACTTTAGAGAGAGTGCAGACATTTATTCTTGCCAAACTCCATTATACAGTGGGGCAAAAAAGTATTTAGTCAGCCACCAATTGTGAAAGTTGTCCCACTTAAAAAGATGAGAGAGGCCTGTAATTTTCATCATAGGTACACTTCAACTATGACAGACAAAATGAGAAAAAAAATCCAGAAAATCACATTGTAGGATTTTCAATGAATTTCTCAATACTTTGTTATATACCCTTTGTTGGCAATGACAGAGGTCAAACGTTTTCTGTAAGTCTTCACAAGGTTTTCACACACTGTTGCTGGTATTTTGGCCCATTCCTCCATGCAGATCTCCTCTAGAGCAGTGATGTTTTGGGGCTGTTGCTGGGCAACACAGACTTTCAACTCCCTCCAAAGATTTTCTATGGGGTTGAGATCTGGAGACTGGCTAGGCCACTCCTTCGTTGCCCGGGCGGTGTGTTTGGGATCATTGTTATGCTGAAAGACCCAGCCACGTTTCATCTTCAATGCCCTTGCTGATGGAAGGAGGTTTTCACTCAAAATCTCACGATACATGGCCCCATTAATTCTTTCCTTTACACGGATCAGTCGTCCTGGTCCCTTTGCAGAAAAACGTTGTTTCCACCCCCATGCTTCACAGTAGGTATGGTGTTCTTTGGATGCAACTCAGCATTCTTTGTCCTCCAAACACGACGAGTTGAGTTTTTACCTGACCATATAACATTCTCCCAATCTTCTTCTGGATCATCCAAATGCTCTCTAGCAAACTTCAGACGGGTCTGGACATGTACTGGCTTAAGCATGGGGACATGTCTGGCACTGCAGGATTTGAGTCCCTGGCGGCGTAGTGTGTTACTGATGGTGACGTTTGTTACTTTGGTCCCAGCTCTCTGCAGGTCATTCACTAGGTGTGGTTCTGGGATTTTTGCTCACCGTTCTTCTGATCATTTTGACCCCACAAGGTGAGATCTTGCATGGAGTCCCAGATCGAGGGAGATTATCAGTGGTCTTGTATGTCTTCCATTTCCTAATAATTGCTCCCACAGTTCAAACCAAGCTGCTTACCTATTGCAGATTCAGTCTTCACAGCCTGGTGCAGGTCTACAATTTTGTTTCTGGTGTCCTTTGACAGCTCTTTGGTCTTGGTCATAGTGGAGTTTGGAGTGTGACTGTTTGAGGTTGTGGACAGGTGTCTTTTATACTGATAACAAGTTCAAACATTAATACAGGTGCCATTAATACAGGTAACGAGTGGAGGACAGAGGAGCCTCTTAAAGAAGAAGTTACAGGTCTGTGAGAGCCAGAAATCTTGCTTGTTTGTAGGTGACCAAATACTTATTTTCCACCATAATTTGCAAATAAATTCATTAAAAATCCCACAATGTGATTTTCCGGATTTTTTTTTCTCATTTTGTCTGTCGTTGAAGTGTATATTGTATATTTTTAAGAAGGAGACCTTGCACAATTGGTGGCTGACTAAATACTTTTTTGCCCCACTGTATACACTGACCTGGAGCAGGTCAGCAGGAACTTCAGGTAGCTAGTAACCAAAACTCCAAGGGAGTTTGAGTCCCAAGTAAGCAGCATACTGTCCTTTAGTATTAATAGCTGAATTTAGCTGTAAAAAATACAGTAACTAGTTGTACATTTACTATATTTTCACCGCAATTAGACAAAAACCTCCAGGGGACCAATGTTCAACATTCTAAGCATGTCCTACAAACGTCCGTTGGGACGTCCCTGGAACAAACCAGGAAACAGACAAAACCTGAGATGGACCGTGACTGTTTAAATTGAATTCATGTCTATTATGTCTTTCAAAAGTAATTATAAATGACATTTGACACCTTGGTATACACATGTGTTATTTAATGTTATCATATGTTGACATTTTGCATCCTTATGTTGTCTGATTTATTTCACATTCATTTCACATGATGTCATGTTCTCACGTGTAGTTTTATGTTACCACATGTTGCTTCACATGTTGTCACATTAACTTCACATTAAAGGGATACTTTGGGATGTTGGCAATGACACCCTTTATCGATCATTTTTATGACTCTGCATCCAGTATGAAGTTAGAGGTAGCAGTTACCATACTAGCAGTTGCCATAGACTCCAGTCATTGCTCTAATGCTAGTTAGCAGTTGGGCTAAAGCTAGTTAGCAACTTCCTTCAAACTGCACGCAGAGACATACAAATGGTATCCACAAGTTCATCTGACTTTGGGGAAGTAAAGGGCTTCATTGCAAAAATAATGAAGTATCCCTTTAAATCACATGTGATCAAGAGATCATGTGTTTACACAAAATTCATGTGGGATTTCCGTAAGGTGACCTTAAGGCTTCTTCTTATTAGATTATCTACAGAATTAAACTGCACTGTACAGTAAGTAGTCAGGTATATTTGATTACATTAGACACTGTGTCATAGTGATTAAATACTTGTTACTATATTTACACATATAGCACATTTCATTATCATATTTCAGTGCTTGTTCATCCAATATCTTTAATGAGTGTAGCAACGACATCCCATTTTTTGTTGTTGAGCAAGGGAATAATGTAGTCATCCACTGATGCCAAATCAATACTGACTATTTCCATAATTCTATGGGTAGCAGTGCTGCTGGCTCCAGTCCTCTTCTCTCACAGTAAAGTAGTGGGGTAATGAGCAAACAGCCAAGTATTTATGCTGTATGACTTCCAAGGATGAGGTAAGGCACCACATGCATAATCAGGAGGCGTAAGAAGTCTATGTTAAATATGTGAGGCTGCATGGATCTTTCATTTAAAGACCCTTGTTCACTTCTCGGTCTCAACGTAGACTTTGATCTGAAGCTACTCTTGTGAGTATTGTGATTTTGATATTCATTGTAAATGTTTGTTGGCCTATGATCGTAATCTATCCTTTCATGTTTTTTGTATGTTCTGTCTGTTAATTAACCAATGATATCAAGCCACACCCGGCCGCGATTACAGACACCTGTGCGTGTCCTTTGACGCTATATAAATTATTGAACCGCAGTGTTTGTCATTATACCCTGATGAAGACAGCTTGTCTGTCGAAACGTTGGTTACTAGGTTATTACATTTTTGCATCTGAGCTCTTCCAGTGTGCGGTTCTCCTTTTCTTTTTCAAGGGCGCCACATGCACTCAGACACAGATAAACACACTTAGAGACATATGCACAGAGACACACACACACAGAGCGAGCAGTGCTGCATCGAAAGCTAACAGTGGCCTAGTGATGGCTACAAATGATGGCATCTTTGAGATGTACAATCAAATTGTAGAACTAATTACATCTGAGGAGATAGACATCCTCAGCAGCTTTAGAGCAGGGATGGAAACGTGGAGGCCCACACCCATTTTGTAGGCCTGTGGATAAATCCCAAATAAAAACAATATTGGGGTCTCAACTTACTGTTGAGTGTTGGTATAGCAGAACCACACAAGTTACCGCTAGAACGTTTTGCTCGCACGGTGCAAATGTTTTGACTGATTGAAAAAAATATAGCAAATAGACTTTCTATGGTTCTCATTTACTTAAGTAGGATACTTTTTATTTTTTCTACTCCACTAGAAGACTTCAAATCGTTTTAATGCAGTGAAAATTGTGGTATTACAACTTAAAAGTTGACAAATACATCTTAAAGCTGAAGCTTGTGTTTTTGTGTGTTTTTGCCGGAGTATTTTTGTGTGTTTTTTTGTGTTTTTGCCGGAGTATGTATCTCTTTGTCTATGGAAGAATTTGAGTATAATTAAAATGGTGTTTTGACCACTGAAAAGTAGAAAAATGCTTCCTTAAGCTTGGGTGTGTGTATGTGCAAAATGTTTGGTTGAATTACTGACTGTTTCTTTGTCTATGTAAGTGTGTGCTGACAGTAGCAGAGCAGTGAGAATTCACACAAAAACTTCTCACCTGCCAAAGACACAATCTGCAGGTGGAGAAAAAAGTTATTATGACACCTCCATCTATGAGTGTGACTGAGAAAGTGTGTTTATGTTTAGTGTTAAGACAAGGTGAGTGAAACAGAGTGAGTGTGACTCTTAGTTGTGACAAACATGTCCCCATGTTAGGGAGAAAGAGAGACTCCACGGTAGCTTTTCTCAGTCGGAAATAAATATTATTCTATGTGTGATATGATATACAATCTCATTACGGGCGATTGCTGCTGTATAACAACAACATTAAAAAAACAAGAAAACCACAAGCATCAAGTAAAGTCATTGAATGTCATGGTACTAGAACTAATCTATAATTTCCATTCAATCCATTTTACAATCACGCCATACAATTTTCCTCGTGTTCAGTAATTAGTCCATCAATTTCTTCTCCCTATGTTGATAGCTCTTCTATGATTTTACACTGCTAACCCCATCCCTCGCTCTGTGACCCTGTCGTCATATATTTGTAGAAAATCAGTTCATTTTCTCCTCTAACTCACTCTACGAGGTTACATGGTAACACAGGTGACAGGTTTACAGTTTTCCTGGGGGGGCTTTTGGACCAAGGGAGTAATTAATCGACTGCTAGCCCCAACAGGACAACAGGGATGAGATGTAATTCATCCAGAGCAGAATCTAGCATCTGACACGTCTCTTTGTTTTATGGCAGATGGAAGGAGGCAAGGCAGTCACCGCAATAAATAGACTATGTCAATCTCAACAAACATAAAATACATACCTTGTAAGCTTTACCAGTATTGAAAGCTTGGCTTGACAATCTCCGAATGTAATTCAACTTTTTTGTGTTTTGTAACATTCATCAATTGGCCACTGCACAGTTTGGATTGATTGATTTTATTTGTCAGTTAAAAAAATATATGTACACACAAAGATTTGTTTAAGTATCCAGGATTACACAATAAAGTTGGGGAGTTATTTTTTTTGTGGTCCCTAATTTCTACATAAATACATATACAATTACAAAGATACAGACATATTACAGAGATAGAGACAAAAAATGCTCAACCTCTAGATTAGTGTGAGGGGGGAGCTTAAGTACAATTATTACAAGCTTGTTTGGCTCGTAGCTTGTCCTTTAGATGTTTGGGGCTGCTTGTTAACCATGATGTGCAAGCATAATCAAAGTGACAATGGACTAGCACACTAGCTAGTTTTTCATCAAATTGGTGACAGATTTTCATTTTTTTTAAACAATATATAAGGGTTCAGGGCCAAACCCAGATGCAGACACGGGAGGCAGATGGTTTGAGTGTTTGATATTTATTAGTTCCAAAAGGGGTAGGCAAGAGAATAGTCGTGGACAGGCAAAAGGTCAAAACCAGATCAGAGTCCAGGAGGTACAGAGTGGCAGGCAGGGTCAAGGTCAGAGCAGGCAGACTGGCCAGGAAGGAGGGTACAGAGTCCAGAAAAGAGGCAAGGGTCAAAACCGTGAGAACTAGCAAAAGAGAGAATAGCAAAAGCAGGAGCACGGGAAAAACACGCTGGTTGACTTGAAACAGACAAGACGAATTGGCACAGAGAGACAGGAAACACAGGGATAAATACACTGGGGAAAATAGGCAACACCTGGAGAGGGTGAAAACAATCACAAGGACAGGTGAAACAGATCAGGGTGTGACACAATATGCCATTTCAGAGTTCCCTTTCGGAGAATTTGGCACCGGACAACATGATAGGGAAGATTATAATTTATCGGACATTTGAGAAGTTTACCGGACATTCCTATGCATTCAGATCTGACCTGGCGAATCCAGCACTCATTGGCCAAATGAGCCACATTTACTGGTCCTTAAAAACAGCCTACAAAAAATTACAAAAACACTATTCTTTGTGAACACATTTTTTAAAATTGTTACTTTCCTAAAACAATAATTGACCACCTCACAGTTCAGCTGTCAGAGATTTGAGCGCTAAATGTATCAGGGCATTGCATGCATAGGGCTATAGGCTTAGGTTTCTACTGTATGATGTTAACATTTTAATAAATATATACATTATATACTGTATGTCTTTTATTCCAATATCCTACAATCCACCGGGATTTAGAAAACCCTTTATTTTTATGCTATTTTTTATGCTATTTCCATTATATACTGTATGTATGTATGTCTGTATGTATGTATATGATGTATGATCAGTCATTTAGGTCACCCAAATAATTTATTTATAAATCACATCATTGGATGGTAGTTGGGTTTCCCAAGGGACTCCATAGGCCAGCAAAGCTGACCTAAGTTGAAAATATAGGAAAAAATGAGTTACCTGGTAATGTGTATGTGCCTTTCAAATCTTGGAACGTTCTCAAACCATTACTATCCATGATATCAGCAAGGGAAAGGATTCCACATTTGGCCCATTGGTGGGATGCAAAAGGTCACCCTCCAGATCGCAAGGCATTATTGTGTATTGGAGAATGGGCATGCCATTTTGATTCCCAGTGACATTGTTTTTCAAATGTATCTACTACCAAATATTTAAAATGGGAAACGATCGGGATTGCATAAGTAGAGATGGAGTCCTCCACCAGGGTCTTGAGAGGCAGTAGAGCTGATTTGGTTCGATACATTTTATAACTTGAGATGAAGTTCTATTTATCTATGATCTTCAATGCGTTTGGGAGCAACTGAGATACAGTGCCTTGCGAAAGTATTCGGCCCCCTTGAACTTTGCGACCTTTTGCCACATTTCAGGCTTCAAACATAAAGATATAAAACTGTATTTTTTTGTGAAGAATCAACAACAAGTGGGACACAATCATGAAGTGGAACGACATTTATTGGATATTTCAAACTTTTTTAACAAATCAAAAACGGAAAAATTGGGCGTGCAAAATTATTCAGCCACCTTTTGCTGCGATTACAGCTGTAAGTCGCTTGGGGTATGTCTCTATCAGTTTTGCACATCGAGAGACTGACATTTTTTACCATTCCTCCTTGCAAAACAGCTCGAGCTCAGTGAGGTTGGATGGAGAGCATTTGTGAACAGCAGTTTTCAGTTCTTTCCACAGATTCTCGATTGGATTCAGGTCTGGACTTTGACTTGGCCATTCTAACACCTGGATATGTTTATTTTTGAACCATTCCATTGTAGATTTTGCTTTATGTTTTGGCTCATTGTCTTGTTGGAAGACAAATCTCCGTCCCAGTCTCAGGTCTTTTGCAGACTCCATCAGGTTTTCTTCCAGAATGGTCCTGTATTTGGCTCCATCCATCTTTCCATCAATTTTAACCATCTTCCCTGTCCCTGCTGAAGAAAAGCAGGCCCAAACCATGATGCTGCCACCACCATGTTTGACAGTGGGGATGGTGTGTTCAGCTGTGTTGCTTTTACGCCAAACATAACGTTTTGCATTGTTGCCAAAAAGTTCAATTTTGGTTTCATCTGACCAGAGCACCTTCTTCCACATGTTTGGTGTGTCTCCCAGGTGGCTTGTGGCAAACTTTAAACAACACTTTTTATGGATATCTTTAAGAAATGGCTTTCTTCTTGCCACTCTTCCATAAAGGCTAGATTTGTGCAATATACGACTGATTGTTGTCCTATGGACAGAGTCTCACACCTCAGCTGTAGATCTCTGCAGTTCATCCAGATTGATCATGGGCCTCTTGGCTGCATCTCTGATCAGTCTTCTCCTTGTATGAGTTGAAAGTTTAGAGGGACGGCCAGGTCTTGGTAGATTTGCAGTGGTCTGATACTCCTTCCATTTCAATATTATCGCTTGCACCGTGCTCCTTGGGATGTTTAAAGCTTGGGAAATCTTTTTGTATCCAAATCCGGCTTTAAACTTCTTCACAACAGTATCTCGGACCTGCCTGGTGTGTTCCTTGTTCTTCATGATGCTCTCTGCGCTTTTGACAGACCTCTGAGACTATCACAGTGCAGGTGCATTTATACGGAGACTTGATTACACACAGGTGGATTGTATTTATCGTCATTAGTCATTTAGGTCAACATTGGATCATTCAGAGATCCTCACTGAACTTCTGGAGAGAGTTTGCTGCACTGAAAGTAAAGGGGCTGAATAATTTTGCACGCCCAATTTTTCAGTTTTTGATTTGTTAAAAAAGTTTGAAATATCCAATAAATGTCGTTCCACTTCATGATTGTGTCCCACTTGTTGATGATTCTTCACAAAAAAATACAGTTTTATATCTTTATGTTTGAAGCCTGAAATGTGGCAAAAGGTTGCAAAGTTCAAGGGGGCCGAATACTTTCGCAAGGCACTGTACATTGTCTAGATATAGTCAAATATTTTCTGCGTATTATGGGAGGAAGTGATCAGTAGGTTTTAGGGAAATTGGTGTTATTTCCTTCGATTGACGAATTGCCTGGGTCAGGGGTCCATGGATAATAAAAAGGAGAAATCTGTCGCCTCGTCTGCTGCTTCTAGTGATTCTGAACTGAGCAGAGCAGATATTTCCTGTTATTTGTATTTATTAAGGATTCCTATACTCGTCCTGGAGTCCAGCTAGGACTGTGACAGTCACAAAATTTCGTCAGTTGGTGATTATCACAGTAATTGACCGTTAATTAACATAAAAACATTTAGCATCTCCTGGCTTCCACACATACAAGCATCTCCTGGCTTTCACATCTACAAGCCACTGAAGCAGACCTTTTTCAACATCTACATTTTAAAAAGTCTAATAAATCTAAGTAATATAGCTTACACTTTCACAATAAATCCTTGATTTATTTTAGACAGGTCTAAAGAAGCATGATATGAAGAAAATGTAGTCTATTTCAGAAGAACAGAAATGGCATACTCTGAATTGTCCTTATGATAGGTACTGATCTGACTCTGCTTAATGGCTGTGGGCTACACTAGTTCATTTCGCAGACAAGATTTGCTTATAATTCCGCTGCATTATTTTATAGTATGAAGAATGCAATTAAACAAAGCTGAATAAAATAGGAAGGATATTTTCTCCAAACGATTTGAGGGAGTGCACACATGCGGCTATTCTGTGTTGAGCAGTTAATAGGTTTTCCTATATGCTTAATTTTTAGTTATTAATGTAACTTTAGTTGTTCTACAAACATTGGGCTATATGTTAAAAAAAATGAATACATTGTAAGGCTGCATGATGCGACTCTAATGATGATTAGAAAAAAGTCCTGCTTTGTTTTTAGCGCAGGCTGTACACACTAGATCAGCCACTCATTCACAATTTGACACGCACTTGATAAGGCCTAGAGTTTCACTGCAGAATCCCCTTTGTGTGGCCATAACGCACCCTAAAAAAATCCAAGTGGCCGTTGTGCCCTTCTCCCTGAGTACTGCGTGCTCCATCACATGATCCAGTCTTTCTCACAGGCTACAAGTGAAGACAGACACATCAGTGATGCAACTGCGGGTGTCCTTATCCAATTCCGAGGTGCATATTGAAGATATTGGAAGAACTGTCCACATTTACTTTTCGTCTCAGCCAACAAGATGAGTATGCCTAACAAACAACAAAAGCACTAGCCTATATCAATCTACTATCCCCAATAGTACAAAGGTCAACCTATTCTATTCTTTGTGAGAAATAAATATTCCAAACAGAGTCTGGGACAGTTGTGGGATGGGATAGATCCCAAATTAATACAACCACTAGCATCCCCAAAACGTTTTTACACAATACGGCTGACGCAACAGATCATAAAGTTTAGCTTAAAATGTTGATGAACTATTAGGTTATTTCTTCACATTTTAAGCCCAGCAATGCACACGTGGTAGGCCACAAGCTCAAATGTTCCATTAATGCAAAACACCATTATCAAAAGTGAACGTAAATGCAATTATGCATTTAATGCTTTTATTATAAAGGTGCATTTTTATGGTGAAAATGTTCTTCCCCAAACTTGAAACTCACGCACTGCCAGTTAGGCTCTACACTCCTTGTAAAGCGGATTGATGTGCCTAATTTTGATGAGGGGAAAAAATAATTTAATATTGTTTATATTATATAATATTTACATTTTCAAGTATTTTTTTCGATTGATAAGATGAGTCTGTGAAATCAACTTTTGATGCCTGGTGAGCTAACTAGCTACCAACCTGAGTAGAATTCAAAAGTAGAATCAGCTTGAAAGTGAGTTGACCATTTCTGAGGTAAAAGTTCATATTATCTGATCAACGACATCAATATTTTTAAAGTACATGAAAAGCTCTATGAATTGAATTAAACCTAGCAAACCTAGCTAACTATGATGGCTAGTTAGCCTGTGTTGGTCAAGTCAGTCATCCAAGATAGATAGGTAGCCTACTTGATTTAGCTCGTCTTGTCTTTTTTAACGTTTACTTCGATAACTGTACAAAATAAAATGCATTTATTATTTGGTATTTGAGCTAAAAAATGAACTGGCTAGTGATTATATTTTGTCCCTAGCTAGCCAGCCAAAAGAGAGACGGGTGCTGTGAAGGAAAATTGGATGACTATATTTTACTAGCTAGTCAAATGCCTACAGACATGTAGTCTTCCCCTGATGACTACATGGCTATATCCCCTTAGGCGTCTTTATCTGTGATTTGATTCCTATAAAATACTAAGAATGAATGTAACATTATAACCCAAACCTTGTAATAATAGCTTAGAAATAATGACTGTGGTGGTCAGCTTGGTAAATAAATGTTCCTTGTCTAGCTGGTTTGTGACTTTACTACTTATGAGCAGCGAGTCATTCCTGCTGTAGGCCTGCAGGATGCGGAGAACAATGAAGGCATGGCCTTCTAAGAGGAAGATGCCTTTGATACTGAGCTACTCTTGGAAGACGAGGATGAAGAGAATGAGATCAAGGAGACAGAGAAAGTTGAGGAGCCCCCACCTGAGGCCTCTCAGCCAAGCCCTTCAACTGGAAGGTAACTATAAATGATGTGTTTTTCAGGCTATTAAGGCATGAACGTCCAGTTGGTTTAAATCTTGTCAGTGTACAGTGTAAATCTTGGCAGTTCGGTCGACCGCTCAGGATTAACTAAGGGAGATAGACTTCTTATTGTTTTTCACACAGGCATTGGTGGCAAAGGTTTGTGAGTTCACAAATAGTCAGGGTCGGGGTCTTGTTTTGGAGTGGCCGTCATATGGTGATTCCCTTGGAGCAAGGCTTGATGTTGCACCTACATAATTCTACCCGTTTCTTTGACTGCTCATTTACATGAGATTTACTGAACTGCCTGACCTTCATCGATACTGGGGTACAAAGTCTCTTCAGGGTTCTTGGGCCTGAGCATTCATGTAACGTAACCGCTTCAAAGCTATGCTGTATTTTGCTTTACAGATAGTGGATCCTGCCACTCAAGATAATGCAGATCGGCTTAGAAAACTCTGGAACTTACTGGGCCACCTGAAACAGACTTGTAAGAAGCTGTATCAGCCAAACCCAAATGTAGCCATAGATGAGCGCATGGTCAAATCAAACAGACAGGACTCGAGCAGTATATGAAAGGGAAAGTTGTTGAGGCATTAGTTGTGTCTTATGCAAACCAGGGATACAACTTTTGGTTCAACAAATGTTATACATCACCCGCGCTCATAAGTAGTCAGAGAGCAGGGGTGTCAATGCTCGTGGGACTTGTAGGGTAAACCAGAAACTGTTTCCTGATGCAACTAAGGACTTAAAAAGTGGGCGCGTCAAACCAAGATAGTGATTTAAATGGGTCTTCATTTCTAGGTTTGAACGAGACAATGTTTTCCCCTACGATTATTATTTCAATAAAGTTCTTGTTTTATAAATGTTATAACGTATTTATGTCTTTCCTTGTCGTATGTAAGACTGAATGCTATTTGTTATTTGTTTTGTTGCAGATAGGTGTTTAACCCCCTTCATATTGATATTCATCACCTAGATACCGTAACACCACGCCTACGTCCCAAATGGCACCCTTTTCCCTGTCGGCTCATGTCAGAAGTGGTGCATTATAGGGAATAGGGTGCCATTTAGGGCACAAGCCCAACTATCCTACCTCACTATCAAAAACAAATCTAACGTGAAGGGTGTTTAGTATCAAAACTGTGGCTGCCTCAACTTCAGATAGGCTGCCTCAACTTCAGATAGTGTGACTCGCTGGACTGAGGCAGCCTGAGTTTACAAAACATTAAGAACACCTTCCTAATATTTATAAAGCTCACAGCTTATGAAAATGCATCCCGAGTGTCTTGCTGCTGGAGAGAGAAAGAGGAGCAAGCAGAGAAGACCAAGAAAGTCAGACCTCATCTCCTTCAGATCACGTTGCTGTGAATATTACCCCCTCCCCCACCCCCCTCAAGCCCACTGCTTAATATTTAATAAGCCTTTCACAAAAAGTTATATCTGCTAAAAATGAAATCACAGAAACATAAAGATGATACATCCACGCTCTGTCGAAACATGAAAGTGTTTTTGGCCACTGTCAAGTTTAATTGCATTCTTAGAATTTGCTTCATCGATATTTGCTGCTAAAAAAAATGGATTAATTAAATTGTATTATTTCATAAATGTAATGGCAGTACATGCAAAGAACTATAAGACATTAAAAACAAATCTTAAACCCGGGCTACCCAGATCAGAGCAGTCTGCATCAGATCTCTCTCTCTCTCTCTTCCCCCACCCATCTGTCTGACACACAGCATGGTGACAGGTATCAAGGCAGAGTGACTTGTCAGAACATCAGTGAATTGAATCAGTGTCGCAATGATTTAAGGAACTAAGTGGATTTAAGATTTGCCAATCTGTCATTGTTCTTTGATATCTCAAACATTTCTAGCTTTTATCCTGTCTGGCTGCCTTAAAATACATTCAGACCACAGGGACCTAAACTAAGCATGTGCTTACTCACAGCGCATGCACAAGTACTCTCACACGTGCACACACACACACACACACACACACAGATCTGATAAAAATGACTGACTCTGAATGTAGACTTGGATACAAATATCAAAAGGTAGGGGGTCTTGTAGGAAGTCAGATGTTTTAATACTTCATAATAACTGAAAGACCAAAGATAGTAAGGAGAAAGATGTGGCTTTGAAGTGTATCCAAGCTAATTGTGAGATGAGAAACAGAAACATTGTTAAAAGATTTTAGACTTCATCCTTCTAACCAAAACTCTTTGATCAGAATATCTGTATTAAGTATATTAAATATATTTATTCTGCCTGCATTGTTACAATATTTTACAGTATTAAGTGAATGTCCAGCTTGAAGATTTGTGCATCTACAGTATGTATGTTGTGTGTCTGCGTTTGTTCGAGTGTGCATTCTGAGTGTGTGTGCGTGTGTTGTGAGTGCATATCTCTTTGTGCGTGTGTTTGCATGCGTGCATGTGTTTGCATGCATGCGCCTGTTCGTGCGCGAGTTCGTGCGCATGTGTGTCATTTGCGGTGGGAGTTGGCAGACAGTGTTCACAATGACTAAGCCTTGCTCATATTATGGCCATCTGGAGACACCAATCACAAGGTAAAAACACACGCCAATAACAGAAGATATCACAAAACAACAACAAAGTGAACGTGAAACAAATAGTGCAAATAGGGTCAAGCTAAACAAAGAACTTTCTCGCTTTCTTTCTCTCCCACCATCCTCCACCTCCTCGGTTTTTGTTTGAGTCCTCGGGGAGCTCTCTGTCTATAATTTACACAAGAAAGAAAACACACACTTCAAAATAACACTGATGCATCTCACACTCCTTTTCTAGCACGTTCAACCAATATCACTGTTTGTTTTACTGAAATTACTTTTCTGTGATGGTGGCATCATACCCTAAAGGTTATAGCGTCTCAGTGTAGTTAGAGTTTCACCTGCAGTAAATGAGACTTAACAGACTGAGTTCCCAGGGGGCCTCAGCATGCATTACGGTTGTGACTATGAGTCTCTCTCCCTCTCTCTCATGTCCTAACAGACCTGGTTTCTCATGGGACAAACCCAGGTAAGCTTTTTGGACCAGGAAAAAACATCCGCAACATTACAAATCCAAGCAGAAGCCACAAAACCGTGTTCGAGGTAGAAGAGGTTGCAGTTAACATAACCTGTGTTGTTCAGGTAAAACACTACATGCACTACCTTTCTCTTCAACATTTGTTCACGTACAACTGCTTGAAATGTTAGGGCACCCAAGCTTTTTAAATATTTAACTTTTACCATACTCTGCACAGGCATGACTGGCTAAGAGACAAATGTATGTACAATGCATTTGGAAGTTATTCAGACCCCTTGACTTTTTCTACATTTTGTTACATTACAGCCTTATTCTAATATGATTTTTTTTTTTAAATCCTCCTCGTTTTTAGACATTTCTGCAAATTTATTACAAATAAGAATCAGAAATACCTTATTTACATAAGTATTCAGACCATTTGGTATGAGACTCGAAATTGAGCTCAGGTGCATCCTGTTTCCATTGATGATCATTGAGATGTTTCTAAAAACCTGAATGCAGTCCACCTGTGGTAAATTCAATTGATTGGACAGGATTTGGAAAGGCATTGTGTATCGATGGATGAGGAAAAAATTTATTTTAGAATAAACATTTTAGAATAAGGCTGTGCAAGGGTCTGAATACTTTCCGAATGCACTGTAGATAGGTGACAGTACGGTAGAGTATTAGCAGGACTGTTTGTGTGAAGATAAACAATCTCTATGGTTCAGATGAATAGGGATCAACCCACTGGGCACAAATTGGTTGAGTCAATGTTCTTTCAATGTAAATTGTTAACATGTTGTGACGTGGAATCTACATGGAATACATTGAAGTTTAAAAAAGTAATGAACGTAAACTGTTGTTTTAATAGAGAAATTTCAACCACATGATTATGTTGTCATGGTAACCAAAATTCAACATAGACAAACCTTTTCGAAAATATTTTGAATTTGTACCTTTAAAACAACGTCACATCTTTCATGGTATATCCACGATCAGAAATATAAATAGGCTCTCCTACTGGAGAACTGTTTTATCTAGAGCTACACTTTGGTCTCCGATCCAGGGTTTTAACCAAGCCCAGCTTAGCATTGATATTTGTTCCTGGCTATGACCAATGTGCAATCGTGAGAATGTTTTTTGAGAGAGATGTGTTGCTATCATCTACATACACTACCGTTCAAAAGTTTTGGGTCACTTAGAAATGTCCTTGTTTTTGAAAGACATTTTTTGAAAGACATTTTTTGTCCATTAAAATAACATCAAATTGACCAGAAATACAGTGTAGACATTGGTAATGTTGTAAATGACTATTGTAGCTGGAAATGGCAGATTTTTATTGGAATATCTACATAGGCGTACAGAGGACCATTATCAGCAACCTTCACTCCTGTGTTCCAATGGCACATTGTGTTAGCTAATCCAAGTTTACAATTTTAAAAGGCTAATTGATCATTAGAAAACCCTTTTGCAATTATGTTAGCACAGCTGAAAACTATTGTGCTGATTAAAAAGCAATAAAACTGGCCTTCTTTAGACTATTTGAGTATCTGGAGCATCAGAACTTGTGGGTTCGATTACAGGCTCAAAATGGCCAGAAACAAAGACCTTTCTTCTGAAACTCGTCAGTGTATTCTTGTTCTGAGAAATGAAGGCTATTCCATGCGAGAAATTGCCAAGAAACTGAAGATCTCGTGCAACGTTGTGTACTACTCCCTTCACAGAACAGAGCAAACTGGCCCTAACCAGAATAGAAAGAGGAGTGGAAGGCCCCGGTGCAAAACTGAGCAAGAGGACAAGTACATTAGTGTATAGTTTGAGAAACAGATGCGTCACCAATCCGCCACTGGCAGCTTCATGAAATAGTACCCGCCAAACACCATTCTCAACATCAACAGTGAAGAGGCGACTCCGGGATGCGGGCCTTCTAGGCAGAGTTGCAAAGAAAAAGTCATATCTCAGACTGGCCAATAAAAATAAAAGATTAAGATGGGCAAAAGAACACAGACACTGGACAGAGGATCTCCAGCGAGAAGGCCATTATCCCAGAGTTGCCTCTTCACTGTTGACGTTGAGACTGGTGTTTTGGGATACTATTTAATGAAGCTGCCATTAGCCATTTAAAAATGATGAACTTGGATTAGCTAACACAACGTGCCATTGGAACACAGGAGTGATGCTTGCTGATAATGGGCCTCTGTACGCCTATGTAGATATTCAATTTAAAAAATCTGCAGTTTCCAGCTACAATAGTCATTCACAACATGAACAATGTCTACACTGTATTTCTGATCAATTTGATATTATTTTAATGGACAACATTTTTTTGCTTTTCTTTTTTTTTAAAGGACATTTGATCGGTAGTGTATGTTGTTTGTTTCAATTCAGTCCAATTCAGTCCTGGATTCAACTAAAAAATAGACTATACATATTGGCCTAGGGTTTCAAGCTCTGGTTGATTTCCAAATGTAATGATATTTAGTGATATTGGATTGTGTTTTGTTGTCAACACAACCAAATATGAACATTTGAAGGAGATGTGTCTTCTGCTTGGATAGTTTCATCTGTACCACTGACTTAGTCTGTCTTTAATTCCAGTTTGTCTATTGATATGTTGGATTCACGTCTCGATCTCAACCAAAAAATGAAAGTTAAAGAATAGCACTAAATGAAATCAAACTTTAAAGTGCATTTAATGTTTGATTTGATTTAGTCCTACTCTTTAACTTTCATTTTTGGTTGAGATCGAGACGTGAATGCAACATATACATTTTGAAACCAATTGAAGCCAGATGGAAATACCCAACAAAAGATACATTTCCTTCAAATGTTGATATTTGGTTGCAATGAAAACCAAACACAAATCAATATCACTTTTGAAATAAAATAAATGTAGCCTATTAACTTGTCGACAAGTTAAGAAATTATATGTTGGATTCACGTGTCCAACTCAACCGAAAATAAAAGTTGAAGAATGGGTTTAAGCCAGTGGCTCAGATGGAACATGTCCTTTAAATGTTGATATTTGGAGAGTTTCTAAAGTACAAATTGCTGCCAGCTAATTACATTTCAAGGTTGTCTTGAGAAGATCATGATGAGTTTAGAATTGTAGAAGTGGAACCAAAAGTGATGCTGCGGAATTGACTGCATTATCTATGAGAAGTATAGAATAAACCAGCTCATCTCATTTCTGGATAATGATGGGGTTTTACAATGGACAACAGATAAAAAAAGCTGACTGCATGTTCTATGAGAAGTATAGAATAAACTAGAGTAGAGTAGAGACGTGTCCATGAGTAGCAGGTCAACAACAAAGATAGTTCACCATATTAGAGGCGGAGGATTGGACTGGATCGATTTAATATGTCAACTAACAGTTAGACTATTTTACAACCCACTAGTTGTAATGAGATAAAGAGGAGAAACTCTTGAGTCTCAAATGACACCCTATTCCTTATGGGCCCTGGTCAAAAGTCATGCCCTACATAGGGAATAGGGTGTCATTTGGGACTCAGCCAGTGTGTCTCCTGCTAGGGAACGTTGACAGCTAAAGGGCCATGAAATAACCATGAGACAGTTACCATAATGGCATTCACATTACCCAAAACCTCCTGCAAGCTTATGCTGCATCCCAAATGTCACCCTATTCCCTATATAGTGCACTACTTTTCACCAAGGCCTGTAGGGAATAGGGCGGCAATTGGGAAGCAGTGTTAGTCTTTGTTTGGTTTCTTTGCATATTATCTCCACTATTAGGAAATTAAACCCAGGGATCAGCGTCAAAGTGAAAGCCTCTGTGATATTAAACAATGGATCGTCTTAGATTTGAGGTGAGAGGAATAACTTTGGCTACATGACAGAGTGTCCTGGACAGGAAGCCACCCTATTGTCAAAACTAGTTCACTATGTAGGGATTAGGGTGCCATTTGGAACACTTGTAGATGATCACATCTGATGCAGTGATTTAGGATAAACACAGGATCAGAGACAAATTAGCTTATAGGCCTGTTCCTGAAAGGAGGTTTGAAAGGAAGGAGCAAATAATTAAATGTATACTTAATTTATCCAGAGATTTTACAAGGCACTATGAAATAAACATGAGAGAGAGTTAGAATGTTAATATGCTTCTGGCTAGGAACACATGGAAAACAGTCGTTCGCGTCAGTGTTGGTGTGTGTGTGTGTGTGTGTGTGTGTGTGTGTGTGTGTGTGTGTGTGTGTGTGTGTGTGTGTGTGTGTGTGTGTGTGTGTGTGTGTGTGTGTGTGTGTGTGTGTGTTTATAAGGTGAAGGGGGTGTTGAAGATGAGGAAAAAAATATGAAATACATGACAGGTGACAAAAGAATGACAGAAATGAGGCAGTGTGATATGGTACACTCTCATGTAACGACGAGAGAGAGAGCTGTAGAGCCCCAAAAAAGAGAGGGAGTAAGTAAGAGTAACAGAGAGAGGAGTAGTAATACACAACATACAGGCACAAAGAAGGAAAAGATAGAGAGAACTACAATAAGACAGGACGGAAGAGAGATCAAATCTTTCCCTACTGTGTGTGAACACGGTCTCCAAAGATGAACTGTTAAACCGTCAATCAAAGATCAGGCCGGGCTTCATCTGAGCCACCCTCATAATCAAAGACTAGCGTTGTGTCAAAAGATGCTTAATCTGTGTTTTGGGCTGGTTCTGTTGGAGGATAGATAACGTGTGGAGGACTAGCAGTAGCAGAGGCAGTTGCCTGCAGTGAAAAAGCATAGCCATGCATATTTAACAACTACACTGAGAGGAGGGAACGGAAGGAGGGAGCCAAGAGACTGATGTGGGTACTATACCTCTCGCTCTCCCTCTCTCTCTGCATCTCTGTATTTCTTTCTCTCACACACACACAGGCACATACACACACACACACACACACACACACAGGCACATACACACACAGGTCCATAGGTCATGCGGCTAGGCTATGTTAGGCTTGTTTGGACCCAATGGGTTTGCTTTTTCTTTGCGTGTGTGTGCATACTGTACGTGCGTGCATATGGATGTGTCTGCGTATGTTTGTGTTATGAGGTACCCACCACCACTGTGCTGCATGGTGTGCTAGTCGTAGACGTTTGTGTGACAGAGAGACAGAGACACACATTAGAACAGAACTGCGGTGTCACGCCCTGACCTTAGAGATCCTTTTTATGTCTCTATTTTGGTTTGGGCGTGAGTTTGGGTGGGCATTCTATGTTTTGTGTTTCTATGATTTTATATTTCTATGTTTTGGCCGCGTATGGTTCTCAATCAGGGACAGCTGTCTGTCGTTGTCTCTGATTGGGAACCATACTTAGGTACCCTTTTTCCTACCTGTGTTTGTGGGAAGTTGACTTGGTTTGATGGCACATAGCCTTAAGCTTCACGGTTTGTTTTGTATTGTTTATTGTTTTGTCATTTCTTAAATAAAGTAAGATGTACGCTCACCACGCAGCACCTTGGTCCAGTTCTTTTAACGCCCGTGACATGTGGCATCTCGGCATAAAGCATTTCCTATGTTCATGCTGCTCAGGATTCTGTAACTTTACAGTATTCGTGGCTCTATCCAGAGTTTCCAAAATAAATGTTCCCATTATAAAATAAAACACCAGCCATTCATACCACTCTGAATCACTGCTAATGTAGACCCAAATGCTTGTAACTGTCAAATAGTGTAGTTAAGTACAATATTTGAGGCTAAAGCAAATTTATTGGCCAGAAACCTTTAAGGCTCTGAGGCTGGTACCAAAATTAGTTTGAAGATCAACTACATCACAAAGCTTAAACTCACTTTTCTTTCTGTTACTTGTCTTGGTGGACTCTTTCAATGTGTTTTCTAAGGACTTTTACCAGGTAATTTTCAGGCTACAAGTGATCATGGTTTCAAAAGCCTATCACGTTGCTGACTGTGTCTATCAATTCCTTACGGACTTCGGAATACAATATGGCTTCATACAGATAGAGAACACAGACTAGGGTTTGTATCCAATCTCTTACTGATCACACTGTCAATCCCAGCCTGATTACAAACAACGTATTGATTAATCTAAAGTAGAAATTAAACGCTTGGTAGTCCTGGAATTGAACCGAAAACATCTAATATAAATATTACAGAGAGATGGATAGATGAGAATGTTGATGTGCCCAAAATTGTTGACAGAATGATGAAGAGATGTTTCGTTCATGTGCTGCTGAATATTTGATACAAGATTACAATTTACATGCATCTGAACATTTGATAGTCAGCATCTTCATCATGATCTATATCAGCTTTCCTGTTTTGAATTCACATTTATTTAGACACTGCACAGTTCAATTGCACAGATAATTGCAACAGTTACTAAACATTGATTCATGCACTATAAAACAATAAAACATGCAGTGAATACTAGATTCCAGCAGAAGCGGCAAACACAGCATTTCAGGGTCTGATGGTCTGAAAAAATTCACTGGAGAGCATGATTTGTGTTATCATCTTCTTTTACCCTCCCTCCTACCCTCCACTATTTTTTCTCTCTCTCTCTCCCTCCATCTACGTTCCTTCATCTCTCTCCCACCCTTCACTATCTCTCTCTCCTATATCATTATCCCTCTCCATTCCTGTCCCTCTCCCTACCCAACCATCTCTCCCTCCATCTCAACACATCCCCTCGTTCCCTTTCCTCTCCCTTCTTACACTTTCCCTCCCTCCCTCCTTCCCTCTGCATATGCATTCAGCCAGCCCTGTGCTGATCTGAAAGCTTGTGTTGCAGATCTTAGAGGAGAACAATGGGAATTGGGCTAATTTCAGCTGTGTATAATTAGTCACAATCATGCACCAGCACTCCTTAAAGACATAACTCACTCTCTCACACACACACACAGATATGCACACACACAACTCTCTCACTCGCCCTCTCCCCACCTCTCACTCTCTCTGCTAATACATTTCAAAGCCAGAAAAAACTCTCATCCCTGTGTGTGTGCATTTGTGTGTTGCATGTCGCAGGATGTACTTGAAAATCATAATCTCACATGAACACATTTACAGTGCACTGCAAGACCTGTGCACATAAATCAAGATCCTTCTCAAACACATGCAAATAAATTGTGAAGAACAACAGCAACAGTCTCTCAACAGAGCAAATTAGCAGCTTGTTCTAAAGTAGATGTATACACTGAGTGTAAAAAAACATTAGGTTCCATGACATACAGTATATCCGAAAAGTATTCAGACGGCTTCCCTTTTTAAACATTTTGTTACGTTACAGCCTTATTCTAAAATGTATAAAATTAATGGTTTTCCTCAATGTACACACAATGCCCCATAACGTGAAAACACGTTTTTAGAAATGTATTAAAAATAAAAAACATACCTTATTTACATAAGTTCAGACCATTTGCTATGAGACTCAAAATTGAGCTCATGTGCATCCTGTTTCCATTGATCATCCTTGAGATGTTTCTACAACTTGTCCACCTGTGGTAAATTAAATAAATTGGACATGATTTGGAAAGGCACACATCTGTCTATATAAGGTCCAACAGTTGACAGTGCATTTCAGAGCAAAAACCAAGCCATGAGGTCGAAGGAATTGTCCGTAGAACTCAGAGACAGGATTGTGTCGAGGCACAGATCTGGGTAAGGGAACCAAAAATGTCTGCAGCATTGAAGGTCTCCAAGAACACAGTGGCTTCCATCAGTCTTAAATGGAAGACGTTTGGAACCACCAAGACTCTTCCTATAGCTGGCCACCCGGCCAAACTAAACAATCGTGGGGAGAAGGGCCGTGGTCAGGGAGAGCACCAAGAACCCGGTGGTCACTCTGCCAGAGCTCCAGAGTTCCTCTGTGTAGTTGGGAGAACCTTCCAATCAGGCCTTTATGGTAGTGGACAGATGGAAGCCACTCATCAGTAAAAGTCACATGACAGCCCGCTTGGAGTTTTCCAAAAGCCACCTAAAGGACTCTTAGACCATTAGAAACAAGATTCTCTGTTCTGATGAAAACCTGACACCATCCCTACGGTGAAGCATGCTGGTGGTAGCATCAGGCTGTGGGGATATTTTTCAGCGGCAGGGACTGGGAGACTAGTCAGGGTTGAGGGAAAGATGAACGAGCAAAGTACAGAGAGATCCTTCACGAAAACCTGCTCCAGAGCGCTCAGGACCTCAGACTGGGGCGAAGATTCATCTTCCAACAGAAACATGACCCTATGCACACAGCCAAGACAATGCAGGAGTAGCTTTGGGACAAGTCTCTGAATGTCCTTGAGTGGCACAGTCCGAGCCTGGACTTTAACCCGATCGAACATCTCTGGAGAGACCTGAAAATAGCTGTGCAGTGACAACACCATCCAACCTGACAGAGCTTGAGAGGATATGCAGAGAAGAATGGGAGAAACTCCCCAAATACAGGTGTTCCAAGCTTGTAGTGCCATAAGCAAGAAGATTCGATAATGTAATCACTGCCAAAGGTGCTTCAACAAAGTACTGAGTAAATGGTCTGAATAGCTGCAACATCAAGAGCATCATGACAGGTTGCATCACCGCCTGGTATGGTAACTGCTCGGCATCTAACTGAAAGGCGCAACAGAGAGTACTGCGTACGGCCCAGTACATCAATGGGGCCAAGCTTCCTGCCATCCTGGACCTACAGTACAGTTGAAGTCGGAAGTTTACATACACTTAGGTTGGAGTTATTAGAACTTGTTTTTCAACCACTCCACAAATTTCTTGTTAACAAACTGTAGTTTTGGCAAGTCGGTTAGGACATCTACTTTGTGCATGACGCAAGTAATTTTCCCAACAATTGTTTACAGACAGATTATTTCAATTCTTATTCACAGTATCACAATTCCAGTGGGTCAGAAGCTTAGATACACTAAGTTGACTGTGCCTTTAAACACCTTGGAAAATTCCAGGAAAGGATGTCATGGCTTTAGAAGCTTCTGATAGGCTTAATGACATAATTTGAGTCAATTGGAGGTGTACCTGTAGATGTATTTCAAGGCCTACCTTCAAACACAGTGCCACTTTGCTTGACATCATGGGAAAATCAAAAGAAATCAGCCAAAGACCTCAGCAAAAAAAATGTAGACCTCCACAAGTCTGGTTCATCCTTCGGAGCAATTACCAAACGTCTGAAGGTACCACGTTCATCTGCAAAACAAGGGTACGCAAGTATAAACACCATGGGACCATGCTGCCGTCATATCGCTAAGGAAGGAGACGCGTTCTGTCTCCTAGAGATGAACGTACTTTGGTGCGAAGAGTGCAAATCAATCCCAGAACAACGGCAAAGGACCTTGTGAAGATGCTGGAGGAAACAGGTACAAAAGTATTTTAATCCACAGTAAACTTTGTTCTATATCGACATAACCTGAAAGGCCACTCAGCAAGGAAGAAGCCACTGCTCCAAAACCGCCATAAAAAAAGCCAGACTACAGTTTGAAATAGAACTGTTAACCATCATGGCCATCGTTATGTTTGGAGGAAAGGGGATGCTTGCAAGCTCAAGAACACCATCCCAACCGTGAGGCACGGGGATGGCAGCATCAGGTTGTGGGGGTGCTTTGCTGCAGGAGGGACTGGTGCACTTCACAAAATAGATGGCTTCATGAGGAACGAAAATTATGTGGATAGATTGAAGCAACATCGTGGGGAGAAGGGCCGTGGTCAGGGAGAGCACCAAGAACCCGGTGGTCACTCTGCCAGAGCTCCAGAGTTCCTCTGTGTAGTTGGGAGAACCTTCCAATCAGGCCTTTATGGTAGTGGACAGATGGAAGCCACTCATCAGTAAAAGTCACATGACAGCCCGCTTGGAGTTTTCCAAAAGCCACCTAAAGGACTCTTAGACCATTAGAAACAAGATTCTCTGTTCTGATGAAAACCTGACACCATCCCTACGGTGAAGCATGCTGGTGGTAGCATCAGGCTGTGGGGATATTTTTCAGCGGCAGGGACTGGGAGACTAGTCAGGGTTGAGGGAAAGATGAACGAGCAAAGTACAGAGAGATCCTTCACGAAAACCTGCTCCAGAGCGCTCAGGACCTCAGACTGGGGCGAAGATTCATCTTCCAACAGAAACATGACCCTATGCACACAGCCAAGACAATGCAGGAGTAGCTTTGGGACAAGTCTCTGAATGTCCTTGAGTGGCACAGTCCGAGCCTGGACTTTAACCCGATCGAACATCTCTGGAGAGACCTGAAAATAGCTGTGCAGTGACAACACCATCCAACCTGACAGAGCTTGAGAGGATCTGCAGAGAAGAATGGGAGAAACTCCCCAAATACAGGTGTTCCAAGCTTGTAGTGCCATAAGCAAGAAGATTCGATAATGTAATCACTGCCAAAGGTGCTTCAACAAAGTACTGAGTAAATGGTCTGAATAGCTGCAACATCAAGAGCATCATGACAGGTTGCATCACCGGCTGGTATGGTAACTGCTCGGCATCTAACTGAAAGGCGCAACAGAGAGTACTGCGTACGGCCCAGTACATCAATGGGGCCAAGCTTCCTGCCATCCTGGACCTACAGTACAGTTGAAGTCGGAAGTTTACATACACTTAGGTTGGAGTTATTAGAACTTGTTTTTCAACCACTCCACAAATTTCTTGTTAACAAACTGTAGTTTTGGCAAGTCGGTTAGGACATCTACTTTGTGCATGACGCAAGTAATTTTCCCAACAATTGTTTACAGACAGATTATTTCAATTCTTATTCACAGTATCACAATTCCAGTGGGTCAGAAGCTTAGATACACTAAGTTGACTGTGCCTTTAAACACCTTGGAAAATTCCAGGAAAGGATGTCATGGCTTTAGAAGCTTCTGATAGGCTTAATGACATAATTTGAGTCAATTGGAGGTGTACCTGTAGATGTATTTCAAGGCCTACCTTCAAACACAGTGCCACTTTGCTTGACATCATGGGAAAATCAAAAGAAATCAGCCAAAGACCTCAGCAAAAAAAATGTAGACCTCCACAAGTCTGGTTCATCCTTCGGAGCAATTACCAAACGTCTGAAGGTACCACGTTCATCTGCAAAACAAGGGTACGCAAGTATAAACACCATGGGACCATGCTGCCGTCATATCGCTAAGGAAGGAGACGCGTTCTGTCTCCTAGAGATGAACGTACTTTGGTGCGAAGAGTGCAAATCAATCCCAGAACAACGGCAAAGGACCTTGTGAAGATGCTGGAGGAAACAGGTACAAAAGTATTTTAATCCACAGTAAACTTTGTTCTATATCGACATAACCTGAAAGGCCACTCAGCAAGGAAGAAGCCACTGCTCCAAAACCGCCATAAAAAAAGCCAGACTACAGTTTGAAATAGAACTGTTAACCATCATGGCCATCGTTATGTTTGGAGGAAAGGGGATGCTTGCAAGCTCAAGAACACCATCCCAACCGTGAGGCACGGGGATGGCAGCATCAGGTTGTGGGGGTGCTTTGCTGCAGGAGGGACTGGTGCACTTCACAAAATAGATGGCTTCATGAGGAACGAAAATTATGTGGATAGATTGAAGCAACATCGTGGGGAGAAGGGCCGTGGTCAGGGAGAGCACCAAGAACCCGGTGGTCACTCTGCCAGAGCTCCAGAGTTCCTCTGTGTAGTTGGGAGAACCTTCCAATCAGGCCTTTATGGTAGTGGACAGATGGAAGCCACTCATCAGTAAAAGTCACATGACAGCCCGCTTGGAGTTTTCCAAAAGCCACCTAAAGGACTCTTAGACCATTAGAAACAAGATTCTCTGTTCTGATGAAAACCTGACACCATCCCTACGGTGAAGCATGCTGGTGGTAGCATCAGGCTGTGGGGATATTTTTCAGCGGCAGGGACTGGGAGACTAGTCAGGGTTGAGGGAAAGATGAACGAGCAAAGTACAGAGAGATCCTTCACGAAAACCTGCTCCAGAGCGCTCAGGACCTCAGACTGGGGCGAAGATTCATCTTCCAACAGAAACATGACCCTATGCACACAGCCAAGACAATGCAGGAGTAGCTTTGGGACAAGTCTCTGAATGTCCTTGAGTGGCACAGTCCGAGCCTGGACTTTAACCCGATCGAACATCTCTGGAGAGACCTGAAAATAGCTGTGCAGTGACAACACCATCCAACCTGACAGAGCTTGAGAGGATCTGCAGAGAAGAATGGGAGAAACTCCCCAAATACAGGTGTTCCAAGCTTGTAGTGCCATAAGCAAGAAGATTCGATAATGTAATCACTGCCAAAGGTGCTTCAACAAAGTACTGAGTAAATGGTCTGAATAGCTGCAACATCAAGAGCATCATGACAGGTTGCATCACCGCCTGGTATGGTAACTGCTCGGCATCTAACTGAAAGGCGCAACAGAGAGTACTGCGTACGGCCCAGTACATCAATGGGGCCAAGCTTCCTGCCATCCTGGACCTACAGTACAGTTGAAGTCGGAAGTTTACATACACTTAGGTTGGAGTTATTAGAACTTGTTTTTCAACCACTCCACAAATTTCTTGTTAACAAACTGTAGTTTTGGCAAGTCGGTTAGGACATCTACTTTGTGCATGACGCAAGTAATTTTCCCAACAATTGTTTACAGACAGATTATTTCAATTCTTATTCACAGTATCACAATTCCAGTGGGTCAGAAGCTTAGATACACTAAGTTGACTGTGCCTTTAAACACCTTGGAAAATTCCAGGAAAGGATGTCATGGCTTTAGAAGCTTCTGATAGGCTTAATGACATAATTTGAGTCAATTGGAGGTGTACCTGTAGATGTATTTCAAGGCCTACCTTCAAACACAGTGCCACTTTGCTTGACATCATGGGAAAATCAAAAGAAATCAGCCAAAGACCTCAGCAAAAAAAATGTAGACCTCCACAAGTCTGGTTCATCCTTCGGAGCAATTACCAAACGTCTGAAGGTACCACGTTCATCTGCAAAACAAGGGTACGCAAGTATAAACACCATGGGACCATGCTGCCGTCATATCGCTAAGGAAGGAGACGCGTTCTGTCTCCTAGAGATGAACGTACTTTGGTGCGAAGAGTGCAAATCAATCCCAGAACAACGGCAAAGGACCTTGTGAAGATGCTGGAGGAAACAGGTACAAAAGTATTTTAATCCACAGTAAACTTTGTTCTATATCGACATAACCTGAAAGGCCACTCAGCAAGGAAGAAGCCACTGCTCCAAAACCGCCATAAAAAAAGCCAGACTACAGTTTGAAATAGAACTGTTAACCATCATGGCCATCGTTATGTTTGGAGGAAAGGGGATGCTTGCAAGCTCAAGAACACCATCCCAACCGTGAGGCACGGGGATGGCAGCATCAGGTTGTGGGGGTGCTTTGCTGCAGGAGGGACTGGTGCACTTCACAAAATAGATGGCTTCATGAGGAACGAAAATTATGTGGATAGATTGAAGCAACATCTCAAGACATCAGTCAGGAAGTTAAAGCTTGGTCGCAAATAGGTCTTCCAAATGGACAATGACCCCATGCATACTTCCAAAGTTGTGGCAAATGGCTTAAGGACAACCGAGTCAAGGTATTGGAGTGGCCATCACAAAGCCCTGACCTCAATCCCATAGAAAATGTATGGGCAGAACTGAAAAAGCGTGTGCGAGCAAGGAGGCCTACAAACCTGACTCAGTTACACCAGCTCTGTCAGGAGGAATGGGACAAAATTCACACAACTTATTGTGGGAAGCTTGTGGAAGGCTTCTCGAAACGTTTGACCCAACACAATTGAAAGGCAATGCTACCAAATACGAATTGAGTGTATGTAAACTTCTGACCCATTGGTAATGTGATGAAATAAAAAAAAAATAATTCATTCTCTCTCATTATCTCCACTATCATTCTCTCTACTCTATTCTCTCTATTCTTCTGACATTTCACATTCTTAAAATAAATTGGTGATCTTACTGACCTAAGACAGGGAATCTTTACTAGGATAAAATGTCAGGAATTGTGATAAATGAGTTTAAATGTATTTGGCTAAGGTGTATGTAAACTTCCGACTTCAACTGTATATATTAGGCGGTGTCAGAGGAATGCCCCAAAATTTGTCAAAGCTATCCCAAAGCTTTGTCAAAGCTATCCCTGTTAAGGAGTCACCCAAGTCATAGAATGTTTTCTCTGCTACCACACGGCAAGCAGTACCGTAGCACCAAGTCTAGGACTAAAAGCCTTCTTAACAGCTTCTACCTCCAAGCCATGAGACTGTGAACAATTAATCAAACTGCCACCGAATTATTTACATTGACACCCCCTCCATTTGTTTTTTACACTGCTGCTACCCGCTTCAGCCCTACCTACATGTACAAATTACCTCTACTAACCTGTGCCCCCGCACACTGACTTGGTACTGGTACCCCCTGTATATAGCCTGGTTATTGTTGTTTTAATCAAGGCACAAGGCAAGACCCAAATTCAGACACAGGAGGTAGATGGTTGGATTCTTACAATGTTTATTAATCCAAAGGGGGTAGGCAAGAGAATGGTCGTGGACAGGCAAAAATGTCAAAACCAGGTCAAGGCAGATAGAATGGTCAGGCATGCAGGTACAAAGTCCAGAAATAGGCAAGGGTCAAAACCGGGAGGACTAGAAAAAGGAGGATGCAAAAAGCAGGGGAACGGGAAAAATGATGGTAGACTTGGAAACATACAAGACGAACTGGCACAGAGAGACAGGATACACAGGGATAAATACACTGGGTAAAATAAGCGACACCTGTAGGGGGTGGAGGCAGTCACAAGGACAGGTGAAGCAGATCAGGGCGTGACAATTTTATTGTTACCTTTTTATTATTTTTACGTTAGTTTATTTGGTCAATGTTTGCTTATCTCGTTCTTGAACTACACTGTTGGTTAATTAAGGGCTTGCAAGTAAGAATTTCACGTTAAGGTCTACACGTATTCGGCACATGTGACAAATTAAGTTTGATTTGAATAGTTATGTAAATGTGATATTTCTGTTTTTCATTTAATACATTTGCAAACATGTCTAATAACCTGTTTTTCCTTTGTCATTATGGGGTAGTGTATTTTAGAATAAGGCTGTAACGTTGAAAAATGTGGAAAAAGTCAAGGGATCTAAGCACTTTTTCGAATGCACTGTATATACTGACCAGATGAATCTATGTGAAAGCTATGATCCTTTTTGATGTCACCTGTCAAATCCACTTCAATCAGTGTCGACGAAGGGGAGGAGACAGGTTAAAGAAGGATTTTTAATCCTTGAGACAATGAGACATGGATTGTGTACGTATGTCATTCAGAGGGGGAATGGGCAAGACAAAATATTTAAGTGCCTTTGAATGGGGTATGGTAGTTGGTGCCAGGCGCACTGGATTGAATCTGTCAAGAAACACTGCTGGGTTTTTCACACACAACAGTTTCCCGTATGTATCAAGAATCACCCAAGCATTGGATTCAACATGAGCCAGTATCCCTGTGGAACGCTTTCGATACCTTGTAGTCCATGCCCCCGACAAATTGAGGCTGTTCTGAGGACAACTCAGTATTATAACGGTGTTCCTAATGTTTTGTACACTCAGTGTATAACTGGTATTCCACTTAAAACAGAACATTTTAAGTGGAACAACAGAACAGAGTAGAACAGTAGCTCGTGATGTGGTTTGGTTGGCACGGGGGACTTCCCTAAAGTTGATTGTAACTATTGTGTCCTTGGCTGGATCAGATCTTGCTCTGAATTACTGTTAAGGTTTGGACCGCATGATAGACAGTAGAAAGAAAAAAAGAAAGATAGAAAAAGAGAGAGAGAGAGAAAGAAAGGAGAGAGATCCATTCATTGAATATTCCATCAGATTTCTTTCCTCTTCTCCTGCGTGGTCTTACTACTCTCATGCTCTTAGGAAGAACTCAAAGACTCAACCTCCATAAATACATAACATGCTACATGGGTCCTGTGTGGCTCAGTTAGTTAAGGTAGTGCTTGCAACACCAGGGTTGAGGGTTCAATTTCCACAGGGGACCAGTATGGCATAAAATTACAAAATGTGTCCCCTCACTACTGCGAGTTGCTCTGGATGAGAGTTTATATGTCAGTTCATAATTTGATCACTCTTTTTGTCGCAAAATAGTTTCCTGCGCATCAGGAAATTCAATTGAGCCTTGTGATTTAGATATGTTCACTGTAAACCCTCGGTTTTCCTTCTCTCCGTGGACCAGTGCCAGCTATCAAAATCAGCCTTCCTTTCTCGCTAGCTCAAATGCTAAAGCACCAGACAGAATATGAGTAAATGTCCTACTGCTATTGTAGGCATATATAGGTCCTATTACTGCAACATTTAAAAAAGGTAGAAAAATGTATTTGAAAGAATCGGAGATATTGGTCTCCACTACCACATACAAGTGTCAAGTGTATCCGAAATGCAGCCTAACATAACCTATCAAAACTAATTGTGCACATAATATCATATGTAAATACAAGATTAAATTGAGAATAGGAAGGTAGCCTACGGAATGGAGCACAATGGCGCATGAAAGAGAGCGACTGACTTTAAAATAAAAAAAATCCAGCATAAAACCCAGCCCATGAGTACAGTATATAGGCTGTTATTGAAAAAGAGCGTTTCTAGCTAACCTAGAATCCCGGCAGGTATCCTAGTGGTTAGAACATTGGACTTATATATGCATAAATTGGTGACAGATACCTTTTTTTTAAAGTAGGGGTGTAGATCAGAAAACCAGTCAGTATCTGGTGTGAACACCATTTGCCTCATTGCATAGAGTTGATCAGGCTGTTAATAATTGTGGCCTGTGGAATTATGTCCCACTCCGCTTCAATGGACATCCCAAACATGCTCTTTGAGTGACATGTCTGGTGAGTATGCAGGACATGGAAGAACTGGGACATTTTCAGCTTCCAGGAATTGTGTACAGATCCTTGCGTCATGGGGCCGTGCTCATGCTGAAACATGAGGTGATGGCAGCGGATGAATGGGAAAACAATGGGCCTCAGGATATCAACACAGTATCACTGCATATTCAAATTGCCATTGATAAAATGCAATTGTGTTCGTTGTCCATAGCTTATGCCTGCCCATACCATAACCCCACCACCACCATGAGGCACTTTATGAAAAACGTTGACATCAGCAAACCGCTTGCCCACACGACCCCACACACGCTTTCTGCCGGGATTCATCCGTCAAGAGCATACTTCTCCAGCGTGCCAGTGGCCATCGAAGATGAGCATTTGCCCACTGAACTGCAGTCAGGTCTAGATCCTGATGAGGACGACGAGCAAGCAGATGAGCTTCCCTGAGATGGTTGCTGACAGTTTGTGCAGAAATTCTTTAGCTGTGCAATCCCTCAGTTTCATCAGCTGGCATAGTTACACGTGGACTGTGATTGTGAGGCCGGTAGGAGGTACTGCCAAATTCTCTAAAACAACATTGGAGGTGGCTTATTGTAGAGAAATGGACGCTCCCTTAAAACTTGAGACATCTGTGGGATTGTGTTGTGTGACACAATTGCACATTTTAGAGCGGCCTTTTATTGTCTCCAGCACAAGGTGCACCTGTGTAATGGTAATTTAGTTTAATCAGCTTCTTGAAATGCCACACCTGTCAGGTGGATGGATTATCTTGACAAAGGAGAAATGCTCACTAACAGGGATGTATACAAATCTGTGAACAAAATGTGAGAGAAATTATCTTTTTGTGCATATGGACAATTTCTAGAATATTTTATTTCAGCTCATGAAACATGGTACCAACATTTTACATGTTGCGTTTATATTTTTTGTCCAGTATAAATTAACAATCCGATGGTGGAACTCCTCCACTCATTCAGTGTGTGAATCAAAAGTGAAAGGGCAAACTTGCTATATAATCGAGGCTTAAAAGTTTTACATTTCCACCTAAAAAAATATCTGACCTGAATCTCCGCATATTGAGTTAATTTTCTATTTCTTTGTTTTCTCTTTCAATGGTGGAGTCAGCTAGCATAGCATATATTGTTGCTTGCTAAGTCTGTGCATGGCCTATGAATCAATGGTAACACTTCACTTGACACCCAGCGTCAGCACATTATGACACGGTCATAACTATGTCATAACGTGTCATAACAGCTGACATAACTTGTCACAATCTCTCATCAAACACTGTCATGACCCATATATTTACACCTGTTGTGACATATGTGTTATCTTATGGCTGGTTATGACACCTACATAAGAATATCAAACCCATATTTATTCAACTAAAAATGTTTAAGAGTTACCGACTAAATTTAGCCTACCTCGTATTATTTATAATCATGTTTTCATGTCATAAAAATGATTTGAAATAATACGAGATAGGCTAAATTTAGTCGGTAACACTTACTTTTACTTGGAATGGCACGCCAGACAAAATTAAAAGGGCCTATTTACAGTGGCTTGCGAAAGTACTCAACCCATTGGCATTTTCCTATTTTGTTACCTTACAACCTAGAAATAAAATACATTTTTGGGGGGTTGTATCATTTGATGTATACAACATGCCTACCACTTTGAAGATACAAAATAGTTTTTATTGTGAAAGAAACAAGAAATAAGACAAAAAACACTAAAAACTTGAGGATGCATAACTATTCACCCCCCCCAAAGTCAATACTTTGTAGAGCCACCTTTTGCAACAATTACAGCTGCAAGTCTTTTGGGGTATGTTGCTATAAGCTAGGCACATCAAGCCACTGGGATGTTTGTCCATTCTTCAAGGCATAACTGCTCCAGCTCCTTCAAGTTGGATAGGTTCCGCTGGTGTACAGCAATCTTTAAGTCATACCTCAGATTCTCAAGACATTTAAACAGGTTTCCCTTAGGATTTTCCCTGTATTTAGTGCCATCCAACATTCCTTAAATTCTGACCAGTTTCCCAGTCCCTGCCAATGAAAAACATCCCCACAGCATGGTGGTGGTAGCATCATGATGATGTTCTCAGGATGATGAGAAGTGTTCTTCCATATGTTTGGGGAGTCTTCTACATGACTTTTGACGAACACCAAACATGTTTGCTTATTATTTTTCTTAATCTAACTGCACTGTCAGATTTACAGTAGGTATTACAGCGAAAGCATGCGATGGTTTGAGGGCCCCACATCAAAATATTTTTCCACCAGCACAGGTTTCATCAATTCACAAATAGCGAATAAATATTCACTTACTTTTCAAAAATCTTCCTCTGTTTTGTCATCCAAAGGGTCACAGCTATACCATGTAGTGTCGTTTTGTTAGATAAAATCTTTCTTTATATCCAAAAAGCCTGTTTAGTTGGCGCCATCAATTTGAGTAATCCACTTGTTCAATATGCAAAGAAAGGAGTCCAAAAATCTACCCCTAAACTGTTTCAACAAGTCAAAATACATAATTATATTTATTCCTCAGATACTCTAAAATGTAATCAAACTATAATATTTCTTATGGAAAGAAGTATGTTCAATAGGAAAGCGATTTAAGTCTTGTCGTGCACAAACACAGATTACCAAGACTGTGCCCCTGTACTAAAACTGTATTTCTTATTCGTTATTCAAGTTACAAACCTGAAACCTTGAAAATAGACTGCTGACACCCAGTGGAAGCCATATGAATTGCATACTGGGAGGTAGAATTGAGTATGCCCTTATGCTGGCCATTTGAAGATCTGGTCTCTCAAAAATACATTCTGGTAGGTTTTTCTTTGGATGTTCTCCTACCATATCTATTGTGTTATACTTTCCTACACTATTTAAACATTTCTACAAATGTCAAAGTGTTTATTTTCCAATGGTACCATTTATGTGCATATACTGGCTTCAGGGCCTGAGTAACAGCCAGTTTATTTTGGGCAAATCATTCAGACAGGAAGTGGAGAAAAAAGGGGCATAGCCTTATGAATTAAAGCGGTGCAGCCTCCCCCGGGACGTCCTCCTCCAGGTTTAAGTAAAGCCTTGGATTTCTCTGTTGTTCCCACAGAGTACCATGGCCTCCTGGAGGTTATCAGCAAGGCTCGTGCTATGCATCGTCCTTACGATTGCGCTATTGACCTCCTTCCGGGCACCACACTGCCTTGAGGCCGGCTATATATCTGGTCCAAGGCCATGGAGGAGTACATTGTGGATTCTCTGAGTGCCAGGAGCATTCACTCTTCTGCCTCTCTTGCGGGTGCAGGGTTCTTCTTTGTTGGAGAAGAAGGACAAGACCCTGCGTCCATGTAACAACTACCGGGGCCTAAGTGACGTCACAGTTAATAATCGTTACCCCCTGCCACTCCTCTTCTCTGCTTTCGAACTTCTCCAGGGGGCTACCTTCTTTTTCAAGCTGGACCTTCGGAATGCCTACCACCTTGTTCAGATACACGAAGGAGACAAGTGGAAGATGGCCAGTGGACATTGTGTACCTGGTCATGCCGTTTGGGCTCACCAACGCTCCCGCTGTTTTCCAGGCCCTGGTCAACAATGTGTTCCGGTAAATGTTGAATAGTTTTGTGCTTGTCTACCTCAACGACATCCTTGTTTTCTCCTGTTCTGCCCAAGAACACGTTCTGCATGTCTGACGAGTCCTTCAGCGCTTCCTGGAGAATCAGTTGTTTGTGAAAGCAGAGATGTGCGATTTTCACCTCTCTACTATCTCCTTTCTGGGATATGTCATCGCTGAAGGCAATGTCCAGATAGATCCTGAAAAGGTGAGAGCGGTGTTGGATTGGCCCCAACCTACATCCAATGTGCAGCAGGGGGTTTGCTCATTTCTACCTCAGTTTCAATCGGGGCTACAGCACCCTGGCGGCTCTCCTCTCTGCACTCAGCTCTACCAAGGTACCGTTTACATGGTCCCCAGCTGTTGACAGGGCATTTGTGGACCTTAAGCATTGGTTCACTAAAGCCCCCATCCTCATCCATCAGGACCCGGCCCGTCAGTTTGTGATAGAGGTAACCGCCTCCTGAGTGTTTGACCATGGGACAGGGGTTTCCAGTACCTGGTTGACTGGGAGGGTTAAGGCCCGGAGGAGAAGTGCTGGGTCCCCGCTAAAGACATCCTGGACCCGGCCCTGATCGAAGACTTTTACCTCCGGGCACCCCGGTCACCTGTCTTTGATTGTCTCCACCCCCCTCCAGCTGTCACCCTTCTTCCCCATTATTCCCAGTGTATTTATTCCTGTGTTCTCTGTCTGTTGCCAGTTCGTCTTGTCTTGTCAAGCTTACCAGCATGTTTTTCCGAGCTCCTGCTTTTTCCTAGTCTGTTTTTTCTAGTCCTCCCGGTTCTGACATCTTGCCTGCCCTGACACTAAGCCTGCTTGCCTGTCCATTCAGCCTGCCTGTCGCCCTGCATCATTTGGACTCTGACCTGGTTTAAGAACTTTTGCCTGTCCTCGACCTGCCTCTTGCCTGCCCCTTGATGTTTAATAAATATCAGAGACTCAAACCATCTGCCTCCTGTGTCTGCATCTGGGTATCGCCTTGTGTCATTATAGGATATAAATTCGGAGGGCAGATATTATTAAATATTAATGCATTAGACCTCTCACTAAATGGCATTACACTCTAGTAAATTAGTAAGAATGTCTCACTCCATGTTCAAGAATGGCCTTTTCCCCTTTATTCAGACCGCTCACTTTTTTTTATTTGAAAACTAAATATCTCCAAAATATTGTTATTTTTTAAACAAGCCATAGAAAGTTGTTTGCAATTTCAGTTTATTCCACCTGAAAAGACAGAACAAATAATACAACAAATATTGTGGTTAAACTCAAACATATCAAATTATTTAAAAACAAACAAAAAAGGTTTAATCTGTAAATTGTGGAGTTATGTCACAGATGCAGCTAACACAGACATATGTAAATGTCTGCTCTACCCAAAATTACAACCAACTAATTGCAGCATTACCACAAAAATGGAAGAGGCAAGTGGAAGGATAAGAAAGTAAGGAACTTGTTTGTTGGCCCTGCATTAAAGACCAAAATTGGTTAAAAATCTACCAGTTTCATTTAAGAACCAAAAAATTACCAGCTGTGCCATATAAATTGCAAAATAGATGGGAAGAGATTTGCGATGTACCAATTCCATGGCACATAGTTTATGAATTGACAAGCAAAACGACGCCGGATTCAAAACTTCAAATATTATTCAAAGTTCTTGCAACCAATAGTATGTTATATATGGGGGATAAAATATTCCCAGCTCTGCGGATTTTGCTGCGAGGAGGCAGTCATTAGATCATTTATTTTGGTACTGTCCTCATGTAGCTTGTTTTTGGTCACAGGTCCAGGAATGGCTGAAGAATTGCAACATTTACCTAGAGATAACACTGCAGACAGCAATACTGGATGATTTGAAAAGTAATAGTCAATTGATAATCATTTTTGCTAAAATAATAATATTATTATTATCTTTAATTTACAATCTGTAGAAACTATGAGAATAGAAAGGTTAAGTAAAGTGAAGCATTACAGCACAGTTGAGAAATGGCAAATATAAATCAAACTGGATGGACATAAGAAATAGAGGAAGGCCAGACCAAAAAACAAACAAAATAGAATGATTGTCAAATAGATTGTGTCTGTAAAATGTGTATAAACTGGAAGTAGAAGCTTAAGTGTTATTGTTTATGCATCTACTCCAATTGGAGGGGAGGTATGGTGTGCGCGGGTATAATAAAGGAAGGTATATTCGGAAGAAGAAGAAAAAAATATATATATATATATATATATATATATACACACACACACACACACGCACACGCACACGCACACGCACACACACACATATATATATATATATATATATATATATATATATATATATATATATATGCACAGTTGAAGTACATACACTTAGGTTGGAGTCATTAAAACTCGTTTTTCAACCACTCCACAAATTTCTTGTTAACAAACTATAGTTTTGGCAAGTCGTTTAGGACATCTACTTTGTGCATGACACAAGTCATTTTTCCAACAATTGTTTACGGACAGATTATTTCACTTATAATTCACAATTCCAGTGGGTCAGAAGTTTACATACACTAAGTTGACTGTGCCTTTAAACAGCTTGGAAAATTCCAGACAATTATATCATGGCTTTAGAAGATTCTGATAGGCTAATTGGCATCATTTTAGTCAATTGGAGGTGTACCTGTGGCTGTATTTCAAGGCCTACCTTCAAACTCAGTGCCTCTTTGCTTGACGTCATTGGAAAATCAAAAGAAATCAGCCAAGAACTCAGAAGAAAAATGGTAGACCTGTAGTCTGGTTCATCCTTGGGAGCAATTTCCAAATGCCTGAAGGGTACCATGTTCATCTGAAGAAACAATAGTACGCAAGTATAAACACCACCGGACCACACAGCCGTCATACCGCTCAGGAAGGAGACACGTTCTGTCTCCTAGAGATGAACGTACTTTGGTGCGAAAAGTGCAAATCAATCCCAGAACAACAGCACAGGACCTTGTGAAGATGCTGGAGGAAACAGGTACACAAGTATCTATAGCCACAGTAAAACGAGTCCTATAAATACAAAAATAAAGAATTATGGAGGCCACTGTGTTCTTGGGGACCTTCAATGCTGCAGAAATGTACCCTTCTCCAGATCCGTAGCTCAACGGTCAATTCCTTTGTCCTCATGGCGTGATTTTTGCTCTGACTTGCACTGTCAACTGTGGGACCTTATATAGACAGGTGTGCCTTTCCAAATCATGTCCAATCAATTTAATTTTTCCACAGGTGGACTCCAATCAAGTTGTAGAAACATCTCAAGGATAATCATAGGAAACACAATGCACCTGTGCTCAATTTCGAGTCTCATAGCAAAGGGTCTGAATTCTTATGTCAATAAGGTATTTGTTTTTAATACATTTGCAAAAAAATCTAAAACCCTGTTTTCACTTTGTCATCAACTCGATGAGAAAAAAATACATATCTAATACACTTTAGAAAAAGGCTGTAACTTAACAAAATGCGGAAAACGTCTGTCTTTTAATACTTTCCAAATGCACTGCACTGGCGTCCAGTGGACCTGTAGTTTAATGTACAGTGTAGGTACAGTATTGCATTGAATACAAGTAAAGCTTCCAGCTGCCCCCTGGCAGCGGTTCTAAATATATCTTTAGACATTCAAATCCTGCTGCAGGATTGTTTTCCTACTGCGACCCAATGGGTAAAATTAAAATTCGACATCTGTATAGACTAGCAGTAGATGGATGGTACATAAGATATTTATAAAGTCAAAGAAAATGGCAATTACTCAACATACTGTGCTGCATATCATATTACAAGTAAACAGCTCAGAGAGGTAGCTAGCTAGAGCATAAAACGAGTCCAAGCATAAAGCATTACATCTTCAACAGTTTGCTTCCCTAACAGCCCAGCGTACTGAGCTGAGCCTTGGTAGTAAGATCGTTAGTAATTTTGTCATTTTGACTTTCCATCTGTGTTCTTCTCTAGTTCTGTATTTATTGTGGAGATGGACTGGGGCTCCATCCCAAATAAATAGCACCCTATTTGCCCTGGTCAAAAATATTCACACCCCTTGACTTACTCCACATTGTTCTTTTACAACCTGAATTTAAAATGGATTAAATTGAGGTTGTGTTACTGGACTACACACACACACACACACAATTCCCCATAATATAATGCAATTATGTTTTCAGAAATGTTTACAAATTAAAGTGTTGAAATGTCTTGAGTCAATAAGTATTCGACCCCATTTGTTATGGCAAGCCTAAATAAGTTCAGGTGTAAACATTTGCTTAACAAGTAACATAAGTTGCAGGGACTCTGTGTGAATGACTACCTCATCTCTGTACCTCACGCATACAATTATCTGTATGGTCCCTTAGTCGAGCAGTGAATTTCAACCGCAAAGACCTGGGAGGTTTTCAAATGCCCTGCAAACCTGGGAACCTATTGATGGATGGTAAAAAAATATAAATAATAATTCCTTTGAGCATGGTGAAGTTAATTATACTTTGTATGGTGTATCAATACACCCGGTCACTACAAAGTTATAGGTGTCCTTCTTAACCTTGCCAGAGAGGAAGGAAACCCTCAGGGATTTCACCATGAGGCCAATGGTGACTTTAAAACAGTTACCGAGTTTAACGGCTGTGATAGGAAGGATCAACAACATTGTAGTTACTCCAATACTAACCTAAATGACAGAGTGAAAAGGAGGAAGCTTGTACAGAAAGAAAAACCCTTCCAAAACATGCATCCTGTTTGCAACAAGGCACTAAAGTAAAACTGAATACAAAGCTTTAAGTTTAGGGCAAATCCAACACAACACTACCACTCTTCATATTTTAAAGCATGCATCACGTTATGGGTATGCTTGTTATCGCCAATGTAACATATATGCCGGGAGTCAGAAAGCAGGTGCAGAAGGTGAGTTTAATAACAAACAGATACAAAAGAACAAACACGCGTACTGAATGTGAGAGAACCACCAACACCTAAGGACTGATGACAACTGAGGGCTAAATAAAAGGCGGAGTAATCAGGGTAGTGATGAAGACCGCTGAAGCTAGTGCCCCTTCTGGGCACAATAGGGTGTCTCCAGTGACACCACAAAAGAGGTGTGTGGCCTCTACCTCTATGGGTGCAGCCTCTGCCTCAAGACAGCCGAAGGAGGGAGGCGAGTGCCAAGGTGGACACCGTTCCTCCCCAAGAAGGTTATCCAGACGGATGGCCATCGAGATGAGAGCATCCAAGGATATGTTGTCATCCTGACATGGCAACTCCGTCTGTGACCCTAGCCATAGAATGCGGAGAGCCGGCTCATTCCATCCGCTGAAAAGCTGCCACAGTCAAAAAGTTGAGGGTGTACTCCACAGCGGTCTGGGCACCCTGCCGGGGTTGGAAAAGTTGATCACCTCCCTCTCTGCCCTCTGGAGGATTCTCAAAGACCGCCCTCAACAGAGCCATGAGCCTCTGATAAGAACCCGGCTTTTCCTCTCGTCTCTCCCAGATGGCCGTAGCCCACACTAACGCCCGTCCGGTCAACAGGGAAATGACTCTGGCAACCTTGGACCTCTTGGTGGTGGGGGCTCCCATCTGATAGGCGAAATAGAGGGAGCTTTGGAGTAGGAAGCAGTCGGGCATTGCTGACCTAGGCGGACGGCTGGGTAGGCTGGGGGCCTGGCTCACTGTGACGACCCATGGAAGGTGGCCTACTGATAGGGGTATGGAGAACCTCGCTGGTGGTGTCGAAGGCGGTGGAGAACGCGAAGGACCTCCATGGCTGTTCCCAGTTTTGCCAGCTGGTCATGATCGAGTAGATGAACTTGTTCAA
This sequence comes from Oncorhynchus mykiss, assembly GCF_013265735.2. Lineage (NCBI taxonomy): Eukaryota > Metazoa > Chordata > Actinopteri > Salmoniformes > Salmonidae > Oncorhynchus > Oncorhynchus mykiss. The sequence goes on along the minus strand of NC_048593.1, from coordinate 8,374,911 downwards.
TCTTATGTATATGCCGGGAGTCAGAAAGCAGGTGCAAAAGGTGAGTTAAGGAACATGTACAAAAGAACAACCATGAGATGTGTACTAACCGTCAGAAAAAACAACCAATAACATCTAAGGACTGATGACAACTGATGGATAAATAAAGGGGACGTAATCAAGGTAGTGATGAAGTCCAGGTGTGTCTAATAATAGGGTGTAGGTGTGTGTAATGATGGTTGCCCGGTATACGTAATGATGGGTTGACAGGACCGGTAGTTAGTAGATCAGCGACGTTGAGCGCAGGAGCGGGAGTAGACGTGACAGGCAAGGACTAGGGAGTTTTCTTTTTGATAAAAAGAAAGGGAATAGAGCTAAGCATAGGCAACATCGTATAAGAAAACCTGGTTCAGTCTGCTTTCCAACAGACACTGGAAGACATTCACCTTTCAGCAGGACAACAAACTTAAACACAAATATACACTGGAGTTGCTTACCAAGACCACCTTGTATGTTCCTGAGTGGCCTAGTTACAGTTTGGACTTAAATCGTCTCGAAAATCTATAGCGAGACTTGAAAATGGCTGGCTAGCAATGATCAACAACAAACTTGACAGAGCTTGAAGAATATTTAAAGAATAATGTGCAAATATTGTACAACCTGGGTGTGCAAAGCTCTTAAGTACCCAGAAAGACTTCTCAGTAATCTCTGCCAATGGTGATTCTAACATGTATTGATTCAGGGGTGTGAATACTTATGTAAATTAGATATTTCTGTATTTCATTTTCAAGAAATTTGCTAACATTTCTAAAAATGTATTTTTTTCATTATGGATTATATAATGTAGATGGGTGAGAAGAAGAAAAAACATTCTAATCCATTTTGAATATTGGCTGTAACAACAAAATGTGTAATAAGTCAATGGGTATGAATACTTTCTTGAAGGCACTGTATGGAGAATAGGGTGCCATTTGGGATGCAACTTGGCACTGGGATCGAGGGCAATTAGATGGTGTCTGCGGAAGCGTTTGGTCGCAGTCTAAAGTGACTTGTCTCAGCTAGGAGATGACAGGGTGACTGGTACTGTTTACTCTCAGCTGCTCTGTGTGAGAGTAGAACACTGCCTCCCCAAGGCCAAACACCCTCCCCCACCACTCTCTACTCCAACTCTCTCTCCCCCTCCCACTCACTACTTCACCCCTCTTTCCCCACCTTTTTCTACTTCACACCTTCCTCTCACTCTCCATTTCACCTCAGTCATTCCTTCTACCCCTCTCCTCAATCTACTTTACCCCCAGCCATCCTCCCTCCACTATATCGTTCCTGTGCCCCTTTTACCCAGCTATTGCTCTTTCTTCCTTCCTTTCCTCCCTGGAATACATTCCACGCTATCACTTTCCCAACTCCCTAATTCATACCACTCTACCCACTTCACTTCTTCATCTTGCAGTCTCCCCTCTCTCTCTCCCTGAAGAGTTGTCTCACCCTTGTTATTCCTGCTTTCAGTACACACACACACACACACACAGCATATTTTTGCTAGGATTATACCACTTCCATGTAATGTGACCCTAGACTATTTCTTCTAAAAATGTGATGTTATGATTGAGGTGTCCAGGTTGAATGTCCAGCTCGCACAGCCAAGGTAATGGGTCCAAACTGTAACTGAATGGTCGCTGTCTGGATTCCTACACTCACACACACCATGTTAATGATCATCTCTTCCACTGTGAGGTGTCCCCATTTTTTCACACAGACAGACAGACAATGTTGAGTACATTCCAAGCTATCACTTTCCCAACTGACCTAAATCATACCACTCTACCCACTTCACTTCTTTATCTTGCAGTCTCCCCCTCTCTCTCTCCCTGAAGAGTTCTCACCCTTGTTATTCCTTCTTTCTGTACACACACACACACACCCCCCCCCCCCCCCCACCCCCACACACACACACACACACAAACACATTGGATGTGTGTGATTGGGAAGATATTACAGACATATTTAACAAGACAAATCTCTTGTACAACTACACCACACCTGCGGCTCCTCTCGCTAGCTAAATATCTGACTTCCCATTCTACCAACCACACATTATCTAGGTCATAATCAGCCTCTGCAGGAACAGAGAGAGAGAGAGACTCAACATTGTCTGTCTGTGTGAAAAAATGGGGACACCTCACAGTGGAAGAGATGATCATTAACATGGTGTGTGTGAGTGTAGGAATCCAGACAGCGACCATTCAGTTCCAGTTTGCGACCCATTACCTTGGCTGTGCGAGCTGGACATTCAACCTGGACACCTCAATCATAACATCACATTTTTCAGGTGGTGAAAACCTTGAATTTGTTAAACAGTAAAGTCTATTATTCTTGTGATTCCTGTGATAAAATGTCTGCCTTGCCGCTGTGCTTGCCTGTTTCACTGTGGCTGGTACCTCTTGCAGCATGATTTACTAGTGGTTTCACTGTTTGCACTCTAGACATTCTAATAAAAACGATCAGCGTTACATCAAGTTGCCTCCTCATTATTTCTCCTCCCAGAAAAACCATAATGTAAAAGCGCTGTGATCATTCTGTTTAATCATCCTATCCGGCCACACTGATTCCAGACATGCGCTCTTATTTGTACATAGACGTTATGGGGAGGGCCGGTGGGGTAAGTAACTGATCTTAAATCTAGAGAAAGATGGTGATGGAACCCAGAATGAGCCAGAGAACTTGTGGTAAAGAAAACGTCTTTGAAAGCAACTTGTTGTCCATATTAAAGAGAGGAGGTTCTCAACTTTCTGTATGTAGGTTTACTTCTCAATCATTATTGAGCTCGAGGCACACTGTTTTACAATAAAGATAGCTGATATTGCTTTGAAATAAGGAGCTTGTGAAATTGCGCATCGGCCATCGCAATTGCACTGGCATAGCCGAAGGAACAGGAAGTAGGGGTGCTGGAGGTGAAGCAGCACCCTCTGATAAATTGAAATAATTTTGCGCAAACGATGTAACAAAAATTATTTTCTCCAAAAATATATAACTCCTGTTTAAACAGACATGAATAAAGTCAAACAACAGATAACATAATTTAGCCACAGATGATCAATAGTGTCCCCCCCAAAAATGTATTAAAAAATATTCTGCTAATGTCTTTTGTCATGTAAATGTTGTAGAATTGCGTAAAATGCATTTATAAAATACACAAGAGGATTTTCACCATGTGTGGCAATCCAAAAATGGTCTATGCCACTACGCAAATGTGATGATAGATGCATGCACTAGGCCTTATTAAAAAGTTGGTTTAGGACATTATATTTACTGTTAGATTAGTTGATGGCTATTAGCAGTAGGTGTTATATTTAGAGTTAGCGATCAAGCACCTGTTTTGAGTTTCCACTTCCTCACGTGGTGAATAAGCCCAATCGAATTAGGCCTATTGTCACGACTCCTACCGAAAGTGGCTCCCCTTCCCTTTCGGGTGGCACTCGTCGTCACCGGCCTACTAGCTGCCACTGATCTTTTCCTCCCCCTCCTTGTCTGTTTATTAGTTACACCTGTTGTTAATTAGGTATATTAGTTGGGCTTTATTTATCCCGCCTGCTGGGTGTGCGGGATTGTTTTATGTGTACTCATGATACACGCCTGTAAATCACGGTTGTTCGTGTACGTGAGTTGTTTTTGGGACTGTTTAGTTCCCTTGTGTTTTTGGGGCATTTGTTTTGAGTGGCGTCTGTTTTCACCTGGTTGGTGAATAAAGAAGTAGTGCTACTCTGAACTCTCTGTCTCCTGCGTCTGACTCCTTCCTCCACTACACCCCGGGCATTGCACCTATACAGTATGTAATATTAGTGCACATGAAGATAAGTGCAAATTCATCTCTATTGAACAAAAACATCAGAAAATTCTGTAGCCTATTTTGATAGTAAAATATAACAAAAATAGACTAATTGTCACACCAAAATTCACGACAATCACTGGATTAGGTTGCATATCAAAATATTTTGAATTATGCATTCCTGCTTGGAGTAGTCTATTACATTTCTTAATAAGGCATTGTGAATGTTGTTAATGACTTTATAATGACTTTAGAAGATGATCAAATATTTTTTTGTTTTGGGTGCTACCAAATCATCTGCTGGTGGCACCAACTGAAAAACACCCACAGCCTACGCAAGGCTGGGATGGGCCCACAGTCACTGGGGACCACCAACCCAAAAAACACTATGTATAACTACAAAATGTTCTCTCAGCCTCATGGAAAAATGTGTAGAATAGCATGAGATTAGCTTTAAAACTGATTTTTTTTCTCACTGGCCCATGGCATTAAGTGTAGAATTGCAGGAAATGTGCTTTTAAAAATGAAAAATTCTCTGAGCCTCATTGCAAAATGTGTACAATATTATGAGATTAGCAATGAAACTGCAAATGTTTCTCTCTGTCCCTTGGCAACATGAGTAGAATTGCAGGAAGTTAGCTTTAAAATTGTGTCTGTGCTTGCCTGTTCACGCTAAACAAACTAATTTTACCATAACCTTATCACATAAAATGAACACCTTGCAAAATTTGAAATGCTCATTTCGGATTTACATTAAACTTTCAGTCCTAATTTCATTTGTAATTTATCAATGTCAAGTTTTACCCTGAGCTTTTCAAACTAGTACAAACCTGACTACTACTTAGGCTGTTACATCAGTGCCAATAAAAGTGAATGACAATTTTACTTTACCCTTCACATATTTGTTTTCTTCTTTAAAAAAAGTACCATTTATTGAAAATGAAATACAGAAAAATCTAATTCACATTAGTCTGCATACCCCTTCGCCATGACACTCCAAATTGAGCTCAGGTGCATCCAATTTCCTTTGATCCTCCTTGAGATGTCCCTCCAACTTGATTGGAGTCCACCTGTGGCCATTTCAATTATTGGAAATTGTTAGAAAATAACATACCTGTCTATATAAAGTACCAAAGTTGACAGTGCATGTCAGAGATGTAAAATATGGCGGAAGTGGACGCTGATGCGGAGCGTGAAAATAATGGCGGGGGAATCAAGCAGAATTGATAATATTGTTCAAAACTACAGAAACGGAGCAAAGTAGCATACAGTGATGAGAAACGTCCCTTCTTATCTTGTACGTGTTGTTAATGAGGATCCGCTGATTGGATTACTCATTTTAAAGAATCCACTTGATATATCCAAACTGGTAGAAATAGAGTGCTGGGTAAAGTGTAGGTTGTGAGAATCACGAGAGGCCGGCTTTTTGTTCGTCTGAGGATCAGAAGGAGTGTATTGCGTCTTACCCGACTTGAGAAGTTTGATGTGTCCTGTGTGTCTCTTTGGAACAGGGCACCCCTCAAGAGAGCAATGTCTGGCATTTTGTGGGAAGTCAATGTTGCAGAGATGAAGAATATTCCTGGAGTGATTGATGCTTGTCGGAAGAACCGTGTGGTGAATGAAGTAAAAGTGAAGAGTATTTTGTTCTTTTGATATTTGATATGGAGTCTCTCCCTACTCAAGTTCCATTGGGATATACAAACTACATATTCCGAGTATTTGTTCCAAGGCCAATGCAGTGTGATCATTGTAAAGCTTTTGGACATGTTTCAAGTGTTTGCAGAAGGGAGAAGCTGAGACGTTCACGTTGTGGAAATGATCATATGTGTTTTAAAAGTGATGAAATTGTGACATATTGCAATTGTGTTGGGAACTATCAAAATAAAGAAAGTCGCACACTCCATGTATAATCTCCCAGCAATTTAATGGGTATTTACCAACGTTACGGCATCACTGTGCCTTCCTCAGGGTGATGTCATGAATACTTGAACCAGGTTATGTTGACACACAGTGCAATTAGTGTAACCAATGATAGTAGTGAGGGGTGTGTCATAATGATTAAGTTAATTAATATGAATTAGTGAAACTGTTAAAAAAATTGTATATGGCATATTAAATATTACGCTATTGTTATCATATAGAAACATAATGGAATCTTGTTCATCATATTAGCATCAACATACATTGTTTCATTCAATTCCACAAAATAATTTCGTATTTCATTTTTGTTACATGTAATATTTTGGTTCAACCTTAATATATAAAATGAACAATGAACATCATCAACAGTGGGAACATATTAGGTGTACGCTAATAAGCTGTAAAAAAATATTTTTCAATTTATAATTTATTATATATGTGGTGAGGAACTCGGAGCCCAAGCCTTGCATTGATGGACATGGCTTTAATAGAGGTAAGTTTTGGCCAGTGGGAGTGAGACTTTTGAAAAGGTCGGATCCAGGCCTTTTGGCTGATCCATGGGTGGTTTCAGATTGGGTGGAAAATATGCTGGGTGGTGTTGAGTCGGTGAAGGTAACCCAAAGTGGACTTGTGATGTTTGTTTGTGTGTCTTCAGATCAGAGGAAGCAGACACTCTGTGCAACAAAATACCTGTATCTTGCTTTCTACTTAGGTACAGGGCACCATTGAAGGGAGTGGTTTCTGGGGTAGCATTAAGTGTGGCGGTAGAGCAATTGAAGTTGAGGATTCCTGACATGTGTGATGCCTGCCTTTTGGTGCGACGCTGACCCAGAGGAAAGCGTAGTGAAACAGAGGTGACAAAGTCTGTTCTTTTGAGCTTTGATTTAGTCTTTACCTGACAAAGTAATGTTAGGATGTACGAGTTATGCTGTTAGAGATTACGTGCCAAATCCACTGCAGTGTTATAGGTGTCACGTTGTATGGGCATGTTGCAGCAGTGTGTAGGAGGGAGATTCCAAGACTTGGGAAGTGTGATGGAGGGCATGGGACAGAGGAATGTGTAGTTTCGGTGGGAAAAGTTCTGTGTAGGGGTGCCCATGTTACTGGGGATCGGAGGTAGGTTGAGGTGGCCAGAGTCAGAGTTGTATAGAAGTGTCATATGCAGAGGCAGCGAAACAAATAGAGGAGGGTGGATCAAGGGTGAAGGATTTTTTTAAGGATCCCTGTGAAAAGTAGATCTGTACCAGAACAGAGGGAATGAGTGTTACAGTTGAAGTCGGAAGTTTGCATACACTTAGGTCGAGTTATTAAAACTTGTTTTTCAACAACACCACAAATTTCTTGTTAACAAACTATGGTTTTGGCAAGTCGGTTAGGACATCTACTTTGTGCATGACACAAGTAATTTTTACAACAATTGTTTACAGACAGATTATTTCACTTATTACACTTGTATCACAATTCCAGTGGGTCAGAAGTTCACATACACTAAGTTGACTGTGCCTTTTAAACAGCTTGGAAGATTCCAGAAAATTATGTCATGGCTTTAGAAGCTTTTGATAGGCTAATTGACATAATTTGAGTCAATTGGAGGTGTACCTGTGGTTGTATTTCAAGGCCTACCTTCAAACTCAGTGCCTCTTTGCTTGACATCCTGGGATAATCTAAAGAAATCAGCCAATACCTCAGGAAAAAACATTGTGGGGGTCCCACACATGCACATGGGGACAAAGATCGTACTTTTTGCTGAAATGTCCTCTGGTCTGATGAAACAAAAATAGAACTGTTAACAAGAAATTTGTGGAATGGTTGAAAAACTAGTTTTAATGACTCCAACCTAAGTGTATTTAAACTTCCGACTTCAACTGTGTATCTCTGAGATACAATTGTGATGAGTCACATATTTGATGAAGGATATAAAACAATTTATAGAGTGTTGAACTTTTCCAAGAGGACAGTAGTCTCCATCATTCGGAAATTTAAAAAATGTGGACCTACCCAGACTCTGCCTAGAGCTGGCCGTTCGAACAAACTCAGCAACCGGGTAAGAAGGAACTTGGTCAGGAAGGTGACCAAGAACCCAATGACCACTCTGACAGAACTACAGAGTTCCATTGCTGAGATGGGAGTACCTGCCAGAAGAACAGCAGTCTTTACAGCACTTCACCAATCTGGGATTTATGCGAGAATCGTCAGACTCCGGGAAAAAAGGCACATGACACTACACCTGGAGTTTGTAAAAAGGCATGTGAAGGACTCTGAAATCATAAGGCAAAATATGATATGTTCTTATGAGACAAAAATGTAACTCTTCAACCTGAGAAACCAGGCACAGCTCATCACCCGTTTAACCCTATCCTTACTGTGAAATGTGGTGGCAGCATCATGCTATGGGGATTCTTTTCAGCAGCAGGGACTGGGCAACTGGTGAGGATAGAGAGAACAATATATGGAGGCAAATAGAGGCAAATCTTTGAGAACCTGCTTCAGAGTGCAAACAACCTTAGACTGTAGCAAAGATGTACTGTATGTTACAAAAGGACAATGACCCCAACAATACAGCCAAGGTAAAGCTGGAATGGCTTCAGAACAAGAATGTGAAAGACCTTGAGTGGTCCAGTCAACGCCCAGACGTGAATCCCATTCAAAATCTGTGGAAATACTTGATGATTGCTTTTTTCCGCCCTCCCCATCTAACTTAACAGAGTTTGAGAAAATCTGCAAGGAAGAATAGGAGAAAATCCCCAAATCCAGATGTCCAAAGCTGATAAACATACCCAAGACGGATCAAGGTACTTCAACAAAGTATTGACTCAGGGGTGTGAATACTTATGCAAATTAGATATTTCTGTATTTCATTTTCAATAAATGTGCTGAAATTTCAAAAAAAAAATTCATTTAGGGGGTATTGTGTGTAGAGGGTTGAGAAAAAAAAACATCAATGTAGTACATTTTGAATTCAGGCTTTAACACAACAAAATCTGGAAGTATGAAGGGTATGAATACTTTCTGAAGACACTGTGGAAGCTTTTTTTGAAGGTTAAATAAAGAACCATGCTCATAAGGTTGTAAACCTGACCGTGCTGCTGCTCCAGTTTCAACTGTTCTGCCTTATTATTATTCGACCATGCTGGTCATTTATGAACATTTGAACATCTTGGCCATGTTCTGTTATAATCTCCACCCGGCACAGCCAGAAGAGGACTGGCCACCCCACATAGCCTGGTTCCTCTCTAGGTTTCTTCCTAGGTTTTGGCCTTTCTAGGGAGTTTTTCCTAGCCACCGTGCTTCTACACCTGCATTGCTTGCTGTTTGGGGTTTTAGGCTGGGTTTCTGTACAGCACTTTGAGATATCAGCTGATGTACGAAGGGCTATATAAATAAATTTGATTTGATTTAAATGGAACCTGTATGGTGCTATAATTAACAACCTCTTAAGGTTCTATGAAGAACCTACATAGCACCAAAAAAAGAGGTCTGCTGTGGTTACAACCCTTTTTGGGGCTACTATAGAACCCTTTGTTATGGTTACTTATAGAACCTCTATGGAGAATGAGAAAGGTCCTTTATAGAACCAATCTGGAAGGTTCATTGTGGATCCTTTTTAAGAATCATGTTTTTTTCTAGTTTTTTTTCTGGTCAGCCAAATTATGTTGTTAAAATTCCTTGTTGAATCAAGTGCACTAACTCTGGTACTGCTAGGGGTTCATGAAGATAGCCTAGTCAACTGTTCTCAATTGACACAAGCCCATACTTGAGCCTTTCACATGACACTGTCACTGGTCATAGTCATAAATACATGTTGTCATAACACATTACATAAACTGGAATGACACTCTCACAAACGGTTGCAGAAAAATAAAAAAATAAAAGTAAACCACAACCAAAATATTCTAATGAACCACTTCCTTACATTTTAATTATCACATAAGAGCAAATAACCATTTTGGGAACTGTAAAGAACCATTGAAAAGCTCAAAGGGATCAAATTGAGCCACCCCAAGCAAACCCTGTCTCTTCCTGGAATATACAATGTCTGAGGGTTTCTGCCGTCGGCCTAAAGAGCAGGAACCCAGACTTCATCAAAGAAATTGTAAATACAGACATTGTCATCCTATAAGAAACATGGTATAAAGGAGACGGACCCACTTATTGCCCTCTAGGTTACAGAGAGCTGGTAGTCCCATCCACCAAACTACCAGGAGTGAAACAGGGAAGAGACTCAGGGGGTATGCTAATTTGGTATAGAGCTGACCTAACACTATTAAATTAGTCAAAACAGGAACATTTTCCATCTGGCTAGAAATTAATAAGGAAATTCTCTCAACAGAGTAAAATGACCTCATGTGTGCTACCTATATCCCCCCCACTAGAATCCCCATACATTAACGATGACAGCTTCTTCATCCTAGAGAGGAAGATAAACAATTTCCAGGCTCAGGGACATGTACTAGTCTGTGGCGACCTAAATACCAGAATTGGACAAGAACCCGACACACACAGCACATAGGGGGACAAACACCTACCTGGAGGTGACAGCATTCCCTCCCCCATATGCCCCCCTATACACAACTATAACAACATAACCAACAAAAACTGGTCACAACTCCTGTAGCTCTGTCGGACACTGGGCTCCCGAGTGGTGAAGCACTCTAAGGCACTGCATCTCACTACAGTTCCTGGTTCCAATCCAGGCTGAATCACATCTGGACGTGATTGGGAGTCCCATAGGGCGGTGCACAATTGGCCCAGCATCGTCCGGGTTTGGCCGGGGTAGGCCGTCAATGTAAATAAGAACAAATGCTCAAATGACTTGCCTAGTTAAATAAATAAAACATATACAGTGCCTTGCGAAAGTATTCGGCCCCCTTGAACTTTGCGACCTTTTGCCACATTTCAGGCTTCAAACATAAAGATGTAAAACTGTATTTTTTTGTGAAGAATCAACAACAAGTGGGACACAATCATGAAGTGGAACGACATTTATTGGATATTTCAAACTTTTTTAACAAATCAAAAACTGAAAAATTGGCCGTGCAAAATTATTCAGCCCCCTTAAGTTAATACTTTGTAGCGCCACCTTTTGCTGCGATTACAGCTGTAAGTCGCTTGGGGTATGTCTCTATCAGTTTTGCACATCGAGAGACTGAAATTTTTTCCCATTCCTCCTTGCAAAACAGCTCGAGCTCAGTGAGGTTGGATGGAGAGCATTTGTGAACAGCAGTTTCAGTTCTTTCCACAGATTCTCGATTGGATTCAGGTCTGGACTTTGACTTGGCCATTCTAACACCTGGATATGTTTATTTTTGAACCATTCCATTGTAGATTTTGCTTTATGTTTTGGATCATTGTCTTGTTGGAAGACAAATCTCCGTCCCAGTCTCAGGTCTTTTGCAGACTCCATCAGGTTTTCTTCCAGAATGGTCCTGTATTTGGCTCCATCCATCTTCCCATCAATTTTAACCATCTTCCCTGTCCCTGCTGAAGAAAAGCAGGCCCAAACCATGATGCTGCCACCACCATGTTTGACAGTGGGGATGGTGTGTTCAGCTGTGTTGCTTTTACGCCAAACATAACGTTTTGCATTGTTGCCAAAAAGTTCAATTTTGGTTTCATCTGACCAGAGCACCTTCTTCCACATGTTTGGTGTGTCTCCCAGGTGGCTTGTGGCAAACTTTAAACAACACTTTTTATGGATATCTTTAAGAAATGGCTTTCTTCTTGCCACTCTTCCATAAAGGCCAGATTTGTGCAATATACAACTGATTGTTGTCCTATGGACAGAGTCTCCCACCTCAGCTGTAGATATCTGCAGTTCATCCAGAGTGATCATGGGCCTCTTGGCTGCATCTCTGATCAGTCTTCTCCTTGTATGAGCTGAAAGTTTAGAGGGACGGCCAGGTCTTGGTAGATTTGCAGTGGTCTGATACTCCTTCCATTTCAATATTATCGCTTGCACAGTGCTCCTTGGGATGTTTAAAGCTTGGGAAATATTTTTGTATCCAAATCCGGCTTTAAACTTCTTTACAACAGTATCTCGGACCTGCCTGGTGTGTTCCTTGTTCTTCATGATGCTCTCTGCGCTTTTGACGGACCTCTGAGACTATCACAGTGCAGGTGCATTTATATGGAGACTTGATTACACACAGGTGGATTGTATTTATCATCATTAGTCATTTAGGTCAACATTGGATCATTCAGAGATCCTCACTGAACTTCTGGAGAGAGTTTGCTGCACTGAAAGTAAAGGGGCTGAATAATTTTGCACGCCCAATTTTTCAGTTTTTGATTTGTTAAAAAAGTTTGAAATATCCAATAAATGTCGTTCCACTTCATGATAGTGTCCCACTTGTTGTTGATTCTTCACAAAAAAATACAGTTTTATATCTTTATGTTTGAAGCCTGAAATGTGGCAAAAGGTCGCAAAGTTCAAGGGGGCCGAATACTTTCGCAAGGCACTGTATGTTCATAGTCGAGGGGACTCCTATGGTAGGTACACCTATAGCTCATCTCTTGGCAGTAGTACTGTAGACTACGTTATCACTAACCTCAACCCAGCATCTCTTAGAACGTTCACAGTCAGTCCACTGACACCCCAATCAGATCACAGCAAAATCACAATCTACTTGAACAAACTATGCTAAATCATGAGGCATCAAAGCCAAAGGAACTGAATAATAAGAAATACTCTAGATGGAAATAAAATAATGTGGAAATCTACCCATGACTGCGTGGCCATGCACGCTTCCAACTCAATCATCAAGTTTGCAAACGACACTACAGTGGTAGGCCTGATTACCAACAATGACGAGACAGCCTACAGGGAGGAGGTGAGGGCCCTCGGAGTATGGTGTCAGGAAAATAACCTCTCACTCAACGTCAACAAAACAAAGGAGATTATTGTGTACTTCAGGAAACAGCAGAGGGAGCATCCCCCCCATCCACATCGATGGGACAGTAGTGGAAAAGGTGGAAAGTTAAGTTCCTCGGCGTACACATCACGGACAAACTGAAATGGTACACCCACACAGACAGCGTGGTGAAGAAGGCGCAACAGCGCCTCTTCAACCTTAGGTGGCTGAAGAAATTTAGCTTTTAGTCACTTCAAACACTGACAAACTTTTACGGATGCACAATCGACACCATCCTGTCAGGCTGTATCACCGCCTGGTACAGCAATTGCGCCGCCCTCAACCGCAAGGCTCTCCAGAGGGTAGTGCGGTCTGCACAACGCATCACAGGGGGCAAACTACCTGCCCTCCAAGACACCTACAGCACCCGATGTCACAGGAAGGCCAAAAAGATCAAGGACAACAACCACCCGAGCCACTGCCTGTTCACCCCACTATCATCCAGAAGGCGAGGTCAGTACATGTGCATCAAAGCTGGGACCGAGAGACTGAAAAACAGCTGATATCTTAATGCCATCAGACTATTAAACATCCATCACTAACATAGAGAGGCTGCTGCCAACATACAGACTCAAATCTCTGGCCACTTAAATAAAAGGATTTAATAAAGGTATCACTAGTCACTTTAAATAACGTTTACATATCCTACATTACTCATCTCATATGTATATACTGTATTCTACACCATCTACTGCATCTTGCTTTACCGCACGCCATCGCCCATCCATATATTTATATGTACACATTCTTATTCATCCCTTCACATTTGTGTGTGTAAAGTAGTGAATTTGTTAGATTTTACTGCATAGTCACTCAACCTGTAATAACAAAACCACAAGTGACAATATGTGAGCACATGTGAGAACATAATCTCATGTGAAATGAATATGAAATAAATGTGACAACAACATTTCAACATGTGATACCGGTACTCAGACCCCCTTAAAAATGTTCCCCATTTTGTTACATTACTAACTTATTCTAAAATTGATAAAATAGGTTTTCCTCAATCTACACACAATACCCCATAATGACAAAGCAAAAACAGATTTTGAGATTCTTGCTAATTTATAGAAATATAAGACTGAAATATCATATTTACATAAGTATTCAGACCCTTTACTCAGCACTTTGTTGAAGCACCTTTGGCAGCCATTACAGCCTCGAGTGTGATTTGAAACTGTCTGTTCTGCAAATGTGGAATGCAAATGTGTCAGTCACAGCTACACTATGAAGAGGTTGTTGTGTATTTTCCAGTAACTTAATGGCAACTAGCTTACTAGCAAAATGTTGCAAGTAACCTACAAGACACTTGCTGCCACTAGCAATCTTGCCAGTAACATATTGCACCTTCACTGACTCTACTGTTGATAACATGCCCATCACTTGCTGATTGGCAGCATACTGTAACAGCGGCAGCCAACCAGTAATCGGAGCTTCATTCTGTGACATCTGCTTGTCAGCAATTAATAGCAGCGGGTGATTTGTCAGAGACATTTATTTTTATCCACTGTTGTCATCAACACTGTGCCACTGTCACGATCGTCGAAATAACAATCGGACCAAGGCGCAGCGTGATATGGGTTCCTCATCTTTTTATTCGTGAAACGCACAAAAACAATTTAAAAAACAGCAAACTATACGTGAACCTATGGAGTGCTCACAGGCAACTACACGTAAACAAGATCCCACAAAACACAATGGGGAAATGGCTTCCTAAATATGATCCCCAATCAGAGACAGCGATAAACAGCTGCCTCTGATTGGGAACCATACCAGGCCAACAGACAAAAAACAACCTAGATTACCCATCCTAGTCACAGAGTTTTAAGTCGTTGGCTTTATTAGCCTATAATCAGTAGGAATACCAGGATTTCATCTTGCTTCTCTTCAAGTTAACTTTTAAAAAGACTGAAACTATGGCATTATTTAGGATGCTTTAAAGACAGTCCTGTTTGGACTAGGGGGCAGAATTTTCACGTTTGGAGGAAAAGCGTGCCCAGAGTAAACTGCCTGCTACTCAGTCCCAGTTGCTAATATATGCATATTATTAGGATAGAAAACATTCTGAAGTTTCTAAAACTGTTTGAATGATGTCTGTGAGTCTATAACAGAACTCATATGGCAGGCAAAAACCTGAGAAGAAATCCAACCAAGTATTGGGAAATCTGATGGTTGGTCGTTTTTCAACTCATTCCCTTTTGAAGATACAGTGAGATATTGGTCATGTTGTACACCCTAAGGCTTCCACTAGATGTCAACAGTCTTTAGAACCTTGTTTGATGATTCTACTGTAAAGGAGTGGGGAATGAGAGGGGAATGAGTCAGAGCTAGTGACGCTCGTTCATGTGAAAGTTACCTCGCGTTCCATTGCTTTTCTACAAAAAAAGGAATTCTCCAGTTGGAACATTATTGAAGATTTATGATAAAAACAAAAAGATAGATTCTATACGTCATTTGACATGTTTCTACGAACTGTAATATGACTTTTCGTCTGAACTTTTGCCTGGACCTGCCCGCGCGTCGTGAGTTTAGATTCTGTACTGAACGCGAGAACCAAAAGGAGTTAATTGGACACTTGGACTTTATGGAACAAATCAAACATTTATAGTGGAACTGGGATTCCTGGGTGTGCATTCTGATGAAGATCATCAAAGGTAAGTGAATATTTATTGTCACGGTCATCATAAAGAGGAGACCAAGGCGCAGCGTGGTAAGTGAACATCACTCTTTAATTAAAGAGAGAATACTGAACAGAACTAAACAACAAAATGAACCGTGAAGCAATATGACTAGTGCAGAACAGGCAACTAAACATAGAATAACAACCCACAAACTATCCAAGGGATATGGCTACCTAAATATGGTCCCCAATCAGAGACAACGATAAACAGCTGCCTCTGATTGAGAACCAATCTAGGCAACCATAGACATATAAACACCTAGACTAGAAAAACCATAAACATACAAAAAAAACTAGACAATACAAAAACTACACAAACCACCCTTGTCACACCTTGACCTAACCAAATAATAAAGAAAACAAAGATAACTAAGGTCAGGGCGTGACATCTATTATGTTATTTCTGACTTTGTTGACTCCAACATGGCGGATATCTTTTTGGGTTGTGTTGGTCTCTGAGCGCCGTACTCAGATTATTGCATGAAATTTGAATTATGAGATTTCTGTTGATTGAATTTGGCACCCTGCATTTTCATTGGCTGCTAGCGGAACCCCATTTCTAAACAAGTTAATTAAACTATACTAAATAAAATTATTTGTTTGAACAACAGTGCTGAAAGTGTGGTTTCACATAAAACAATTTCTAAATAGTGTGCCTTCAAACTCATTGCCTCAATTTTCCGTAGTTCCCTAGTCTACCTGCTAAGCTACCAGTCAAGTGAATATTTTTATCCAAAATCCCAACTATAGTTGTAAGAACGGTGTCCAGTAGTGGTTGTTGTTTGAAAGCAGCTTGGAATCGAAGAAAGCACCAGGCCCACAGTGAAATCAGTGGGACCTCGCATTTTGCAACACGTGGTTTGAAAAAGCATGTGATAAAACAAAGCTTTGGACGTCATTGACGACGTACTTCTTGATGGAACGTGCAATTGGCATGCTGACAGAGAATTTTCTGTTAATTTCACAAGCCACCTCCAATGTCGTTTCAGAGGATTTGTCAGTACATCTAACCACCCTCACCCTCACAGCCGCAGACCTTGTGTAACCACGCCAGCCCAAGCCCTCCACATCCAGCTTCTTCACCTGTGGGATCGTCTGAGACCAGCCACCCGGACAGCTGATGAAACAGAGGATAATTTATGTCTGTAATAGAGCCCTTTTGTGGGGAAAACCTCATTCTGATTGGCTGGTCCTGGTCAACAAGTTGGTGGGCCTATGCCCATCCAGGCCCACCCATGGCTGTGCCCCTGTCCAGTCATGTGAAATACATAGATTAGGGCCTAATTGTCATGGTTCCTCCGGGCACCAGGTGTTTCTTTTCATTTCATTAGTGTTTCCCCATTAAGATATGTCTGTTTTCTGTTCCCTTTTGTTTGCTCATGAATGTAGTTTCCTGTATGTCGCCCCCATGTAGTTTTCGAGCACTAATGTTCATTGTTTTGATTTTTAAGTTTTCTATATTGTTCAGTTCTCTATTTTTTCCTTTACATTTTCTCAAATGTCCTGTTCTGGTTCATTCTCTGCTCCTGGGTTCAACATTACCACGTCACAGCATGAGCTAACCAAAACCATGGACCCAGCAGAGATAACCCAGATCAGCAACATTGTAGCCCACCAAGGAGCACTGGTGGGATGGCAGCAGGAACAACAATCCCAGATCTCCGAGACCCTCCAGGCACTTGCTAAGTCCCTTCAACCACGGCACGCCTCCAACCCAGGAGGACCCAATGCCCATGTCTCATCGCCCAGTACTACAGATGTTGTGGTGGATCCTCCAGGGAACCTGAACCGGGAACCCAAGATCTCAGCCCCGAGCGGTATGATGGCCTCCCGGGAGGATGCAAAGGGGTTCTTCACTCAGTGATCTTTGGTGTTCGAGCTACAGCCCTCCTCATTCCACACTGATCGGGCCATGATCGCCTACATCATCTCTCTACTTTCAGGCAATGCTAACATCATGCAGATTCATAGTGGCCTTCACTGCCGAGCTGCAACAAGTCGTCAACCACCTAGTTGGCGGACGAGAAGCGGTCAGCCCGACTTCAACTTCCGCCAAGGTGCCAGACCAATGGGTGACTTCGGCATTGAGTTCCGCACCCTCGGCACTGAGAGTGGGTATAATACGGATGCACTGGTTACAGCTTTCCACCAGGGTCTGTCTAAAGCCATCAAGGTTGAACTGGCCACTCGGGAACCGGGAGAGGACCTTGAGTCCCTGATAATCAGGGCAATCAGAATTGACAACCACATCTGAGAACGGGGGAGACTGTGCCATTTTAACAGCACTCCAGCATTCCGGTTTCCTGAGCACCCCAAGCCCACCGAGCCCAGCATGGCGGGTCCCACATGTCTGAGCCCACAGGAGCGGGACAGGCACATGCGCCTCAACTGCAGAGGTCTCGGCCATCTCTGTGCTACATTCCCAGAGCTGACGGGACACCAGAGTTCGCCAGGGCAGGAGAAGACCCTCACTCTGAGACTCTTAGTTTCCTTTGGATCACTGCTCCCGAGAACCTCCTTATCTTAGGGTACCCCTGGCAAGCGCTACATAATCCACTAGTTTCCTGGTCCATGGTACACCTACTAGACTGGGGTAGGGACTGCCAGACAAAATGTGTAAGACGCCCACCAAGAGCCTCGCCGTGTCCTCCTGCATTCCTTGAAGACCAAGACTTTTCCACTCTTCCTCCCGAATACTTCGACCTTTGGGAGGCCTTGCGTAAGAGGCAAGCCGCCACCCTTTCCCCTCATTGTCCTTACTATTGTGCCATATAACACCTACCCGGCACCACACCTGCCTGGGGTTGTCTATATTCTCTCTCAACCCCTGAAGCAGCCGTCACGGACAATTACATCCGGCCTTCGCTGGAGGCAGGTTTCATTTGTCCCTCTACATCCCCTGCTGGTGCAGGCTTTTTCTTCGTGGGTAAGAAGGATGGACGCCTTCATCATTGCATCGATTACAGAGGGATGGACCAGATTATGATCTAGGATCCCCTGATGTCCTCCGCATTGGAGTTGGTCCAAGGGGCCCAATTCTTTACAAACTGAACCTCTGCAACACTTACAATCTGGTGAGAATCAGAGAGGGAGATGAGTGGAAGACCACCTATAACACCCCTAGTGGCCGCTATGAGTATTTATTCATGCCCTTCGGATTATCAAACTCACCGGCAGTCTTTCAAGCATTGGTCAATGACACCCTGAGGGATGTGTTGAATCGGTTCATCTTTGTTTACCTCAACGACATCCTGATCTTCTCCAAGACCCTTCCGGAACACATACTGCATATCCGCCATGTGCTGAGACGCCTCCTACAGAGTCAACTACATGTCAAGATAGAGAAGCGTGAGTTCCATGTATCCCAAGTTTCCTTCCTGGGTCACATTATCTCTATGGGGTGGCAGGTAGCATTGGGCCAGTAACCGAAAGGTTGCTGGTTTGAATCCCTGAGCTGACAAGGTACAAATCTGTCATTTTTCCCCTGAATAAGACAGTTAACCCACTGTTCCCCGGTAGGCCGTCATTGTAAATAAGAATTTGTTCTTAATTGACTTGCCTAATTAAATATAAATGTTTTACCACGAGGCTGACACGGCATTCATGGAGCTCAAGGGACGTTTCACCTCTAGACCTATCCTAGTTCATCCTGATCCAACTCGACCCTTTGTGGTGGGGGTGGACAACCTCGACACGGGAGCTGGGGCAGTCCTTTCACAGGGGAACGAGGAGGACAAGAAACTGCACCTATGCGCATTTCTCTCCAAGTGGTTCTCGCCAGTGGAACACAATGACGACGTAGGCAAGCTGGAGCTCTTGGCAGTTAAGTGGGCCCTTGAGGGGTGGAGACACTGGTTGAAGGGGGCACCTCATCCTTTCGTGATCTGGACTGACCATAAGAACTTGCTCTCTCTTCGAGGTTGAATGCTCGCCAGGCTAGGTGGGCTCTGTGATATGGAGTATTGAGACCACAGTCCGACAAGCCCAGACCCGAGAACCTGACCCCGGTGGGGGACCCACTAACAGACTTTAAGTTACGAGATCAGCCCGGTCCCAAGTACTACAATGGGGACACTCCTCTAAATTAACTGGGCATCCAGGAGTTAATTGGGCACTGGAGTTCCTGAGACATAGGTTCTGGTGGCCCAACATGATTGAGGAGGTGAGATCCTTTCTTCCGGCCTGTTCAATCTGTGTCCAATGCAAGTCTCCACGTCAGCGACCAGCTGGGTTGCTCCAACCTCTGCCCATCCCTGGGCTACCTCTATCTCAAGGGTTTACCACTATCCTCGGTCGGTTCTCCAAGGCAGCCCATTTCAACAGCCCATTTCATCCCCTTACCCAAATTGCCTTTAGCGAATGAGACTGCTTATCTCATGATTACCCATGTCTTTTGACTACACTGACTTCCCCAGGACATTGTCTCAGATCGGGGGCCCCAGTTTGTCGCACGGTATTGGAAGGCCGTCTGCTACCTTTTGGGGTCATCTGTGAGTCTCTCCTTGGGGTTCCACCCAGAGTCAAATGGGCAAACTGAGCGGGCCAACCAGGAGCTAGAGAAGTTCCTCCGCTGCTTTGTCTCCATTCAGGCCAGCAATTGGAGCAGACCCTCGTCTGGGCGGAGTATGCTCATAACACACTCGTCCACTGGACTGTCACCGTTCGAGTGTCAGTTTGGGTTTGTTCCCTGAACAAGCAGGCCGTTTAATTTGGGCATGCTTTTCATCCAAAATTCTGAATGCTGCCCCCTACCCTAGAGAAGTTAACCTCTCTGGGATATGTGGGATGGTAGCACAGTAGCATCTCGCCAACAGCCAGCGAAAGTGCAGGGCGCCAAATTTAAAAAAAACAAAAAATCTCATAATTAAAATTCCTCAAGCATACAAGTATTTTACATTTTAAATATAGAATTCTCGTTAATCCAGCAACAGTGACTGATTTCAAAAAGGCTTTACAGCGAAAGCACCACAAACGATTATGTTAGGTCACCACCAAGTCACAGAAAAACACAGCAATTTTTCCAGCCAAAGAGAGGAGTCACAAAATGCACAAATAGAGATAAAATTAATCACTCACCTTTGATGATCTTCATCAGATGACACTCATAGGACTTCATGTTACACAATACATGTATGTTTTGTTCGCTAAAGTGCTTATTTATATCAATAAATATTAGGGGGGCACCGGATGTGAAAAAGTTTGGGAACCCCTGCCCTAAAGATACCGACCAGTGCCATGTGTACTTCTGAAGTTACCTTATATGTACCGTTGACCTTTTTGTACACCAGGGAACAACACTTTACCATAGCCTTACTCTTATTTTTGAGAGTGTGTGGATAAACACTGAGTATACAAGACATTAGACACATTACAAAACAAGAACACCTGCTCTTTCTATGATGTAGATTAACCAGGTGAATCCAGGTGAAAGCTGTGAAACCCTTTTTTGATGTTACTTGTTAAATTCACTTAGATTAAGTGTAGATTAAATTAGTCGGTGTAGATTAAGATCAGAAGACAGGTTAAATAAGGTTTTTAAGCCTTGAGACAATTGAGAAATGGATTGTTTATGTTGCCATTCAGAGGGTGACAATTGCTTTTGAACGGGATATGGTAGTATGTTCAAGGCGCACTGTTTTGTGTCAAGAACTACAATGCTGCTGCGTTTTTCATGCTCAACACTTTCCTGCGTTTATCAAGAATGCTCCACTGCCTAAAGGACATCCAGTCAACTTGACACAACTGTGGGAAGCATTGGAGTCAACATTGGCCAGCATCCCTGTGGAACACGTTTGACACCTTGTCGACGAGTCCACGCCCGATGACTTGAAGCTGTTCTGAGGGTGTTCCTAATGTTTGGTATATTCAGTGTATGTTCTTGGCATTAAATAAATAAATACATATCTGGTTGCAATGATGAAACATTAATGCACTCAAGACCAAAAGGTTTCAAGTTCAAATCCCGAGAGCATTTTAAAAGATGGCGCCAGAAAAGAAGGCGGACGTTTTACGTGTTCCTAACCAATTGTATTTTTGTTTGTTTCTTTGCGTTGTTTGCAACTTATTTTTTAAACTTATTTTGTACATAATGTTGCTGCTACCGTCGCCTATGACCGGAAACAACTTCTGGACATCAGAACTGTGATTACTCACCACGAATTGGCAGAATCCTTTTTTTCCTTTAACGAGTCAGCCCAGCCTGACGTGAATGATATACTCCTTTCCCGAGAACAGGCCCAGATCCCCATCATTTGCTTGAAGAGAAGGCGGAGAAAAGGGGGCCGGAGGGCAGGCTGCCTTCTGAGAATTCGTAGGCGAGAGAAAAGGGGGCCGGAGGGCAGGCTGCCTTCTGAGAATTCGTAGGCGATCCAATAACCCCCACTGCCTTCCATTCTGCTAGCAAACGTGCAATCTTTGGAAAATAAAATGAATGACCTACGTGGAAGACTAAACTACCAACGAGACATCCAAAACTGTAATATCTTATGCTTCACGGAGTCGTGGCTGAAAGACAACATTATCAACATACATTTGGCTGGTTATGCGCCTTATCAGCAGGTTAGAACAACAGCGTCTGGTAAGACAAAGGGCGGTGGACTATGTATTTTTGTAAATAACAGCTTGTGCACGATATCTAAGGCCTCTGGGTTTTGCTCGCCTGAGGTAGAGTATCTCATGATAAGCTGTAGACCACACTATCTATCTAGATAGTTTTCATCTGTATTTTTCGTAGCTGTCTACATACCACTACAGAACGAGGCTGGCACTAAAACCCCACTCAATGAGCTGTTTTCCGCCATAAGCAAACAAGAAAGCGTTCATCCAGAGGCTGTGCTCCTAGTGGCCGGGGACTTTAATGCAGGGAAACTTGAATAAGTTACGTAATTTCTATCAGCATGTTAAATGTGCAACCAGATGGGGAAAACATTTGAGACCAACTTCACTCCACACACAGTACAAAGCTCTCCTTGCACTCCATTTGGCAAATCTGACCATAATTATATCCTCCTGATTCCTGCTTACATGCTAAAATTAAAGCAGGAAGCACCAGTGACTCGATCAATAAAAAAGTGGTCAGATGAAGCAGATGCTAAGCTACAGGACTGTTTTGGTAGCACAGCCTGGAATATGCTCCAGGATTCCTCTGATGGCATTGAGGAGAACACCACATCAGTCATTGGCTTCATCAATAAGTGCATCGATGATGTACATACCCCAACCAGAAGCCATGGATTACAGTCAACATCCACACTGAGCTAAAGGCTAGAGCTGCGCGTTTCAAGGAGTATGACTCTAACCCAGACGCTTATAAGAAATCCCGCTATGCCCTCTGACGAACGGTCAAAACAGGACTAAGATCGAATCGCACTACACTGGTTCTGATGCTCGTCGTATGTGGCAGGGCTTGCAAACCATTACAGACTATAAAGGGAAGCACAGACAAGAGCTGCCCAGTGACACAAGCCTACAAGACGAGCTAAACTAATTCTATGCTCGCTTCGAGGTAAATAACACCGAAGATCCAGCTGTTCCGTAAGACTGTGATCACGCTCTCCGCAGCCGATGTGAGTAAGACCTTTAAACAGGTAAACATTCACAAGGCCGCAGGGCCAGACAGATTACCAGGACATGTACAGCGAGCATGCGCTGACCAACTAGAAAATCAACATTTGAAGCTTCATGTGAAATATTATCACATGTGAAGTGTTCCAAAAACCCTTGATTTCACATTCAAAATGTGGAAATGTCACATGAAATCATGTGGTTTTCCACATGTGAAATCACAATGTATTTCCGTTTGGGAATCTTCATAAAGATAGTTATTATAGTCTTATTGCATGCTCATTAGATGGGTATGAAACACTTTAATGATATACAGAGTTAAATAATTAATTGCATACAAGGCATTGATTTTCTATTAACTGAGTCTGGAAACAACTTGAATGCACTAATTGCGTGTTTATTGTACAACCTAGATCATCATCAAAGAGTCATCATCATCAAAGAGTTATCTAGTTAGTCATCTCTGTAAGTAGAAGCACTGATACTTGGAGTTCAAGTTCTCTCATGAAAAATGCATATCTGTATTGTGAACTGGGGTGAAACTTGTTAGCTCATCCTCTCCTATAAGTTGAAAGGCACCAGCGGGAGGGGTGGGTTGTGTGTTTGTGTGCCTTTGTCGGTTTTGGTGTGTGTGTGTGTGTATGCATGTGTGTGCTGTATGGGTTCTTCACAGTTGAGAGGTCGTACAGCCGGGAAGTGTCATAGGGGGAGATAGGCGGTCTGAACAGTGGGCCCCTGACTGTCACAGCTAGCGGTACGGCGGTGGAGCATTTACTGTTCTTCTCTATGCCGCATCACCCGCTCTGACTGGAATTCCCTGTCGGGTTGACCACAGTCAGAATTAGATTTGGATTATGCTAGGGCCCAATGCAGCTACACTCTCAACTTGAGACACCTACTGCATTATCTGTGGATGCTAAGGCCCAAGATGCAGCTATACGGATATATGCTCTCAACAGACAATAGGGCCAAATGCAGCTACATGTATTCAACCTGAGACAGCTACTGGAAGAATACTGCAGAGGGTTTTTCGTCTCTATCTCCCTTAAATATATTTACTTTCTCTCTCGCATCCCTCTCCCCCTTCTTTGATGTCTAGATTTTTTTACCACACCCTTTTAAGCACAGCCTCCCCAGACCCACCCTCTCCGCTCTCTCTCCTCCTCTCTCTCAATTCCTCGTCTTCCCTCGCTCTCTTCGTAGCCTTACCAGTCTGCACCCCACATCACTAATTCATGTGATCTTACTCTCAAACCAGAGACACAGAATGCAAAAAGCAAAACGCCTGACCAAAATAAAGGTGGAGGGGCAACCATTACTGTGTGATGTCTATTTCTGTGGGTAATATGGGAATAATTGATTATACAGAGAACTGTAAATCATGCCAAATGTATTATTGGAAATCTTGTAAATATGACATAGTAATTCTGCCCTCAAAACATTCTCAAACAATGTCTTACAAATAAACATCTTATTGACTATACCTAAGAAAGTCACAAACCCATTTTTCAGAGACCGTTGGATAAACCTCGTAAATTATATAGAAAACATTCAAGTTGTTGGATCAAATAGATTCAGGTCTGGGGAGGTACAGTAGAGAGACCCTGGGTGGGCCAGCATGTCTTAAATGTCACCAGCAGGAGTCTGTGATCGAATGCATTTATTACTGGAGTCAGACCAGACCCAACAGACAGACAGACAGACAGACAGACAGACAGACAGACAGACAGACAGACAGACAGACACCCAGCCAGCCGTCCAATCATTACAAAAAGAAAAGGGACACACGATCAGTGGCAGGCAGAAGATGGTGCATATAGTCAGTCCCCTGGTGCGTTTCCCTGTAGTTATCTCAACTGTCACTAGATGGAACAATGCAGTACAGTTGGACTAGATTAGACAGCTGTAGAGTGACATAGAATAATGAATAGTGACTTGGAGGTGGGGAGGAGTAGAGAAGTGATAACTTTGGCCTCAATGCAAGAACTTGTCTTTCTCCCTGTTCTAATTTGGACCTTACTTCAAATCAAATCAAATTGTATTTGTCACATACACATGGTTAGCAGATGTTAATGGTCACATACACATGGTTAGCAGATGTTAATGGTCACATACACATGGTTAGCAGATGTTAATGGTCACATACACACGGTTAGCAGATGTTAATGCGAGTGTAGCGAAATGCTTGTGCTTTTAGTTCCGACAATGCAGTAATAATCAACAAGTAATCTAGCTAACAATTCCAAAACTACTACCTTATAGACACAAGTGTAAGGGGATAAAGAATATGTACATAAAGATATATGAATGAGTGATGGTACAGAGCGGCATAGGCAAGATACAGTAGATGGTATTGAGTGCAGTATATACATATGAGATGAGTATGTAAACAAAGTGGCATAGTTAAAGTGGCTTGTGATACATGTATTACATAAAGATGCAGTAGATGATAGAGTACAGTATATACATATACATATGAGATGAATAATGTAGGGTATGTAAACATTATATTAGGTAGCATTGTTTAAAGTGGTTAGTGATATATTTTACATCATTTCCCATCAATTCCCATTATTAAAGTGGCTGGAGTTGAGTCAGTGTGTTGGCAGCAGCCACTCAATGTTAGTGGTGGCTGTTTAACAGTCTGATGGCCTTGAGATAGAAGCTGTTTTTCAGTCTCTCGGTCCCAGCTTTGATGCACCTGTACTGACCTCGCCTTCTGGATGATAGCGGGGTGAACAGGCAGTGGCTCGGGTGGTTGTTGTCCTTGATGATCTTTATGGCCTTCCTGTGACATCGGGTGGTGTAGGTGTCCTGGAGGGCAGGTAGTTTGCCCCCGGTGATGCGTTGTGCAGACCTCACTACCCTCTGGAGAGCCTTACGGTTGTGGGCGGAGCAGTTGCCGTACCAGGAGGTGATACAGCCCGACAGGATGCTCTCGATTGTGCATCTGTAGAAGTTTGTGAGTGATTTTGGTGACAAGCCAAATTTCTTCAGCCTCCTGAGGTTGAAGAGGCGCTGCTGCGCCTTCTTCACGATGCTGTCTGTGTGCGTGGACCAATTCAGTTTGTCTGTGATGTGTACGCCGAAGAACTTAAAACTTACTACCCTCTCCACTACTGTTCCATCGATGTGGGGGGTGTTCCCTCTGCTGTTTCCTGAAGTCCACAATAATCTCCTTAGTTTTGTTGACGTTGAGTGTGAGGTTATTTTCCTGACACCACACTCCGAGGGCCCTCACCTCCTCCCTGTAGGCCGTCTCGTCGTTGTTGGTAATCAAGCCTACCACTGTTGTGTCGTCCGCAAACTTGATGATTGAGTTGGAGGCGTGCGTGGCCACGCAGTCGTGGGTGAACAGGGAGTACAGGAGAGGGCTCAGAACGCACCCTTGTGGGGCCCCAGTGTTGAGGATCAGCGGGGTGGAAATGTTGTTGCCTACCCTCACCACCTGGGAGCGGCCCGTCAGGAAGTCCAGTACCCAGTTGCACAGGGCGGGGTCGAGACCCAGGGTCTCGAGCTTGATGACGAGCTTGGAGGGCACTATGGTGTTAAATGCCGAGCTGTAGTCGATGAACAGCATTCTCACATAGGTATTCCTCTTGTCCAGATGGGTTAGGGCAGTGTGCAGTGTGGTTGAGATTGCATCGCCTGTGGACCTATTTGGGCGGTAAGCAAATTGGAGTGGGTCTAGGGTGTCAGGTAGGGTGGAGGTGATATGGTCCTTGACTAGTCTCTCAAAGCACTTCATGATGACGGAAGTGAGTGCTACGGGGCGGTAGTCGTTTAGCTCAGTTACCTTAGCTTTCTTGGGAACAGGAACAATGGTGGCCCTCTTGAAGCATGTGGGAACAACAGACTGGGATAGGGATTGATTGAATATGTCCGTAAACACACCAGCCAGCTGGTCTGCGCATGCTCTGAGGGCGCGGCTGGGGATGCCGTCTGGGCCTGCAGCTTTGCGAGGGTTGACACGTTTAAATGTTTTCCTCACGTCGGCTGCAGTGAAGGAGAGTCCGCATGTTTTAGTTGCGGGCCGTGTCAGTGGCACTGTATTGTCCTCAAAGCGGGCAAAAAAGTCATTTAGTCTGCCTGAGAGCAAGACATCCTGGTCCATGACGGGTCTGGTTTTCTTTTTGTAATCCGTGGTTGACTGTAGACCCTGCCACATACCTCTTGTGTCTGAGCCGTTGACTTGAGATTCTACTTTGTCTCTATACTGACGCTTAGCTTGTTAAATTGCCTTGCGGAGGGAATAGTTACACTGTTTTTATTCTGTCATGTTTCCGGTCACCTTGCCCTGATTAAAAGCAGTGGTTCGCGCTTTCAGTTTCACGCGAATGCTGCCATCAATCCACGGTTTCTTGTTTGGGAATGTTTTAATCGTTGCTATGGGAACGACATCTTCAACGCACGTTCTAATGAACTCGCTCACCGAATCAGCGTATTCGTCAATGTTGTTGTCTGACGCAATACGAAACATATCCCAGTCCACGTGATGGAAGCAGTCTTGGAGTGTGGAGTCAGATTGGTCGGACCAGCGTTCTGTCTGTAGGCAGGGATCAACAAAATGGAGTCGTGGTCAGCTTTTCCGAAAGGAAAAGTTAGAATAGCAGTTAGAATAGCAGTGATCCAAGGTTTTTCCAGCCCTGGTTGCGCAATCGATATGCTGATAACATTTAGGGAGTCTTGTTTTCAGATTAGCCTTGTTAAAATCCCCAGCTACAATGAATGCAGCCTCCGGATAAATGGATTCCAGTTTGCACAGAGTCAAATAAAGTTCGTTCAGAGCCATCGATGTGTCTGCTTGGGGGGGAATATATACGGCTGTGATTATAATCGAAGAGAATTCCCTTGGTAGATAGTGCGGTCGACATTTGATTGTGAGGAATTCTAAATCAGGTGAACAGAAGGACTTGAGTACCTGTATGTTGTTATGATCACACCACGTCACGTTAACCAGGAAGCATACGCCCCCGCCCCTCTTCTTACCAGAAAGATGTTTGTTTCTGTCTGCGCGATGCGTGGAGAAACCAGCTGGCTGCACCGACTCCGATAGCATCTCTCCAGTGAGCCATGTTTCCGTGAAGCAAAGAACGTTACAGTCTCTGATGTCCCTCTGGAATGCTACCTTTGCTCGGATTTCATCAACCTTGTTGTCAAGAGACTGGACATTGGCGAGAAGAATGCTAGGGAGTGGTGCACGATGTGCCCGTCTCCGGAGTCTGACCAGAAGACCGCTCCGTTTCCCCCTTTTACGAAGTCGTTTTTTTGGGTCGCCGGCTGGGATCCATTCCGTTGTCCTGGGTGAAAGGCAGAACACAGGATCCGCTTCGGGAAAGTCATATTCTTGGTCATACTGATGGTGAGTTGACGCTGCTCTTAAATTCAGTAGTTCTTCTCGACTGTATGTATGAAACCCAAGATGACCTGGGGTACCAATGTAAGAAATAACACATAAAAAAACAAAAAACTGCATAGTTTCCTAGGAACGCGAAGCGAGGCGGCCATCTCAGTCGGCGCCGGACAGAACTTGGACTCATAATCTCCACATCTCCTGTTTCCTCTTGGCTTATCCTGAACATAGAGATCCAAAGACAGGACATGGAAAGGACAGGATTCAGTTCAGTCAATGTTTCTAAAAGAGTTGCTAAAAAATACTAAAACCCGGAACCCCTTTTACTAATGTAAGAAGTTCACATGAGACTTTACATGAGGTTTACCCTTCGGATCCATTCTAACCCCTCACTGCGTCAAGCCCCATGCCATGCATAATTGTTTCACTTGTATATTCTTCCAGGTTTTTGGACATTTCCTTCTTGCCTTTCAATATGCCTCGTCCTCCCCTCGTCCTATTCCCCAGGAGGGAGACGCTGCTCTCTGCCTATGGCAGCCACTCTAAGCTTTCTTGGTAACTTGAAAGAAAGAATGCAAGAAAAACAAAAAAAAATAGAAAAAGAAAGAACCTCCCCTCTCAAAACTCGACTTCAAAGCCTCTCAGCTTTGCCTGTCTCCCTCTTTCCCCCCCTCTCTCTTTCTATAACTTTATTTTTGTTTTCTCCCCATCCATTCCCCCCCCCCCCCCCCCCCCGTGTCTAAACTGTCACACATTTCTAGCTTGGCTCATAAAAACACTTCAGTATTCTCCTCTCCCATAATCCACACACTTCATAATTATTTAGCTCAAATGACACCCCCCTCCTTCTTGAAATAGTTTTTTTTTTCCTCCAAATACTTTGGAAATACATTACTGTGCATGATTGAGCTTGCCTGATACAATGGAACCAATAGAATAGTCACAAAAGTGCCAACCCCATCTACTTAGCCCTCCAGACATGCTCAATCCAAACACTCCAAATATTTGAAAAGAAAACGGATACTGTTTGAACCCAGGTCTGTGTGTGGTGGCTGTTAACGGCTATATTACCAGCGCCATGAAGTCTCTGGGTGTTCACAGTCTGCGATGGCTGCAGACTGCAGTGGCCCTGATGAATTGCTCTATTACTGTCTGATTATGAGCACACATCGCCCCACTGCCGTCGGAGCCAAGAGTCTAAATAACACCAATCAGAGGGTAATTAATGGGACTGCATTCTCCACTCGCTGCAGAGCTACTTTCATCCAATCCTGTTACAGACAAAATGGCCGCCGTTTTATTTTTGTTGCCATTTAAGGACTGTACATTTCATGCATGATATTGGTCTGAGAAATCTGTCACTGGCAACTGACATAGTTTCACTCACAGGGAGAGAACAGTCACATCTAAGTACGAGTTGATTTGCATTTTTGATATAGCCTCACCCATGTGAAAGAACAGGTTCAACCTGCTGGACAAGACCGGTTAATTGTTTTTTAGCCAACAGACAAAGATAATCACTCTTTAGACAGTGTTTCAAATGGGTGAATACTGTATTTCCTCTTGCATCAGTTATCTGGGCAGGTGAACCTCAGACTGACAAATCCTTTTGATTCAATTGGATTCAGAGATTCTGTTGGCCTTCATTGGCACTTAGAACCATGCATTCTTAAAAGTAAACGTGCAAGTTGGAACCAAATAAGGTTCTTGAGATCAATGCCATTAGGGGAACCATTTTAAGGTCTCTGAAGAACCATATTCAATTCCAGCCATCCAGGACCTTTTGAGGGAATTTTACAGTTACCAGTACCACCCGTGACTGTTTTTGCTAGTGACAGAGATATGGTTGTTGCATTCATTCATTAAGTGAAATTCTAAGAGAATATGTATAAAATATATGTATAGAATTATTTGAGAAATGCAATACATATTTCATAAGGCCTTCCTTTGAGAGCCTAATTTTACCCTAATAGAGTGACCTGAAACTCAGAGTTTACAGGCCACATCAGGCCTGCAAGTCACATTTTGCTGACTTGCAAAGTGATGTGTAATTCCAATTGGAATCTAGCCAGAGTGAGGATATCCATAATTTCTTCTTCTTTTTTTAATAATCGCAACCTGCATTCAGAATGACTGGCAGGGTTGGGAAGATTAAAATATGAGACTACCTTAAACATCTACATTGGAACAACCACTTCAGTTACAGGTGCAATAAGTCAAAGTAACAGGTTGGAATGTATGTTAATGTTAAACTGAAATTAAACGCAGAGTCTCAAATAGTTGCCTGCAGGGGCCCAACTTTGGTTTTAGAAGTGAGGGGGACAACCTGGCGGTGGGCTGCTGAATCTCATTTCCTAAATTTCTGCACAATCCAATATGACCCACTACCCTTCTAGCCGTCTCTATGTAGAAAAACAAAAAGTAATATAAAAATGCGCCCAGACATCAAGCTATGTAAGAGGTCATTATTAAATATGTTTAAGTGATTGGAAAAACTGAATTAGATCAAAAGTAATTCAACAATCTACATACCAGTCAAAAGTTTGGACACACCTACTCATTCAAGTGTTTTTTTTATTTATTTTTTTACTATTTTCTACATTGTAGAATAATAGTGAAGAAGTGCATTTGAGCCAATCAGTTGTGTTGATACAAGGTAGAGGTGGTATACAGAAGATAGCCCTATTTTGGTAAAAGACCAGTCCATTATTGCATGAACAGCTCAAATAAGCAAAGATAAATGACAGTCCACCATTACTTTTTAAGACATTAAGATCAGTCAATCTGGAAAAATTCAAGAACTTTGAAAGTTTCTTCAAGTGCAGTCACAAAAACGAACAAGCTCTATGATGAAACTGGCTCTCATGAGGACCGCCACAGGAAATGAAGACCCAGAGTTACCTCTGCTGCAGAGGATAAGTTAACTAGAGTTACCAACCTCAGAAATTGCAGCCCAAATAAATGCTTCACAGAGTTCAAATAACACACATATCAACATCAACTGTTCAGATGAGACTTCGTGAATCAAGCCTTCATGGATGGTCAAAGAAACCACTACTAAAGGACACAAATAATAAGAAGAGAATTGCTTTGGCCAAGAAACATGAGCAATGGACATTAGACCGAATGGACATTAGACCGGTGGAAATCTGTCCTTTTTTCTGATGAGTCCAAATTTCAGAATTTTGGTTCCAACCGCCGTGTCTTTGTGAGACGCAGTGTAGGTGAACGGATTATCTTTGCGTGTGTGGAATGTGGGGGTGCTTTGCTGATGAAACTGTCAGTGATTTATTTAGAATTCAAGGCACACTTAACCAGCTTGGCTACCACAGCATATGTGGGAACTCCTTCAAGACTATTGGAAAAGCATTCCAGGTGAAGCTGGTTGAGAGAATGCCAAGAATGTGCAAAGCTGTCATCAAGGCAAAGGGTAGATACTATGTAGAATCTAAAATCAAAAATATATTTGGATTTGTTTAACACTGTTTTGGTTTACTTCATGATTCCATATGTGCATCTCATTCGCATATAGTTGATCAGGCTGTGGATTGTGGCCAGTGGAATGTTGTCCCACTCCTCTTAAATGGCTGTGTGAAGTTTCTGGATATTGGCGGGAACTGGAACTATCGCTATCGTAAACATCGATCAAGAGCAGTCCAAACATGATCAATGTCTGGTGAGTATGCAGGCCATGGAAGAACTGGGACATTTTCAGTTTCCAGGAATTGTGCACAGATCCTTGTGACATGGGCCGTGCATTAGCATGCTGAAACATGAGGTGATGGAAGCAGTAGAATGGCATGAAAATTGGCTGTCACAGTATTTCGTCACGGTATTTCTTTGCATTCAAATTGCCATCGATAAAATACAACTGTCTTCATTGACCATGCCTGCCTGTACCTTAACCCCACTGCAACCATGGGACACGTTGAAATCAGCAAAGTGCTCGCCCACACAATGCCACACACATGGTCTGCAGTTGTGAGGCCGGTTGGATGCAATGTCAAATTCTCTAAAATAATGTTGGAGGTGGCTTATTGTGGAGAAATGAACACTACATTTTCTGGCAACAGCTCTGGTAGATATTCCAGCGGTCAGCATGCCAATTGCACGCTCCCTCAAAACATGACACATTGAGGGTGATATCCTCCATCAAAGTTGAGTCAGTATTGACAGCACTCACCAGTTAGGAAGCACCAATTATTGTTTTAAGTGCAGTTATTCACCCAATACACTGCATGCTTGACAACGCTCTCCAGTGCTGTTACGTAAGATGAAGTAAGATGGTGTTTCTTATATTTCCTACATTGCATGCAGTCGGGAGTGGTGATGGTGCATTCAGATGCTGCATGGCTGTTGTCTTGGCAGGCTAGAGGTTTCATGCCCTCATTATCCCTGTGCTCCATCTTCAGATGATGACCCTGCACCAAACAGAGCTCGCAGTCCTACGCTCCAAGTTTCACAAAGCCGATGTTCCTTCTCTTTACTGACTTGCGATATGTTTCGTAACCGCAGCTGGCATCTTTGTTCTTCTCTTTGTAGTCATTATGCATGAACTGAATATTGACGTCACTCGGGAGGAAGAGGCAAGTTGGGACATGTTCTTGTCTGTAGTGGCTGATTTGAGGACGGAAGGACTGAATGTGTTGCAGGATTGGATTCATGTTTAATATGCTCACTGAAGCTTTCTCTTCCCTCTGAGTCTTTGGTGGAATCAGTTTGGTGGTGATTGACTTGACAATCAACTTGTCAGTTTTGGGGTGGTAAACAAATGTTGTCAGAAAAAAACACTTTGCACACCTGTTGCGCAGTACCGCTCTGGTCTTGAAGATGGTATACAAACGACCTGCTGCGTCAACTGTCAGCGACAGCAGTGACATTTTTATTAGGTTGCTGTGCCACCATGTGGAAGATCCATGTCCTCTTCTTCATATACTTCATCTCCCAATACTTTTCCCATATGTACTTCTGCCTACCCTCTGAAATATTCTGAGTACATTGCCTCTAGCATTTGGGACCATATGGCTTACCCAATGTTGGAATCTTGAATTTCTTGTTTGATAGTACATCTGGAGTTGTGTCCACTGGCTCAGCTGCCACTTGTGCTGGAACATCCATCTCTGAAGGTGGATGATAATCCTCATCATCATCATTGGCAATTGATTTCTCATCTAGTAGACGGATGTCTAAGGAGTCAGAGACCACCCACTGGTTCTCTATTTCTTCAAATAGTGTTGACACTGTGCCTTCAGCTGAAGGAGGATGATCAGGAATCTTTGTTGGAACGTGGCCCTCACAATCAACTGAAATAAATAGAGCAAATAATCCGGGACATGCATCCTAATCTATTCCGTCATGGATGATAATAATTAATACTCACATTTTTGTGGTGTGCAAACATACAGTGGGGCAAAAACGTATTTAGTCAGCCACCAATTGTGCAAGTTCTCCCACTTAAAAAGATGAGAGAGGCCTGTAATGTTCATCATAGGTACACTTCAACTATGCAATGAGAAAAAAATATATCGAGAAAATCACATTGTAGGATTTTTTATGAATTTATTTGGACACATACAAACAAGCAAGATTTCTGGCTCTCACAGACCTGTAACTTCTTCTTTAAGAGGCTCATCTGTCCTCCACTCGTTACCTGTATTAATGGCACCTGTTTGAACTTGTTATCAGTATAAAAGACACCTGTCCACAACCTCAAACAGTCACACTCCAAACTCCACTATGGCCAAGACCAAAGAGCTGTCAAAGGACAACAGAAACAAAATTGTAGACCTGCACTAGGCTGGGAAGAGTGAATCTGCAATAGGTAAGCAGCTTGGTTTGAAGAAATCAACTGTGGGAGCAATTATTAGGAAATGGAAGACATACAAGACCACTGATAATCTCCCTCGATCTGGGGCTCCATGCAAGATCTCACCCCGTGGGGTCAAAATGATCACAAGAACGGTGAGCAAAAATCCCAGAACCACACGGGGGGACCTAGTGAATGACCTGCAGAGAGCTGGGGCCGCCAGGGACTCAAATCCTGCAGTGCCAGACGTGTCCCCCTGCTTAAGCCAGTACATGTCCAGGCCCATCTGAAGTTTGCTAGAGAGCATTTGGATGATCCAGAAGAAGATTGGGAGAATGTCATATGGTCAGATGAAACCAAAATATAACTTTTTGGTAAAAACTCAACTCGTCGTGTTTGGAGGACAAAGAATGCTGAGTTGCATCCAAAGAACACCATACCTACTGTGAAGCATGGGGGTGGAAACATCATGCTTTGGGGATGTTTTTCTGCAAAGGGACCAGGATGACTGATCCGTGTAAAGGCAAGAATGAATGGGGCCATGTATCGTGAGATTTTGAGTGAAAACCTTCTTCCATCAGCAAGGGCATTGAAGATGAAACGTGGCTGGGTCTTTCAGCATGACAATGATCCCAAACACACTGCCCGGGCAACGAAGGAGTGGCTTCGTAAGAAGCATTGCAAGGTCCTGGAGTGGCCTAGCCAGTCTCCAGATCTCAACCCCATAGAAAATCATTGGAGGGAGTTGAAAGTCTGTATTTCCCAGCAACAGCCCCCAAACATCACTGCTCTAGAGGAGATCTGCATGGAGGAATGGGCCAAAATACCAGCAACAGTGTGTGAAAACCTTGTGACTACTTACAGAAAACGTTCGACCTCTGTCATTGCCAAACAAAGGGTATATAACAAAGTATTGAGATAAACTTTTGTTATTGACCAAATACTTATTTTCCACCATAATTTGCAAATAAATTCATTAAAAATCCTACAATGTGATTTTCTGGAAAAAAAATCTAACTTTGTCTGTCATAGTTGAAGTGTACCCATGATGAAAATTACAGGCCTCTCTCATCTTTTTAAGTGGGAGAACTTGCACAATTGCTGGCTGACTAAATACTTTTTTGCCCCACTGTATGATCATAATCCTTTTCAGTTATTATATTCTATAATTTAGGATATAATCAACGTTGATTTTATCTTGTGCAAACATTATCATGATAATTTTCACTGTCATGAATCAGTTCATATATTCATTTCATGCCTGCTCCCAAAAAGGCTCTTAAATGTGCATCTTTATTTAAATGTTTTCTGTTTTTTCATGGACTGACATTGACAGGAGGAAAACCTAGTATTGACGTGGTTGCACAGTCCTAATGCACCCTCACATAGCAACTTTGATCCGCATAGATACTATAATCATCCAGGCCACAAGGATTGGTGGACGTCAATTTGTCAAAACTGTTTTTTCCCGCATTCATGTAATGATGACAATGAAGCAGACACATTGAGCACACATTTGGCATGCCACAGCTTGTTGTACTAATTACATACGCGACCAACAAAGGTAATGGATACAATTTGGGATTTGGGACAGTCACTCAATACTGGAACACAAAACAGTAGACAAATTATTAATGAATTAGCAATGCTGTGTGTGTGCTCAACTGGAAAATGAGGGTGCGTGGCTTTTGACAATTCAGTTTGGGGTGCACGTCCAACAAACTATAGTTTTGGCAATTTGGTAAGGACATCTACTTTGTGCACGACACAAGTAATTTTTCCAACAATTGTTTACAGACAGATTATTTCAATTATTATTCACAGTATCACAATTCCAGTGGGTCAGAAGTTTACATAAACTAAGTTGACTGTGCCATTAAACAGCTTGGAAAATTCCAGAAAATGATGCCATGGCTTTAGAAGCTTCTGATAGGCTAATTGACATAATTTGAGTCAATTTGAGGTGTACCTGTGGATGTATTTCAAGGCCTACCTTCAAACTCAGTGCCCCTTTGCTTGACATCATGGGAAAATCAAAAGAAATCAGCAAAGACTTCAGAAAGACAATTGTCGACCTCCACAGGTCTGGTTCATCCTTGGGAGCAATTTCCAAACGCCTGAAGGTACCATGTTCATCTGTACAAACAATAGTATGCAAGTATAAACACCATGGGACCACGCAGCCGTCATACCCCTCAGGAAGGAGACAAGTTCTGTCTCCTACAGATGAACGTACTTTGGTGTGAAAAGTGCAAATCAATCCCAAAAGAACAGTAAAGGACTTTGTGAAGATGCTGGAAGAAACAGGTACAAAAGTATCTATATCCACAGTAAAACGAGTCATATATCGACATAACCTGAAAGGCCTCTCAGCAAGGAAGAAGACACTGCTCCAAAACCACCATAAAAAAAGCCAGTTACGGTTTGCAACTGCACATGGGGACAAAGATCATACTTTTTGGAGAAACGTCCTCTGGTCTGATGAAACAAAAATAGAACTGTTTGACCATAATGACCATCGCTATGTTTGGAAGAGAAAGGGGGAGGTATGCAAGCCGAAGAACACCATCCCAACCGTGAAGCTCGGAGGTGGCAGCATCATGTTGTGGGGGTGTTTTGCTGCAGGAGGGACTGGCACACTTCACAAAATAGATGGTATCATGAGGAAGGACAATTATGTGAATATATTGAAGCAACATCTCAAGAAATCAGTCAGGAAGTTAAAGCTTTGTCACAAATGGGTCTTCCAAATGAACAATGACCCCAAGCATACTTCCAAAGTTGTGGCAAAATAGCTTAAGGACAGCAAAGTCAAGGTATTGGAGTAGCCATCACAAAGCCCTGACCTCAGTCCTATAGAACATTTGTGGGCAGATCTGAAAAAGCTTGTGCGAGCAAGGAGGCCTTACACACCTGACTCAGTTACACCAGCTCTGTCAGGAGGAATGGGCCAAAATTCACCCAATTTATTGTGGAAGGCTACCCGAAACATTTGACCCAAGTTAAACAATGTAAAAGCAATGCTATCAAATACTAATTGATTGTAATGTAAACTTCTGACCCACTGGGATTGTGATAAAAGAAGTAGAAGCTGAAATAAATAATTCTCTCTAATATTATTCTGACATTTCACATTCTTAAAATAAAGTGGTGATCCTAACTGACCTAAGACAGGGATTTTTACTAGGCTTAAATGTTAGGAATTGTGAAAAACTGAGTTTAAATGTATTTGGCTAAGGTGTATGTAAACCTCTGACTTCAACTGTACAAATATTTAATACATTTTATAATATGGCTTTAATGTAACAAAATGTGGAAAACGTCAAGGGGGGTCTGAATACTTTCAGAATGCCCTGTACAGGTCCCTCCATACTTATTGGGAGAGTGAAGCATTTTTTTCTTATTTTGGCTTTGCACTTCAATGCTTTGGATTTTAAATCAAAACAATGACTATGAGGTTAAAGTTTAGTTTAAAATTACAGCACTTTTTTGTACATAGTACACTCATTTTAGGGGAGCTAAAGTATTGGCACAAATTCACTTAGGTTTATTAATGTAGTAAAAAGTTAAGTATTTGGTCTCATATTCATAGCACCCAATGACAACATCAAGCTTGTGACTCTACAAATTAGTTGGATGCATTTTTTTTCTTCTTCACTGTCCCAATAATTACTGAGAGAACTGTAGT
The DNA here is from genome assembly GCF_013265735.2 of Oncorhynchus mykiss. NCBI lineage: Eukaryota > Metazoa > Chordata > Actinopteri > Salmoniformes > Salmonidae > Oncorhynchus > Oncorhynchus mykiss. Next base: position 8,337,182 of record NC_048593.1, on the reverse strand, counting down.
TCATATCATAGGCCTTATACTACTGTAGAGCACTTTCTAATTGCACACAAAATAGCTGAATTGCCCCATCCTGCCTCTAGGGGTCAAATGCCCTGAACTGTCCCAACCCAACACACCCAGTGTTGCCAAATGCTAAATGACATTGTGATGTCATTGCGTGCTGACGTCATTACGTAATAACGTAAAACTGCGTCATTACGTAGAATACACAATAACGTTACTCAAATTGACTGGCCATCTCGGCGAAAAATATGATTTGACATTTGTTAGTTTAGATTTGTTTGTTTATAATCAGATATAAACAATTACACATTACACTTTATTGAACAATTATATTTTATTACTTTATTTTTTACTAGTAAACCTACACATTCTGAACAATTATAGAATTAAGCAGTGTATTGGTAGTTAGTTAAAACCTCTTTGGGATAGGGGGCAGCATTTTCACTTTTGGATAAATAGCGTGCCCAATTTCAACTTCCTGCTACTCATGCCAAGAATATAAGATATGCATATTATTACTATATTTGGATAGAAAACACTCTGAAGTTTCTAAAACTGTTTGAATCATGTCTGTGAGTATAAAATAACTTATGCAGGCAAAACCCCGAAGACTAACCATTCAGATTATTTTTTTGAGATCACTGTCTATTCAATGAGGTTTCATTGGGAAACGAGATTTCTAAGACACTTGTTTGCAATTCCTACCGCTTCCACTGGATGTCACCAGTCTTTGGAAATTGGTTGAGGTTATTCCCTTGTGTAATGAAGAAGTACGGCCATCTTGAATTTTTGTCATTTGAAGTGTACTTTTTGAGAAGGCGCATGACTGGAAAAGTAGCGTGAGTTTGTTTTCTTCCTGTATTGAACACAGATTGTCCTGTCTACAATTTGATCGATTATTAACATTTAAGAATACCTAAAGTTGTATTACAAAAGTAGTTTGAAATGTTTTTGCAAAGTTTACAGGTAACTTTTGAGATGTTTTGTAGTGACGTTGCACAATTGGAAGCTGTTTTTTTCTGGATCAAACTCTCCAAATAAATGGACATTTTGGATATATATCGACGGACTTAATCGAACAAAAGGACCATTGTGATGTTTATGGGACATATTGGAGTGCAAACAAAAGAAGCTCATCAAAGGTAAGGCATGATTTAAGTTCTATTTCTACGTTTTGTGTGGTGCCTGCAGGGTTGAAATATGCTACTCTCTCTTTGTTTACTGTTGTGCTATCATCAGATAATAGCTTCTTATGCTTTCGCGGAAAATCCTGTTTGAAATCTGACATGTTGGCTGTATTCACAACGAGTGTAGCTTTAATTTGGTATCTTACATGTGTGATTTAATGAAAGTTTGAATTGTATAGTATTTTATTTGAATTTGGCGCTCTGCATTGTCCCTGGCAATTGGCCAGGTGGGACATTTGCGTCCCGCCTATCCCAGAGAGATTTTAACATGCTACCTAACTGATCAACAATCATAGGTACAAGCTAATAACAAGGTATATATGCTATCTTATTGAACAGGCAACTTAACTCCAGTATTAATTGGGTTTGGCTCGTCAAACCCGTACTACTGCTGCTGCAGTCAGCCAACAATGAGCTGAGCGCCTGCTGCTGACTTCACTCACAATGCACTTTATCAGCCAGGCAGCCAGTTCACACTGTTTTGACAGTGTGTCACAGATAAAATCATTTTTGTGTCATTTAGAGGGAAAATGCGTGCATTTTAGCGTTTGACTCACTTTTCAAAAGTTGCTAAAAGTTCCAAATACATTTTTAAAAGTAGCTACATTTGTTGCTAGGTGCTGTTTGAAAAAAAGGTTGCCAGGTTAGTCTGAAAAGTTGCTTAATCAAGCAACACAATTTCTAAATTGGCATCACTGAACACACCCCACTCAGCTTCAGGATCTTAGCGAAATATTAGTTATTGGTTTCAGGTGTATAAGGCCAGAGTGACAACCAGCAGTACGGCAGACCCCCAGGGCCAGGGCTGAGCAACCCAGCAGCAAGGGATTGCCTAAATAGGTAGCTCCCCTGACATGGGCATGTTTTCAATACAGACTCCTTTTATCATACAATATTCCATATAAGGCATCCAGACTTTATGAAAGTTGCACAGCATACCCTTAATCTAGTTGTAAATCAAATCTAGTGATAGATAACTTGCCATTTCTTCCATCCATTGTGACATTCTGGGAGGATAACCATTTCTTGCCCACTAATAAAGCTTGGTTACACAGTCTCCAGTATCAACATTTCCAAGCAAACAAAAACAGGGAAAAGGGGGAATCGTTAGCCATGCTGAGAAAAAATAACTGGTTTTTCCTGATTGCATGACCCTGCTGTGACCCCTCTCATCACCTGATCCTGCTCATTATTAGACTAATAACAATTAATATTACTAACATTAGCCAACTTTTAGCTAGATGTAATGGTATATTGTGAGAGCAAAATTACAAGATTAAGTTCTAATCTTCAATTTAAATTTATGCATCAAATAGTACTTTCTCATCTATGTCTGTGTGAACTGAGAGGAGCCTAAAAACCTACAGCTGGCATTCCATAGATAAGATGTGGTGGGTTAAACCAAGATAGAGAGAGCCAAGAGGAATAGAACAAAACTCTTATTGCGTCTGATCATTCTTGCATCTGGGAAATGGCACCAGGTGCAGATGACCACAAGATGAACCCAAAGTGGTTTATGGTGCCCCCTAATCTGTACAGGGGGGGGGGGGGGACCAGCCATGAATAAGCATTCTTAGCATCAGCCATATAAGAACCAGCATTTTCCGTAAAGGTTAGGCGGCTCGGCCCAACGGTCAAGAGTGTTGGGTTGACTATCTTCACTATTGCAATAAATAATCAATGTTAAATAAAGATGATTGTTTGAAGAAATTACGGTCTCTCTCAGTACTGACTTTCCACGACAATATCAACTGGTGAAAACTAGACAAGTAAATGTACTTCTGTTGAAACGGGACAATACAAAGGCTGCAAAACATTTCCATACACTCAGGAATCTGTTAGATACTGCTACCTGACAGATAGATAGAGGCTAGAGCTGAACTGGCGGTGGTAGCTACAGTGAGGGAAAAAAGTATTTGATCCCCTGCTGATTTTTTAGTACGTTTGCCCACTGACAAAGAAATTATCAGTCTATATTTTTAATGGTAGATTTATTTGAACAGTGAGAGACAGAATAACAACAAAAGACTCCAGAAAAACGCATGTCAAGAATGTTATAAATTGATTTGCATTTTAATGAGGGAAATAAGTATTTGACCCCCTCTCAATCAGAAAGATTTCTGGCTCAGAGGTGTCTTTTATACAGGTAACGAGCTGAGATTAGGAGCACACTCTTAAAGGGAGTGCTCCTAATCTCAGTTTGTTACCTGTATAAAAGACACCTGTCCACAGAAGCAATCAATCAATCAGATTCTAAACTCTCCACAATGGCCAAGACCAAAGAGCTCTCCAATGATGTCAGGGACAAGATTGTAGACCTACACAAGACTGAAATCCTGCTCAAGAAAGCAAAAATACATGCTTGTCTGAAGTTCGCCAATGAACATCTGAATGATTCAGAGGACAACTGGGTGAAAGTGTTGTGGTCAGATGAGACCAAAATGGAGCTCTTTGGCAGCAACTCAACTCGCCGTGTTTGGAGGAAGAGGAATGCTGCCTATGACCCCAAGAACACCATCCCCACCGTCAAACATAGAGGTGGAAACATTATGCTTTGGGGGTGTTTTTCTGCTAAGGGGACAGGACAACTTCACTTCATCAAAGGGACGATGGACAGGGCCATGTACCGTCAAATCTTGGGTGAGAACCTCCTTCCCTCAGCCAGGGCATTGAAAATGGGTCGTGGATGGGTATTCCAGCATGACAATGATCCAAAACACACTACCAAGAAGAAGCACATTAAGGTCCTGGAGTGGCCTAGCCAGTCTCCAGACCTTAATCCCATAGAAAATCTGTGGAGTGAGCTGAAGGTTCGAGTTGCCAAACATCAGCCTCGAAACCTTAATGACCCTGAGAGGTGTGCAAACCTGGTGGCCAACTACAAGCAACGTCTGACCTCTGTGATTGCCAACAAGGGTTTTGCCACCAAGTACTAAGTCATGTTTTGCAGAGAGGTCAAATACTTATTTCCCTCATTAAAATGCTAATCAATTTATAACATTTTTGACGTGAGTTTTTCTGGATATTTTTGTTGTTATTCTGTCTCTCACTGTTCAAATAAACCTACCATTAAAATTATAGACTGATCACTTCTTTGTCAGTGGGCAAACGTACAAAATCAGCAGGGGATCAAATACTTTTCCCCTCACTGTACTAGCTAGTTAGTTCATTCACTTCAGACAGAACTTCACTCTAGAGGTGATAAAACATTAGCTAACATTGCATGTCAGTTACACTAGTAATTCAGCACTGGGAATAAAACAAATTAAGTTAAACAGCAGTTACCTTGCTTACATCAGTCAAATAAAGAGCCATGAGTTTCTGCTCTGCTTGCTTTTACAACTCTGAGAAAAAGCGCAACACACACAGACAGCAGCTGCCTCCATGCATCTTTCCCTTGCCAGTCCTGTAAGTCAACCTTTCAAAAGCTTTGCCTTCAAACAGCCTGTCCGCACACTCTGTGGTGTCCGCGTGGTCCGTGACCCAGTCGGCTGAACCCCCCCCAAAACAGCCATTGGGGACAGGGGGGGTCGTCATGTACCCCCGTCCCCAATAAAAGTTGTGCCCCTGGCAGCTTGTCCCTTTTAATAGCAAAGACAACAGCACACATTTCAGCAAATAAACATTTGTTTCAAATAAACTCTGGGTCTAAATGAATTGTTTACGAGATTACCATAAATTGTTTACAAGGTTTATTCCTTAGGTTTAAATCAAAATCCATCAGTTTAAGCTAGATATATTTTTGCATGGGCTGCTTCCCAATCCACCGCATCCGCCTATGTCGACCTTCCGCAACTGCGCTGGAAGGTGGCCAAGCACCTGCAACTTATGTCAGACCATGAAACATCCAGAAAATCGGTCTTCTCGCAAAAACGTCTGTAGCATCCGAATGGTGTTCTCTGTTTTGCTCTACAACCCCCCAAAAGTGTCATGGGACTCGGCTGAAGGTAACAGGTACTAGTTTAAAAATAATAATGGAAGTATGGAGATAGTTATGGGCTAAGAAAAAAAAGGGGTTAAATATGTGTACAAAAAAAATATTTCCTTAGCTTTCTTATATCTCCTAGATATGGGAAAGACACTTCAAAACCGTATTCCTTATGATTCATTTTTGCCATTTATGAATGTGTTTTTCAATGTATTTGTCACGCCCTGAGTTGGTGTGGGCATTCTATGATTTGTGTTCTGTTTTCTATTTCTGTGTGTTTGGCCAGGTGTGGTTCTCAATCAGAGGCAGCTGTTGATCGTTGTCTCTGATTGAGAACCATACTTAGGTAGCCTTTTCCCACCTGTGTTTTGTGGGTAGTTGTTTTCTGTTTTTGTGTCTGCACCAGACAGAACTGTTTCGGTTTCATTTGTGCTCTTTGTTGTTTTGTTATTCAGTGTTCAGTTTTATTAAAAATCATGAACACGTAAGACGCTGCATCTTGGTCCTCTTCTTCAAACAGCCGTTACAGAACTACCCACCACCAAAGGACCAAGCAGCGTGGAAGAGAGGACTGGACATGGGAGGACATTCTGGAAGGCAAGGGATCCTACACATGGGAGGAGATCCTGGCTGGAAGGGATCGCCTCCCATGGGAACAAGTGGAGGCAGCCAGGAGAGCGGAGGCAGCAGGAGAAGGGAACCAGCGGTATGAGGGAACACGGCTGGCAAGGAAGCCCGAGAGACAGCCCGCCAATTTTTTTATTTTGATTTAGATTAACAAGAAGTTAAGCTTTAATTTGCTGTATTGCACTTGTGAATGTATGAAAGTTAAATATTTCCCTAATATATTTATGAATTTTGCGCTCTGCCTTTTGAGGCCGCAGTCCGGAACCTTCCACGACGGGTCGCAGTCCGGATCCGCCAGAGTCTCCCTCCAGTCCTGAGCCGCCACAGTCTCCCTCCAGTCCTGACCCGCCAGAGTCTCCCTTCAGTCCTGAGCCGCCAGAGTCTCCCTCCAGTCCTGAGCCGCCAGAGTCTCCCTCCAGTCCTGAGCCGCCAGAGTCTCCCTCCAGTCCTGAGCCGCCAGAGTCTCCCTCCTGTCCTGAGCCGCCAGAGTCTCCCTCCTGTCCTGAGCCGCCAGAGTCTCCCTCCTGTCCTGAGCCGCCAGAGTCTCCCTCCTGTCCTGAGCCGCCAGAGTCTCCCTCCTGTCCTGAGCCGCCAGAGTCTCCCTCCTGGATCCAGGAGCCGCCAGAGCCGTCAGCCAGCCAGGAGCCGCCAGAGCCGTCAGCCAGCCAGGAGCCGCCAGAGTCGTCAGCCAACCAGGAGCTGCCGATGCCGCCTGTCACGCAGGAGATGCTGGAATCTCCCTCCTGTCCAGAGCTGCCAGAGCCGCTCCTCAGTCCAGTGACGCCCTCTACGATGATCTTCAGTCCGGGGTCCGCTGCGAGGGTCCCCGCTCCAGAGGCGCCTCCTAAGCGGGCCAAGACTGAGGTAGAGCGGGGTCCACGTCCTGCACCCGAACCGCCGCCGTGAAATAGGCCCTCCCTCCCTCTGATTGGGAACCATATTTAGGCAGCCATCTTCTTTGGGTATTTCGTGGGTTATTGTCTATGTCTAGTTGCCTGTGTATGCAGATTTACAGTGGTGCAAAAAAGTATTTAGTCAGCCACCAATTGTGCAAGTTCTCCCACTTAAAAATATGAGAGAGGCCTGTAATTTTCATCATAGCTACACTTCAACTATGACAGACAAAATGAGGAAAAGAATCCAGAAAATCACATTGTAGGATTTTGTATGAATTTATTTGCAAATTATGGTGGAAAATAAGTATTTGGTCAATAACAAAAGTTTATCTCAATACTTTCTTATATATCCTTTGTTGGCAATGACAGAGGTCAAACGTTTTCTGTAAGTCTTCACAAGGTTTTCACACACTGTTGCCCATTCCTCCATGCAGATCTCCTCTAGAGCAGTGATGTTTTGGGGCTGTTGCTGGGCAACACGGACTTTCAACACCCTCCAAAGATTTTCTATGGGGTTGAGATCTGGAGACTGGCTAGGCCACTCCAGGACCTTGAAATGCTTCTTACGAAGCCACTCCTTTATTGCCCGGGCGGTGTGTTTGGGATCATTGTCATGCTGAAAGACCCAGCCACGTTTCATCTTCAATGCCCTTGCTGATGGAAGGAGGTTTTCACTCAAAATCTCACGATACATGGCCCCATTCATTCTTTCCTTTACACGGATCAGTCGTCCTGGTCCCTTTGCAGAAAAACACCCCCAAAGCCTGATGTTTCCACCCCCATGCTTCACAGTAGGTATGGTGTTCTTTGGATGCAACTCAGCATTCTTTGTCCTCCAAACACGACGAGTTGAGTTTTTACCAATAAGTTATATTTTGGTTTTATCTGACCATATGACATTCTCCCAATCTACTTCTGGATCATCCAAATGCTCTCTATCAAACTTCAGACGGGCCTGGATATGTACTGGCTTAAGCAAGGGGACACGTCTGGCACTGCAGGATTTGAGTCCCTGGCGGCGTAGTGTGTTACTGATGGTAGGCTTTGTTACTTTGGTCCCAGCTCTCTGCAGGTCATTCACTAGGTCCCCCCGTGTGGTTCTGGGATTTTTGCTCACCTTTCTTGTGATCATTTTGACCCCACAGGGAGAGATCTTGCGTGGTGCCCCAGATCGAGGGAGATTATCAGTGGTCTTGTATGTCTTCCATTTCCTAATAATTGCTCCCACAGTTGATTTCTTCAAACCAAGCTGCTTACCTATTGCAGATTCAGTCTTCCCAGCTTGGTGCAGGTCTACAATTTTGTTTCTGTTGTCCTTTGACAGCTCTTTGGTCTTGGCCATAGTGCAGTTTGGAGTGTGACTGTTTGAGGTTGTGGACAGGTGTCTTTTAGACTGATAACAAGTTCAAACAGGTGCCATTAATACAGGTAATGAGTGGGGGACAGAGGAGACTCTTAAATAAGAAGTTACAGGTCTGTGAGAGCCAGAAATCTTGCTTGATTATAGGTGACCAAATACTTATTTTCCACCATAATTTGCAAATAAATTCATTAAAAATCCTACAATGTGATTTTCTGGAATTTATTTTCTCATTTTGTCTGTCATAGTTGAAGTGTACCTATGATAAATTACAGGCCTCTCATCTTTTTAAGTGGGAGAACTTGCACAATAGGTGGCTGACTAAATACTTTTTTGCCCCACTGTATAGTATAGCTTCACGTTCGTTTTGTTGTTTTTGTAGTTTGTTTAGTGTCCATCTTTATTAAAATATTTAACATGTATCCATATCACGCTGCGCCTTGGTCTCCTCCATACGACGATTGTGACAGTTTGTGAGCATATGTAGTGTGGTCTGTAGGTTTGATGTGGATTGCTTCTGTGTTGATCGACCAGAAACTGGTTAATTTGCTGCATGAATAGTTTCTCTGCTAAGCAAACAAGTCTTCCATGCGAAAAATAAATAATCTCATTTTGGAGGAAAGTGGAATCGTCTCTGAACTAAAAAAAAATGAATCCCAGGTGAGTATATCTCCTAAAGCTAATTATTATTTTAATAGGTTACCATACTTCTACTATAACTTTTAATTTACTTCTTTCAGCTTTGTGACTATCCTGTTTACTGTTGATGTGATGTTCGTCTCTGCAATTCCCAACTAGAGAGAGCTGTACAGAATCATCTTAGAGGAGAATAACTTGGAGCAGACAAATGCCCATCTAAAAGCAGAACTGGTAAAAATTGCCAACGCTTTTGCCGTAGAAAGATGCTATGCTCCACTAAAGCTCATTTCTAGGGTTCAAAGAAAAAAGATGGAAGAGGAAAGAGTGGACTTTGAGAAATCTGAAAGAAAAAGTATGGAGGAATTTGAGAGAGCTGAAAGAGAAAAGATGGAGAAGGAAATAGGAGTTAAGAAAAGTATCAAGGAGAATGGAGGGGACTTACAGGAAATGCAATGTATGCTTGAGGAATAAAAAGAAAATAACAAGCAAAGAACAAACAACCAGGTTGCAAAAAAATGTTAAATACAAAATAGAGTCTGCTATCCGTTAAATTAATGCTTTCTTTAATCCTACAACAAGAAGTGATGAAATGGGTAAGGTGAATCTCATAGTATCGTAAATTCACTACTACTACGTAATTAAAATGAGAGATTCATACAAATATATAATGTTTGATCTGTTGTTTTCAATGAAAAACTGAACTGGCATTGTTGTCTCATTTGGACGAAGGCTTATTAAGAGGCAAGGCTTCTAATAAATTCCTCACCTAAAATAACCTACATTATCATATACAGATGTTGGATCTTAATATGACCCATTTTGTAGCAGGAGATAAATTATCCTGCAGCAGGAGGATTATAATAAATATTTTAAATTAATATTCGCCGCCAAGAGGCAGCTGGAAGCAGTGTTTGTTGGCTATACAATTCAGTACCATACCCAGGGGCTAACCAACCGACCTCATATCATCAAGTATTCTCAAGGCTTGCTAGAACATTGCAAGCACAGTAGTCTGAGCAGCACTCTTTGGCTCCGAGCATCACGAGTTCACGCCTAGTGCTGGGCAATTATTTTAACACCAACAACTAATGTTGGTGTAGCATACTGTTATTATTTAACCAATCCAAAGGCTACTGCCTTCCTTCCTCCAAAGGTACCTATCTTAGTAGGTAGCACTTTTTCAGTAGGCCACTGCCATATGGGACAGCATTATGTGATAACAAATTCACATTCCACTGAGCATGAGACATTTGTAGGCACATTGTAGTCACTATAGCAGTGTAAAACAACTAGTGCCAGGAATTCAGTGAACAACTATCCTAAAATTGAAATGTCTGACACGAATAACAAGTAAACAAGTAACAGAATCAATCTCCTCAGCACCTGTTAATGAATGAAGTTTCCACCATAATTTGCAAATAAATTCATAAAAAATCCTACAATGTGATTTTCTGGATTTTGTTTCCTAATTTTGTCTGTCATAGTTGAAGTGTACCTATGATGAAAATTACAGGCCTCTCTAATCTTTTTAAGTGGGAGAACTTGCACAATTGGTGGCTGACTAAATACTTTTTTGCCCCACTGTAAATGCGTATCAAACAGGAATATACACTGAGTGTACCTTCCTATTATTGAGTTGCACCCTTTTTTGCTCTCAGAACAGCCTCAATTTGTCGAGTCATGGACTCTACAAGGTGTCGAAAGCGTTCCACAGGGATGCTGGCTCGTGTTGACTCCAATGCTTCCCACAGTTGTGTCAAGTTGGCTGGATGTCCTTCGAGTGGTGGACCATTCTTGATACACACTGGAAACTGTTGAGCATGAAAAACGCAGCAGAGCTGCACTTCTTGATACACTCAAACCGGTGCGCCTGGCATTTAACAGGTGACGTCAATAAGGTATCATAGCTTTCAGCTGGATTCACCTGGTCAGTATATATGTCATGGAAAGAGCATGTGTTCCTAATGTTTTGTACACTAAATTAATACAGCATTGTAATAGTATTGCTGTCTTTCTCTCTCCTTGCAGGGGATTATACAGATGAAATGCAGTCACCAGATGCCCAAGCCTCAAAACCAGAAACATTTAATTTTGAATAAATGTTAACATTTGCATTGGTTTTCCTGTGCATGAGTCCTTAAACACAAACAGTTAGTTGTACAAAATAAGTCATTCCCAAGTGAGGTACAGCTCAAGGAGATTAATTTCCAACATTCAGATTTACAGGTTTTTGTTCCAGCCCTTTACTTCCACCTAATTCAACTAATTGTGGGCTAAATTGAAAACTTATACAGAGTGCCTTCCCCGGGGATAGAAATCACGTCTGTATTTTAGAATAAGTTTCATAAGTTACAAAGTCCTGACAAATCTACATGATAGACATAGATTCCCCCATGTTATTGTTTATCTAACATTGTGATGTTGCACAATCCTGAATAATATCCTGGGATATGGTGATTATCCTGGTGACTGGGAGGTTCCCAAAAAGTTCTTTACATCTGTGGGGTGTCCTTAAACCTGGAACAAGCAGAGACAAGGGGGGAGAAATGGACGTCAATGCTCAAATTTCCAGTTGATGAAGCCACAACTACCTTTATTAATGTGCAAATGTTTTGTTCAATTTTTTTGCATATTTTTAGGCTTAGTCAAGTTGTTTACAGGAACAGTAACTTTAACTAGTAACATCAACCCCAATAGTGCTTTACTTAATCCACATATGTTGTTACAGCCTGAATTCAAAATGTATTTTTATTTTTTCTCACCCATCAACACCCAATACCCCGTGATGACAAAGTGAAAACAGGTTTTTATAAATATTTCATGCAAATCTAATGAAAATGAAATGCAGAATTTTTGCATTTACATAAGTATTCACAATACTTTGTAAAAGCACCTTTGGCAGCGATTACATCTGTGAGTCTTTCTAAGTCAAATCAAATCAAATGTATTTATATAGCCCTTCGTACATCAGCTGATATCTCAAAGTGCTGTACAGAAGCCCAGCCTAAAACCACAAACAGCAAGCAATGCAGGTGTAGAAGCACGGTGGCTAGGAAAAACTCCCTAGAAAGGCCAAAACCTAGGAAGAAACCTAGAGAGGAACCAGGCTATGTGGGGTGGCCAGTCCTCTTCTGGCTGTGCCGGGTGGAGATTAAAACAGAACATGGCCAAGATGTTCAAATGTTCATAAATGACCAGCATGGTCAAATAATAATAATCACAGGCAGAACAGTTGAAACTGGAGCAGCAGCACAGCCAGGTGGACTGGGGACAGCAAGGAGTCATCATGCCCGGTAGTCCTGAGGCATGGTCCTAGGGTTCAGGTCCTCCGAGAGAGAGAAAGAAAGAGAGAAAGAGAGAATTAGAGAGAGCATACTTAAATTCACACAGGACACTGGATTGGACAGGAGAAGTACTCCAGATATAACAAACTGACCCTAGCCCCCCGACACATAAACTACTGCAGCATATATACTGGAGGCTGAGACAGGAGGGGTCAGGAGACACTGTGGCCTCATCCGATGACACCCCCGGACAGGGCCAAACATGAAGGATATAACCCCACCCACTTTGCCAAAGCACAGCCACCACACCACTAGAGGGATATCTTCAACCACCAACTTACCATCCTGCGACAAGGCCGAGTATAGCCCACAGAGATCTCCGCCACGGCACAACCCAAGGGGGGGAGCCAACCCAGACAGGAAGATCACATCAGTGACTCAACCCACTCAAGTGACGCACCCCTCCTAGGGACGGAATGAAAGAGCCAGTGAATCAGCCCCTGTAATAGGGTTAGAGGCAGAGAAACCCAGTGGAAAGAGGGAAACCGTCCAGGCAGAGACAGCAAAGGCTCCAGAGCCTTTCCGTTCACCTTCACACTCCTGGGCCAGACTACACTCAATCATATGACCCACTGAAGAGATGAGTCTTCAGTAAAGACTTAAAGGTTGAGACCGAGTTTGCGTCTCTCACATTGTTAGGCAGACCATTCCATAGGAGAAAGCCCTGCCTCCAGCTGTTTGCTTAGAAATTCTAGGGACAATTAGGAGGCCTGCATCTTGTGACCGTAGCGTACGTGTAGGTATGTACGGCAGGACCAAATCAGAGAGATGGGTAGGAGCAAGCCCATGCACTGCTTTGTAGGTTAGCAGTAAAACCTTGAAATCAGCCCTTGCCTTGACAGGAAGCCAGTGTAGGGAGGCTAGCACTGGAGTAATATGATCAAATTTTTTGGTTCTAGTCAGGATTCTAGCAGCCGTATTTAGCACTAACTGAAGTTTATTTAGTGCTTTATCCGGGTAGCCGGAAAGTAGAGCATTGCAGTAGTCTAACCTAGAAGTGACAAAAGCATGGATACATTTTTCTGCATCATTTTTGGACAGAAAGTTTCTGATTTTTGCAATGTTACGTAGATGGAAAAAAACTGTCCTTGAAACAGTCTTGATATGTTCTTCAAAAGAGAGATCAGGGTCCAGAGTAACGCCGAGGTCAGATGCAGAGCCTCGGTCTGATGCCATTAAAAGGTCATTTATCACCTTCACAAGTGCAGTCTCAGTGCTATGATGGGGTCTAAAACCAGACTGAAGCATTTCGTATACATTGTTTTTCTTCGGGAAGGCAGTGAGTTGCTGCGCAACAGTCTTTTCTAAAAATGTTGAGAGGAATGGAAGATTCGATATAGGCCGATAGTTTTTTATATTTTCTGGGTCAAGGTTTGGCTTTTTCAAGAGAGGCTTTATTACTGCCACTTTTAGTGAGTTTGGTACAAATCCGGTGGATAGAGAGACGTTTATTATGTTCAACATAGGATGGCCAAGCACAGGAAGCAGCTCTTTCAGTAGTTTAGTTGGAATAGGGTCCAGTATGCAGCTTGAAGGTTTAGAGGCCATGATTATTTTCATAATTGTGTCAAGAGATGTAGTACAAAAACAGTTGAGTGTCTCTCTTGATCCTAGGTCCTGGCAGAGTTGTGCAGACTCAGGACAACTGAGGTTTGAAGGAATACGCCGATTTAAAGAGGAGTCCGTAATTTGCTTTCTAATAATCATGATCTTTTCCTCAAAGAAGTTCATGAATTTATTACTGCTGAAGTGAGGGCTCTTCGATACTGCACGGTACTGTCTTTGCAAGCTAGTCGGAAGACTTCCAGTTTGGTGTGGCGCCATTTCCCTTCCAATTTTCTGGAAGCTTGCTTCAGAGCTCGGGTATTTTCTGTATACCAGGGAGCTCGTTTCTTATGAGAAATGTTTTTAGTTTTTAGGTGTGCAACTGCATCTAGGGTATTGCGCAAGGTTAAATTGAGTTCCTCAGTTAGGTGGTTAACTGATTTTTGTCCTCTGGCGTCCTTGGGTAAACAGAGGGAGTCTGGAAGGACATCAAGGAATATTTGTTTTGTCTGTGAATTTCTAGCACAACTTTTGATGTTCCTTGGTTGGGGTCTGAGCAGATTATTTGTTGCAATTGCAAACGTAATAAAATGGTGGTCCGATAGTCCAGGATTATGAGGAAAAATATTAAGATCCACAACAAATTGTAAATTGAAATTTGCTATCGTAAATGTTAGCAACACCTCCGCCTTTGCGGGATGCACAGGGGATATGGTCACTAGTGTAGCCAGGAGGTGAGGCCTCATTTAACACAGTAAATTCATCAGGCCATGTTTCAGTCAGGCCAATCACATCAAGATTATGATCAGTGATTAGTTCATTGACTATAATTGCCTTTGAAGTAAGGGATCTAAATCTCTTAATTTGTTTAGTTGTTAATCTTTAAACAGCTGATAAGCAGGATGAGATCGCCTGCTTGCTAGCTATCGCACCTGATGTGTTACTTAGCTAGCACAGGATGATAAACACCAGGTACTCAACATTTGAATTCACAAATCATATGAAAGCAATTTGTTGAAAATGTTAACATGTTTTGGTGAATAAATAAATGTTATACTTACAATTCCCAAAGTTATTCCTTCATCTTATCAAATGTTATCGCAAGTGAGGACTTCTGTCTGCTACTAATTCTGAATTATTATTATTTTTTGCTACACTGCAAGTTGTTATGGGATGTGAAATGTGACAGTTTAAAATTGAAAATGTAATATTAATTAATTAATACTATAAGCCATGTTTTGTTATCTACTATTTTCTCATAATAAACTCAGAAACCAACTTGGGTTTTCTGCTTAACTAAGATTGCCAACAAGATTTATTGATGATGGTTGCCTTGTTAATAGCTCCTAGCCAACTCTGCATTATTTTGCTTATTTTTGTGTTATTATTTACTTTATTTGTACAGAACGTTTCTAGCGTTATTTTCTATGACTGACAAGCACTTCTGGACATCAGATTGGTGGTTACTCACCACACATTCTACTTTCCAGACCCGGATCCTTTGTTGGATTATCCAAAGCAGTTTCATTCATCATGGGTGCCCTACAAAAAAGATTTCGCTGGAGAAAAGGAAGGAGAGCAGGCGTTCTATTCAGACCAAGAAGAAGGGCAAACCACCCTTCTGAATGGTGGTGATATCAGCTATCTTGATCTACACAGATGAGCTAAACTCTGTTCCCCGGCTCTGTTTCTGCACATCTGCTAACTGTCCCATATAAAAGAGTATGTATTTTCTATAAAAGCAGAGAAACAACTCTGTTCATTAGGCTTTTCAACTCTGATCTATTTGAGTGATTGTTGATTGCTCCATTTTTGCAAATCTTATAATAAAGTTGCTGTTTGAAGAAATCCAGTCTCTTCTTTTGGTTATAATTTCCACCCACAAAAGCCAGATTGTTCTTCAATATGTTAAAATGTTCATAGATGACCAGCAGGGTCAAATAATAATCACAGTGGTTGTAAAGGTCGCAACAGGTCAGCACCTCAGAAGTAAAGATCAGTTGGCTTTTCATAGCCAAACATTTAGAGATTGAGACAAAAGGTGTGATAGAGAGAGAGAGATGGCGAGAGAGAGAGAGAGAGTTGAAAACAGCAGGTCTGGGACAAGGTAGCACGTCCGGTGAACAGGTCAGTGTTCCATAGCTGCAGGCAGAACAGTTGAACCTGGAGCAGTAGCACGACCAGGTGGACTGGGGACAGGTGGACTGGGGACAGAAAATGACACCAGATATAACAGGCTGACCCTAGGCCCCCGGCAAATAGACTATTGTAGCATAGATACTGGGGGCTGATACATGGGAGGTCGGGGAACACTTTGGCCCCGTCCGACGATACCCCCAAACAAGGCCAACCAAGCAGGTTATAATCCTACCCACTTTGCCAAAGCATAGCACCCACACCACTAAGGGGATATCAACAGAGCACCAACCTACTACCCTGAGAAAAGGCTGAGTATAGCCCAAGAAAACCTCCTCCACTGTGCGAGCCCGGGGGGCGACTCATCCCACTCAAATCCAGTATAGTGCAAAAAAAAAGCTGGCATGACGTGATGCACCCCTCCTTAAGGATGGCATGGAAGAGCACTAGTAAGGCAGAGATTCCCAGTGGAGAGAGGGGAGCTGGCCAGCTAGAGACCTCAAGGGCGGTTTGTTGCTCCAGTGCCCTGCCGTTCACCTTCGCAACCCTGGGCCAGACTACCCTCAATCATAGGACCTACTGAAGACATGAGTCTTCATTGTTCATTATTGCTTCCAAGATGGCGTAGCAGTGTAGACGTGGTTTGTTGTCCTCTCGTTTACTTTTGTATTTTTCGTCTTTTTTTGTATATATTCCAATTTATTTTTCAATCTCTTTTTCAATTAAATATACCTTCCGGTAACCCGCCTCACTCAATGTGACACGGAGCCGCAATTCTTTTAGAAACTATAGCCAAAACTTTCATCAGAATGTAGCCAGCTGATTAGCTAAGTTACTAGCTATTTAGTCGTTGTTAGCCACTGCTAGCGGCCTTTACCCTCTGCTCAGGCAGCAGCCGTTTTTTTAGCCTGGATAATATCTGCCTGCCTTGGACTGTTTTTCTCGACTTATGCCCTGAATCTATTCTACCATGCCCAGAAATCTGCTCCTTTTATTCTCTGCCCCCAATGCATTAGACGACCAGTTTTGCTAGCCTTTAGCCGTACCCTCACCCTACTCCTCCTCTGTTCCTCGGGTGATGCGGAGGCTAACCCAGGCACTGCGTGTCCCCAGGCACTCTCATTTGTGGACTTCTGTAATTGAAAAAGCCTTGGTTTCAACCATGTTAACATCAGAAGCCTCCTCCCTAAGTTTGTTTTACTGACTGCTTTAGCACACTCCGCCAACCCTGATGTCCTTGCCTTGTCTGAATCCTGGTTTAGGAAGGCCACCAAAAATGTTGAGTTTTCCATACCCAACTACAACATTTTCCGTCAAGATATAACTGCCAAAGGGGGAGGAGTTGCAATCAACTGCAGAGATAGCTTGCAAAGTTCTGTCATATTTTCCAGGTCTATGCCCAAACAGTTCAAGCATCTAATTTTAAAAATTAATCTCTCCAGAAATAAGTTTCTCACTGTTGCCGCCTGTTATAGACCCCCCTCAGCTCCCAGCTGTGCCCTGGACACCATATGTGAATTGATTGCCCCCCTTCAGAGTTCATTATGTTAGGTGACCTAAACTGGGATATGCTTAACACCCCAGCAGTCCTACAATCTAAGATAGATGACCTTCATCTAACACAAATGATCAAGGAAACCACCAGGTACAACCCTAAATCCGTAAACATGGGCACCCTTATAGATATTATCCTGATCAACTTGCCCTCCAAATACACATCTGCTGTTTTCAATCAGGATCTCAGCAATCACTGCCTCATTGCCAGCATCCGCTATGGGTCCGCGGTCAAACGACCACCCCTCATCACTGTCAAACGCTCCCTAAAACACTTCTGCAAGCAGGCCTTTCTAATCGACCTGGCCCAGGTATCCTGGAAGGATATTGACCTCATCCCGTCAGTCGAGGATGACTGGTTATTCTTGAAAAGCAATTTCCTCACCATCTTAAATAAGCATGCCCCTTTCAAAAAATGTAGAACTAAGAACAGATATAGCCCATGGTTCACTCCAGACCTGACTGCCCTTGACCAGCACAAAAACATCCTGTGGCGGACTGCAATAGTCCCCGCGATATACAACTGTTCAGGGAAGTCAGGAACCAATACACACAGTCAGTCAGGAAAGCAAAGGCAAGCTTTTTCAAACAGAAATGTGCTTCCTGTAGCTCTAACTCCAAAAAGTTTTGGGACACTGTAAAGTCCATGGAGAACAAGAGCACCTCCTCCCAGCTGGCCACTGCACTGAGGCTAGGCGACACGGTCACCACCGATAAATCCATGATAATCGAAGATTTCAATAAGCATTTCTCTACGGCTGGCCATGCTTTCCTCCTGGCTACCCCAACCCCGGCCAACAGCTCCGCACCCCTCGCAGCTACTTGCCAGAGCCTCCCCAGTTTCTCCTTCACCCAAATCCAGATCACAGATGTTCTGAAAGAGTTGCAAAACCTGGACCCGTACAAATCAGCTGGGCTAGACAATCTTGGCCCTCTCTTTCTAAAACTATCCGCCGCCATTGTTGCAACCCCTATTACCAGTTTGTTCAACCTCTTCCATATCGTCCGAGATCCCTAAAGATTGGAAAGGGTGACACTCTAGACCCAAACTGTTACAGACCTATATCCATCCTGCCCTGCCATTCTAAAGTCTTTGAAAGCCAAGTTAATAAACAGATCACTGACCATTTAGAATCTCACCGTACCTTCTCCACTGTGAAATCTGGTTTCCGAGCTGGTCACGGGTGCACCTCAGCCACGCTCAAGGTACTAAACAATATCATAACCGCCATTGATAAAAGACAGTACTGTGCAGCCGTCTTCATCGACCTGGCCAAGGCTTTCGACTCTGTCAATCAGCGCATTCTTATCGGCAGACTCAATAGCCTTGGTTTCTCAAATGACTGTCTCGCCTGGTTCACCAACTACTTCTCAGATAGAGTTCAGTGTGTCAAATCGGAGGGCCTGTTGTCCGGACCTCTGGCAGTCTCTATGGGGGTACCACAGGGTTCAATTCTCGGGCCAACTATTTTCTCTGTATATATTAACGATGTCGCTCTTGCTGCGGGTGATTCCCTGATCCACCTCTATGCAGACAACACCATTCTGTATACATCTGGCTCTTCTTTGGACACTGTGTTAACTAACCTCCAAACAAGCTTCAATGCTATACAACAGTCCTTCTGTGGCCTCCAAACAGCTGTTAAACGCTAGCTTAACCAAATGCATGCTTTTCAACCGTTCGCTGCCCGCACCCGCCAAGGCAGAGATTCCCAGTGGAGAGAGGGGAGCTGGCCAGCTAGAGACCTCAAGGGCGGTTTGTTGCTCCAGTGCCCTGCCGTTCACCTTCGCAACCCTGGGCCAGACTACCCTCAATCATAGGACCTACTGAAGACATGAGTCTTCATTGTTCATTATTGCTTCCAAGATGGCGTAGCAGTGTAGACGTGGTTTGTTGTCCTCTCGTTTACTTTTGTATTTTTCGTCTTTTTTTGTATATATTCCAATTTATTTTTCAATCTCTTTTTCAATTAAATATACCTTCCGGTAACCCGCCTCACTCAATGTGACACGGAGCCGCAATTCTTTTAGAAACTATAGCCAAAACTTTCATCAGAATGTAGCCAGCTGATTAGCTAAGTTACTAGCTATTTAGTCGTTGTTAGCCACTGCTAGCGGCCTTTACCCTCTGCTCAGGCAGCAGCCGTTTTTTTAGCCTGGATAATATCTGCCTGCCTTGGACTGTTTTTCTCGACTTATGCCCTGAATCTATTCTACCATGCCCAGAAATCTGCTCCTTTTATTCTCTGCCCCCAATGCATTAGACGACCAGTTTTGCTAGCCTTTAGCCGTACCCTCACCCTACTCCTCCTCTGTTCCTCGGGTGATGCGGAGGCTAACCCAGGCACTGCGTGTCCCCAGGCACTCTCATTTGTGGACTTCTGTAATTGAAAAAGCCTTGGTTTCAACCATGTTAACATCAGAAGCCTCCTCCCTAAGTTTGTTTTACTGACTGCTTTAGCACACTCCGCCAACCCTGATGTCCTTGCCTTGTCTGAATCCTGGTTTAGGAAGGCCACCAAAAATGTTGAGTTTTCCATACCCAACTACAACATTTTCCGTCAAGATATAACTGCCAAAGGGGGAGGAGTTGCAATCAACTGCAGAGATAGCTTGCAAAGTTCTGTCATATTTTCCAGGTCTATGCCCAAACAGTTCAAGCATCTAATTTTAAAAATTAATCTCTCCAGAAATAAGTTTCTCACTGTTGCCGCCTGTTATAGACCCCCCTCAGCTCCCAGCTGTGCCCTGGACACCATATGTGAATTGATTGCCCCCCTTCAGAGTTCATTATGTTAGGTGACCTAAACTGGGATATGCTTAACACCCCAGCAGTCCTACAATCTAAGATAGATGACCTTCATCTAACACAAATGATCAAGGAAACCACCAGGTACAACCCTAAATCCGTAAACATGGGCACCCTTATAGATATTATCCTGATCAACTTGCCCTCCAAATACACATCTGCTGTTTTCAATCAGGATCTCAGCAATCACTGCCTCATTGCCAGCATCCGCTATGGGTCCGCGGTCAAACGACCACCCCTCATCACTGTCAAACGCTCCCTAAAACACTTCTGCAAGCAGGCCTTTCTAATCGACCTGGCCCAGGTATCCTGGAAGGATATTGACCTCATCCCGTCAGTCGAGGATGACTGGTTATTCTTGAAAAGCAATTTCCTCACCATCTTAAATAAGCATGCCCCTTTCAAAAAATGTAGAACTAAGAACAGATATAGCCCATGGTTCACTCCAGACCTGACTGCCCTTGACCAGCACAAAAACATCCTGTGGCGGACTGCAATAGTCCCCGCGATATACAACTGTTCAGGGAAGTCAGGAACCAATACACACAGTCAGTCAGGAAAGCAAAGGCAAGCTTTTTCAAACAGAAATGTGCTTCCTGTAGCTCTAACTCCAAAAAGTTTTGGGACACTGTAAAGTCCATGGAGAACAAGAGCACCTCCTCCCAGCTGGCCACTGCACTGAGGCTAGGCGACACGGTCACCACCGATAAATCCATGATAATCGAAGATTTCAATAAGCATTTCTCTACGGCTGGCCATGCTTTCCTCCTGGCTACCCCAACCCCGGCCAACAGCTCCGCACCCCTCGCAGCTACTTGCCAGAGCCTCCCCAGTTTCTCCTTCACCCAAATCCAGATCACAGATGTTCTGAAAGAGTTGCAAAACCTGGACCCGTACAAATCAGCTGGGCTAGACAATCTTGGCCCTCTCTTTCTAAAACTATCCGCCGCCATTGTTGCAACCCCTATTACCAGTTTGTTCAACCTCTTCCATATCGTCCGAGATCCCTAAAGATTGGAAAGGGTGACACTCTAGACCCAAACTGTTACAGACCTATATCCATCCTGCCCTGCCATTCTAAAGTCTTTGAAAGCCAAGTTAATAAACAGATCACTGACCATTTAGAATCTCACCGTACCTTCTCCACTGTGAAATCTGGTTTCCGAGCTGGTCACGGGTGCACCTCAGCCACGCTCAAGGTACTAAACAATATCATAACCGCCATTGATAAAAGACAGTACTGTGCAGCCGTCTTCATCGACCTGGCCAAGGCTTTCGACTCTGTCAATCAGCGCATTCTTATCGGCAGACTCAATAGCCTTGGTTTCTCAAATGACTGTCTCGCCTGGTTCACCAACTACTTCTCAGATAGAGTTCAGTGTGTCAAATCGGAGGGCCTGTTGTCCGGACCTCTGGCAGTCTCTATGGGGGTACCACAGGGTTCAATTCTCGGGCCAACTATTTTCTCTGTATATATTAACGATGTCGCTCTTGCTGCGGGTGATTCCCTGATCCACCTCTATGCAGACAACACCATTCTGTATACATCTGGCTCTTCTTTGGACACTGTGTTAACTAACCTCCAAACAAGCTTCAATGCTATACAACAGTCCTTCTGTGGCCTCCAAACAGCTGTTAAACGCTAGCTTAACCAAATGCATGCTTTTCAACCGTTCGCTGCCCGCACCCGCCCGCCCAACTAGCATCACTACTCTGAACGGTTCTGACCTAGAGTACGTGGACGATCGCTGCAGCTGTACATAGTCCATCTGTAAATAGCCCACCCAATCTACCTACCTCATCCCCATATTGTTTTTATTTACTTTGCTACTCTTGTGCACAACAGTATCACTACTTACACACCATCATCTGCTCATCATCATCTGCTCATTTATCACCCCAGTGTTAATCTGCTAAATTGTAATTACTTTGCTACTATGGCCTATTTACTGCCTTACCTCCTCATGCCATTTGCACACACTGTATATACACTTTCTTTTTTTCTATTGTGTTATTGACTGTACGCTTGTTTATTCCATGTGTATCTCTGTGTTGTTGTTTCTGTCGCACTGCTTTGCTTTATCTTGGCCAGGTCGCAGCTGTAAATGAGAACTTGTTCTCAACTAGCTTACATGGTTAAATAAAGGTGAAATTAAAAATTTAAGACTTAAAGACTTAAAGGGCGAGACAGAGAAATGGATTGGTAGACCATTCCATAAAAATTGAGCTCTATAGGTGAAAGCCCTCCCTCCACCTGTTTGCTTAGAAATTCTAGGGACAATAAAGAGGCCTGCATCTTGTGACCATAGCGTACGTGTAGGTATGTATGCCAGGAACAAATCAGAGAGACAGTTAGGAGCATAGTATACAGTTGAAGTCGGAAGTTTACATACACTTTGGAGTCATTCAAACTCGTTTTTCAACCACTCCACAAATTTCTTGTTAAAAAACTATAATCTTGGCAAGTCGGTTGGGAAATTTACTTTGTACATGACACAAATAATTTTTCGAACAATTGTTTACATACAGATTATTTCACTGTTTTACATACATCAAGTTGACTGTGCCTTCAAACTCAGTGCCTCTTTGCTTGACATCATGGGAAAATCAAAAGAAATCAGCCAAAAATGGAAGACCTCCACAAGTCTGGTTCATCCTTGGGAGCAATTTCCAAATGCCTGAAAGTACCACGTTCATCTGCACAAACAATAGTACGCAAGTATAAACACCATGGGACCGCGCAGCCTAAATACCGCTCAGGAAGGAGACAAGTTCTGTCTCCTAGAGATGAATGTACTTTGGTGTGAAAAGTGCAAATCAATCCCAGAACAACAGCAAAGGACCTTGTGAAGATGCTGGAGGAAACGGGTACAAAAGTATCTATATCCCAGTAAAACGAGCCCTATATCAACATAACCTGAAAAGCCGCTCAGCAAGGAAGAAGCCACTGCTCCAAAACCACCATAAAAAAGACAGACTACGGTTTGCAACTGCACATGGGGACAACGATTGTACTTTTTGGAGAAATGTCCTCTGGTCTGATGAAACAAAAATAGAACTGTATGGCCATAGTGACCATTGTTATGTTTGGAGGAAAAAGGGGGAGGCTTGCAAGCCGATGAACACCATCCCAACCGTGAAGCACGGGGGTGGCAGCATCATGTGGTGGGGGTGCTTTGCTGAAGGAGGGACTGGTGCACTTCCCAAAATAGATGACATCATGAAGGTGGAAATTATGTGGATATGTTGAAGCAACATCTAAAGACATCAGTCAGGAAGTTAAAGCTTGGTCGCAAAAGGACTATGACCCCAAACATACTTCATAAGTTGTGGCAAAATGGCAACAAATTCAAGGTATTGGAGTGACCATCACAAAGCCCTGACCTCAATCCTATTGAACATTTATGGGCAGAACTGAAAAAGCGTGTGCGAGCAAGGAGGCCTACAAACCTGACTCAGTTACACCAGCTCTGTCAGGAGGAATGGGACAAAATTCACCCAACATATTGTGGGAAGCTTGTGGAAGGCTTCTCGAAACGTTTGACCCAAGTTAAACAATTTAAAGGCAATGCTACAAAATACTAATTGAGTGTATGTAAACTTCTGACCCACTGGGAATGTGATGAAAGAAATAAAAGCTGAAATAAATCATCCTCTCTACTATTATTCTGCCATTTCACATTCTTAAAATAAAGTGATCCTAACTGACCTAAGACAGATAATTGTTATTAGGATTAAATGTCAGCAATTGTGAAAAACTGAGTTTAAATGTATTTGGCTAAGGTGTATGTAAACGTCCTTCTTCAACTGTATGTAATGCATTGTATGTTAGCAGTAAAACCTTGAAATCAGCCCTATTCTTTACAGGAAGCCAGTGTAGTCAGTGTAGACAGTTTTGAGGCTAGCACTGGAGTAATATGTTCACATTTCTTGGTTCTAGTCAAGATTCTAGCAGCTATGTTTAGCACTAACTGAAGTTATGTAGTGCTTTATCTGGGTAGCTGGAGAGTAGAACATTGCAGTATTCTAATCTAGAAGTGACAAAAGCATGGATTAGTTTTTCTGAATTATTTATGGACAAAAAAATTCTGATTTTTGCAATGTTACAAAGATCGAAAAAAGCTGCCCCGGAATAGTCTTGATATTTTCATCAAAAGAGAGATAAGGATCCCGAGTAACGCCGAGGTCCATCAACAGTTTTTTTTGACACGACTGTACAGCCATCAAGATGAATTCTCAGATCCAAAAGCAGATCTCTTTGTTTCTTGGGACCTAAAACTAGCATCTTTGTTATGTCCAAGTTTAAATTTAAAACACTTGCCGCCATCCACTTTCTTATGTCTGAAACACAGGCTAATTTGCCAATTTTGGGTCTTCACTATGTTTTATCAAAATGTACAGTTGTGTGTCGTCCGCATAGCAGTGAAAGATGACATTGTGTTTTCGAATGACATCACCAAGAGTTAGAATATATAGGGAAAACAATTGTGGTCCTATAACGGAGTCTTGAGGAACACCAAAACTTTTTGTCAGAGGATAAACCATCCACTCAGACTGAATTATATCTTTCTGACAGATAAGATCTAAACCAGGCAAGAACTTGTCCAAGTAGACCAATTGGGGTTTCCAATGTCTATAAATGAATGTGGTTATCGATGGTGTCAAAAGCGGCACTAAGGTCTAGGAATATGAGAACAGATGCAGAGCCTTGGTCTTGAAAGGTCATTTACCACCTTCACACAGCCTTTTTCTAAAATGTATATTTTTTTTATTCCCCCTCATCAATCTCCACAATACTCCATAATGTCAAAGCAAAAATAGTTTTTTTGAATATTTTGCTAAACAATATAATCACGAATTATTGAAATATCACATTTATTCATTTATTCAGATGATTTACTCAGTTCTCTTGGGCATGACAATAGAAGCTTGACACACCTGTAATTGTGTAGTTTCTCTCATTCTTCTCTGCAGATCCTCTCAAGATCTGTCAGGTTGGATTTGGAGTATTGCTGCAAAGATATTTTCAGGTCTCATCAGAGATGTTAGATCGGGTTCAAGTCCAGGGTCTGGCTGGGCCACTCAAGGACATACAGAGACTTGTACTGAAGCCACTCCTGTGTTGTCTTGCCAGTGTACTTAGGGTCGTTGGAAGGTGAATCTTCACCTCAGTCTGAGGTCTTGAGCGCTTTGGAGCATGTTTTCATCAAAAATCTCTCTGCACTTTGCTCCATTCATCTTTCCCTCGATCCTGACTAGTCTCCCAGTCCCTGCCTCTGAAAAACATCCCCACAGCATGATGCTTTCACCATCATGCTTCATGGTAGGGATGGTGCCAGGTTTCCTCCAGACGTGACACTTGGCATTCAGGTCAAAATGTTCAATCTTGGTTTCATCAGACCAGAGAATCTTGTTTTTCATGATTTGAGAATATTTTGGTGCCTTTTGGCAAACTCCAAGCAGGCTGTCACGTGCCTTTTATTAAGGAGTGGCTTCCGTCTGGCCACTCTACCATAAAGGCCTTCTGGAAGGTTCTCCCATCTCCACAGAGGAACTCTGGAGCTCTGTCAGAGTGACCATCGGGTTCTTGGACACCTCCCTCATCACATCCCTTCACCCCCAATTTCTTAGTTTGGAAGAGTCTTGGTTGTTCCAAAATGCTTCCATTTAAGAATGATGGAGGCCACCATGTTCTTGGGGACCTTCAATGGCGAAGACATTTTTTGGTACCCTCCCCCAGATCTGTGCCTCGACACAATTCTTTCTCAGCTCTCTACAGACAATTCCTTTGAACTCATGACTTGGCTTTTGCTCTGACATGCACTGTCAACTGTGGAGCCCTATATAGACAGGTGTGTGCCTTTCCAAATCATGTTCAATCAATTGAATTTACCACAGGTGGACTCCAGTCAAGTTGTAGAAATGTCTCAAGGATGATCAATGGAATCAGGACTCACCTCTCAATTTAGAGTCTCACAGCATTGGGTCTGAATACTTATGTAAATAAGCTATTTCTGTTTCTTATTTTTATTTTTTTCCCAAATGTCTTAACTGTTTTCACTTTGTCCTTATGGGGTATTGTGTGTAGATTGATGAGAAAAAAAACTAATATTTAAACCATTTAGAATAAGGCCGTAACATAACAAAATATGGGAAAGGGGAAGGGGTCTGAATACTTTCTGAAAGCACTGTACATTATTTGTCTTCAGGAAGGCATTGAGCTGCTGCGCAACAGCTTTTTCAAAAAATGTTAAGAGGAATTTATTTTACCTTTATTTTTGGGAGATTCAACATTAGCCGATTCGTTTTTTACATTTTCTAGGTCAAGGTTTGGCTTTTTCAAAAGAGTCTTTATTACTGCCACTTTTAGTGAGTTTGGTACACATCCGGAGGATAGGGAGCCATTTATTATGTTCAACAGTGGAGGGCCAAGCACAGGAAGTAGCTCTTTCAGTAGTTTTTTTGGAATAGGGTCCAGTATGCAGCTGGAAGGTTTACAGGCCAAGACTATTTTCATGAATGTGTCAAGAGATATTTATTTTTTGGTCACCCGTGAGAGGAAATGTCATTAGTGTTATGTTTGTACATTGCAAATCAAAACGTTCCATCAATATCTTTGCACTTTATATATTGTAATATGAAATATTATAACAAAGTGGTAACTATCCCAACTTTGGGATATGCATAGACAACTTCTTTGGGATCGGTGTCCCTTCCACGGGATGGTTGAGCTAACATAGGCTTATGCGATTAGCATGAGGTTGTAAGTAACAAGACCATTTCCCAGGACAGAAACATTCTGATATTGGCAGAAAGCTTAAATTCTTGTTGATCTAACTGCAATGTCCAATTTACAGTAGCTATTAGTGAAATATTACCATGCTATTGTTTGAGGAGAGTGCACAGTTTTGAACATAAAAAGTTATTAATAAACAAATTAGGCTCATTTATGCAGTCTCGATACAACATTTTGAACAAAAATGCAATGGTTCATTGGATCAGTCTAAAACTTTACACATACACTGTTGCCATCTAGTGGCCAAAATCTAAATTGCACCTGTGCTGGAATAATACATTATGGCCTTTCTCTTGCATTTCAAAGATGATGGTACAAAAAAATACAAAAGAAGGGTTGTTTTTTTCTTTGTATTATCTATTATGTTATATTATCTTACATTCATTTCACATTTCCACAAACCTCAAAGTATTTCCTTTCAAATGGTCCCAAGAATATGCATATCCTTGCTTCAGGGCCTGCGCTCCAGGCAGTTCAATTTGGGTATGTCATTTTAGGCAAAAATAAATAAAAAAAGTGGCAGATCCATAAGTAGCAACAATGTTATGGATGAGCGCGTTGTTTGTCTGGTTCCTTTCCTCTCTCTCTCCGTCTCTGTAGCTTCCGGGTATGCTGGGATAAGGACCAGAGCTACGGCAATCGGCATGGCTTTGAAGTGCCTGTCCCAAATGGCTAGTTCATGTGCATATTGGAACCATGGCAGTAGGGATGGGATTTTGTAAATGTGTTATATTGGTATATTGTATCATGACAAACAGATCGCAAACGTGCAATGTATATCAGGCATTATGTTTAGCTGACTGGAAAATGTAGGCTTTGATGATGGTAATTGCTTAGTGTTTGGTATGTTCTGATGGGAGGGACTTCCCCTACAAAAGGAGCCTCTCTTTCAGTTCAAAAGGGGGGAACCATTTTGGATTGAGCTGTTGATGGGGCAGCATTGTGTTTAATCTGTCCCCATAATGTATACTTTGATTGTCAGTACTGTTGTTTTTCTTCCGTATTCACTATGTAAATAAACACCCTTGCACAGAAGTACTTTTGCTGCACCACCATCTTTATGTTTGATATAGGTTAGGTTTTTCAGTTTAGCCTTCTGGACTACTTTACGCAACATATGGTGGCAGCAGTGGGATGATGCACCGCAAATCAGTGAATTACAAAAAGAGATGTAAAGGGGCGCTTACATGATTTCATTCTCAGCAGCAGCATCAACTGTCAAAAAAGGTAACTAAAATTGAAACAGGGAGAATACCATGGAATCGTCTGGTGGAGAAGAGGTCAATTATGAAAAACTAGGAGCCCGACCAAAGGGCCAAACACAACCAGAAATCAAATCAAATTGTATTTGTCACATAAACATGGTTAGCAGATGTTAATGCGAGTGTAGCGAAATGCTTGTGCTTCTAGTTCCGACAATGCAGTAATAACCAATGAGTAATCTAACTAACAATTCCAAAACTACTACCTTATTCACACAAGTGTAAAGGGATAAAGAATATGTACATAAAGATATGTGAATGATTGATGGTACAGAACGGCATAGGCAAGATGCAGTAGATGGTATCGAGTACAGTATATACATATGAGATGAGTATGTAAACAAAGTGGCATAGTTTAAAGTGGCTAGTGATACATGTATTACATAAAGATGCAGTAGATGATATAGAGTACAGTATATACGTAGACATATGAGATGAATAATGTAGGGTATGTAAACATTATATTAAGTAGCATTGTTTAAAGTGGCTAGTGATATATTTTACATCAATTCCCATTATTAAAGTGGCTAGAGTTCAGTCAGTGTGTTGGCAGCAGCCACTCAATGTTAGTGGTGGATGTTTAACAGTCTGATGGCCTTGAGATAGAAGCTGTTTTTCAGTCTCTCGGTCCCAGCTTTGATGCACCTCTACTGACCTCGCCTTCTGGATGATAGCGGGGTGAACAGGCAGTGGCTCGGGTGGTTGTTGTCCTTGATGATCTTTATGGCCTTCCTGTGACATCGGGTGGTGTAGGTGTCCTGGAGGGCAGGTAGTTTGCCCCCGGTGATGCGTTGTGCGGACCTCACTACCCTCTGGAGAGCCTTACGGTTGTGGGCGGAGCAGTTGCCGTACCAGGAGGTGATACAGCCCGACAGGATGCTCTCGATTGTGCATCTGTAGAAGTTTGTGAGTGCTTTTGGTGACAAGCCGAATTTCTTCAGCCTCCTGAGGTTTTCGGGAGAGGTTTCACGTACAGGTGGACGCTTCGGCAGTGGGAATTGGAGCTGTACTGGCTCAAGGGGAGCCAGGAGAAGAGCTCCCCGTGCTGTACCTGAGTCGGAAGCTGTTGCACAGGGAAACCAGATATTAGACAATCGAGAAGGGGTGCCTGGCTATAAAGTGGGCACTAGATAGCCTCCGGTACTGCACTGCAAAAATTAAAATCTAACTAAGATGAAATATCTTAAATCAAGGCAATATATGCTTGTTTTTTGTCTGACAAGATATTTCTCCTTACCAGGCAGTTTTAATGTTAGAGCATTTTTAATGTTGGAGCACTTGTCACTTGTTAGAGAATTTCACATTTCACATTACACTTTTCATATCTGGAGAACACACTATGAGTCATTTTAACTACATCCCCAAGATGGTATTTGACTTGTTCATAAGTTTGGCTCTTGTTGCTAATTTTGCAATAAGAGGTAAAATCAACCAGCTTTTCAGCATCCACTAACTCAGTGGCCTGTGCAAGGTGTGGGACCTCAACTTGATAAGCCATGACGTTTCTATCAAAGCGTATAGTTTGAAATTGTTGATATTCCAAACAAGAAATATTCTGGCATATTACCATTCAGTACTTTGGCAAAGGTTATGGACTTCTGAGTTATGTATTTATGACAATTTATCACGAGACTTGACTGGTACAGCATGAATTACTTGATTAAAATATTGTAGATCTTTAACCTTTGACACAGGTCCCATCTCCCTTTCATTTGAAAAAAATAGGGGCATTGAACTGTCAACATTTTGGCAGCTTTCATATATTTGGTTCTGATTAATCAAAGACTTTCAAATATTTAAAAAAGTAAGCTTGAAAGCCCATTGTTTAAAAAAACAAGGTTTAGACTCGAACCGCATACACATGTCTAGCCATTGGACCCAATGACGTTATCTGTGATGGCAAATGTGTCATATAATGCTGTTTAGGTGTAACATTGCGGTCTGGAAAAAAGTCCTTCCAATGCGTCAAATGATTTTGAGTGAGTAACTTCAACCTAACCTAACCTAGACACAGTCGCAACGGAAAGAACAGGTGCAAATACTATCTGTACAATCTCTATTAGCTCAATTATCAGTTGTATATATGCATTGACTTCCAAACTCTCCAAAACAAATGGCAACATCCTTAGCAGGAGAGCCGCACACTCTAGGAGCTCAGATGCAAAAATGTATACCCTGATGAAGACAGCTTGTCTGTCAAAACGTTGGACATTACATTTTTGCATCTGAGCTCCTAGAGTGTGCGGCTCCCCTTAATTTTTCTAAGTGTTCCACTCCGCTAGCCAGCACCTCGCCTAAATAGGTGTGCGTTTTTTTCGCCTCTAGAATATCCTTAGCAGGACAAGCATTTGCCCAGATGACTGTTTTAGTTTACCATCACTTGACGTTAATGTACAAACAGAAATTGTGGATGACCAATCTCTAACATCTACAGGGGAATAAGGGAAACAAAGAATAGCTGAATTCACTGAGTCCAGATCAATCTGTCCTGACACAACAAGATGATTAAAAACACATTTGATTTTCAATGGGGCTATGCCCTCCAGAATTAAATGCATAATGTCTTGCGGAGTTTGTTTTATAATATCAAAGCCTGGGAATTCAACTAACTTTCTCCTTCTATTGATCCTATATGTTGTTCTCAGGCTGTTGCGAAGTAAGTTCGTCTTTGCCTTTTCTATTTCATCACACTTTCTGACATGCTTCTCCCATGTCCTTTTAGTTTATGCATCCTTATTGAAGTGTGACTGCATGTCCTGAAAATAACACTCACAGTGTCTGCACTTACTGTAGGCAAAGCCCACACCCTCTTTGAGCCCTGCTAGTTCATGTTGTGCCAGGGTGTCTCCACAGAGAGAGACCATAGCACCATATATTGTTTTTTCTTCGTTAATAGTTAGCATTTTAACCCCACTGTACAATGCATCCATGTCTTCCTTGATTGTATTCAATATTACATCGACACCAGATTGACGGAGGTCTGCTGATCTAGCCATGGCAAGTAGCCTGATAGCAGCCAGTTTAGACCTGTGTTTTGGATTTATATTTCCTATGGTGTAGCACACCATTAACAACTTGTTTTTTGATGCAAAGGATCGTAGTGGATAACAGATCTCTATTTCATCCGTGTACAGAACAATCTGCAATGCATTTGGCTTCTCTGAAATTAAGGGATGTGATTTTCGAAGAGCACCATCAACAATGTCATGAACAAAAACTTTCCCTGCACATCTGGGGTCCCTTTTCAACCATATACAAAATCCTTGGGTGTGATAAGAAATGTTCTGGACTTTTGACTAAAGGTACATCATAAAATAACTTGTCTTTGATGAAAATGACTTTTGATCCTCCACAGTTCATCCTGAATATGGTTTGAGCAATTGGAATTTCCTCTGCGTCCAAACAGCTAAACTGCATTCTTAATCACACTGTCCTGTCTAAATGTTGTTGCAACGCCTGCTGTCAATGAAATTGACAAATATGTCCTTTGCATCTTTTTCAAGTTGACCTGATATGCTTCCTGAATGCTTCTTTATCACTCCCTCCATTTGCTTCCTGAGGTTGTCCAATAGTGATGATTGATACTTCTGTAACCCAGCAGCAATGTCATTCACGCTTTTCTGAAAATGAGAGAGAGAGCATCAATGATGGAGGTTGGAACACCCCATTATGTGGAGGTATGTGAAGGTTGCAAGTTCAAAACTCCCGAGCTGGCAAGTCTGTCGTTCTGCCCCTGAAAAGGCAGTTAGCCCACTGTTCCTAGGCCATCATTGAAAATAAGAATTTGTTCTTAACTGACTTGCCTAGTTAAATAAATAAATACAAATTATGATAGACAGATTTTGCTTATGACATATTCATTAACATATGGACATAAGGGATCAACAAAAGTAAAGTGGACAACCTAGCACTAAGAATGAATTCAACCATCACTGAACCACACCAATATGCTTTGCATAATGTAACTATCCAAATGCTGTTACAGGTCTGTGAGAGCCAGAAATCTTGCTTGTTTTTTAGGTGACCAAATACTTATTTTCCACCATAATTTGCAAATAAATTCATTAAAAATCCTACAATGTGATTTTCTGGATTTTTTTTTCTCATTTTTTCTGTCATAGTTGAAGTGTACCTATGATGAAAATTACAGGCCTCTCTCATCATTTTAAGTGGGAGAACTTGCACAATTGGTGGCTGACTAAATACTTTTTTGCCCCTCTGTATGTATCCCCTTCGCTATGAATCCCCTAAATAAGATCTGGTCACATATTTAGTTATATAAAGTCCAGCTGTGTGCAATCTACGTGTCACATGATCTGTCACATGATCTCAGTACATATACACCTGTTCTGAAAGGCCCCAGTGTCTGCAACACCACCAAGCAAGTGGCACCATGAAGACCAAGGTGCTCTCCAAACAGGTTACAAAACAATATCTGAAACTTTGAACATCCCACAGAGCACCATTAAATCCATTATTTAAAAAAAAATAAGAATATGGCACCACAACAAACCTGCCAAGAGAGGGCTACCCACCAAAACTCACAGACCAGGCAAGGAGGGCATTAATCAAAGAGGCAACAAAGAGACCAAGGGTAACCCTGAAGGAGCTGCAAAGCTCCACAGCGGAGATTGGAAAATCTGTCCATAGGACCACTTTAAGCCGTACACTCCACAGAGCAGAGCTTTACGGAAGAGTGGCCAGAAAAAAATAAGCAAACATTTGGTGTTCACCAAAAGGCATGTGGGAAACTCCCCAAACATATGGAATTGGTCAGATGAAACTAAAATTGAGCTTTTTGGCCATCAAGGAAGACACTATGTATGTCTCAACCCAACACCTCTCATCACCCGAGAACACCATCATGCTGTGGGGATGTTTTTCATCGCCAGGGACATAGAAGCTGGTCAGAAATGAAGGAATGATGGACGGCGCTAAATACAGGGAAATTCTTGAGGGAAACCTGTTTCAGTCTTCCAGAGATTTGAGACTGGGATGGAGGTTCACCTTCCAGCAGGACAATGACCCTAAGCATACCGCTAAAGCAACACTCGAGTGGTTTAAGGGGAAACATTTAAATGTCTTGGAATGGCCTTGTCAAAGCCCAGACCTCAATCCAATTGAGAATCTGTGGTATGACTTAAAGATTGCCATATACCAGCGGAATCCATCCAATTTGAAGGAGCTGGAGCAGTTTTGCCTTGAAGAATGAGCAAAAATCCCAGTGGTTAGATGTGTCAAGCTTATAGAGACATACCCCAAGAGACTTGCAGCTGTAATTGCTGCAAAAGATGGCTCTACAGTATTGACTTTGGGGGGGGATGAATAGTTATCCACGCTCAAGTTGTCTTATTTCTTGTTTTTTTCACAATAAAGCATACTTTGCATCTTCAAAGTGGTAGGCATGTTGTGTAAATCAAATTATACAACCCCCCCCCCCCAAAAAAAAAAATATCAAAAAAATTCATTCCAGGTTGTAAGGCAACAAAATAGGAAAAATGCCAAGGGGGGGTGAGTACATTCGCAAGCCACTGTAGGTTGTTGTTACAGTGTGGTGTTCTTTGCCTTTGTAATACCATTGAATAAATGTATGTCTTGTACAGGGTCAAGAATCAGACCTGTGTAGACCAGGCACCAGCCCCACTCCCAGCCCCTTTCCCTCCTCCACACCTCTCATAACCCAAGAGACCAACATGGTGCCACCAGAACCGTTCAGCTTGTCAGCCCACAGTATGCCTTATACACAGACACAGAGTTGGAGCAATCAAGAAGCACCTTTTTCGAAAAACAGCGTGCTGGACAAGAAGAGACTATATCCTTTCCAAAGATCTTCGCTGTCGCTTAATCAGGGATACAGTAACAAGCATGATTTCCATTAAGAGAGCGTCAGGGGATGACCTCCAGTATCCATGCAGCCGTGAACTCACTGTAATGATGAAGCGTGTCATAGAGTACTACCCAATGCTGCGGGAATGATCTGCAACCAGTGGAGCTGAATGGGTAAGTCACTACTCGGGTATTCAACACATGTTTCCAAACGCAGCACTGTTGGATTCCTGGCAGCCGAAGTGCAAACATCTGACACTCAAAATAGGAGGGACCTGCTTCATCCAGGTCAATCAGGGCAACATGTCTGCTTATATCGCTCATTTCTGGATTTGATTTTGTTTAATGTGATTTATAGCACAAACAATTTGTTGTTTGTTAGGAATCTGGGAAGAAGCAGCTTTTGAAAAGGATTCAGAATGTGACAACCCCCCCCCCCCCCAAAAAAAGCAGGGAGCGCCCCCTTCAAGAAAGAGGCCACGAAGCCTTAGCTTTCAGAGCAGCCAGGAGATGTCCACTGATGAGACTAACGAGTCCACCTCCTCAACTTTAATCTTGAAAAGATACCCACAATCTAGATGCAGCACCCCAGAGGTTGAACAGTTGGGTGGTAAGTACACAAATTGAAATAGTGGACAATGTTTCCACTACTTGTACCAGCGGAAACATTGGTCTTAATTTCAGTCTACATTTTTAAATGTTAATTGGTTGGGTTTGTTAGTAATTTCTGATGCCAGAAAACATGAGAGCCTACAGAACCTGGCGAGACATTATAAAACTCTACAGGAGATGTACAAAACCAAGGCCAGACCCAACCAGAAGGATGTTTCCCAGCACGTGGACCTTGAATTCCAAGCTTCACAGTCGGAACCACACAGGCGGAGATCATCCATTCACCTACTTTGCGTCTCACAAAGACACGGCGGTTGGAACCAAATTTGGGCTCATCAGGCCAAAGGACAGATTTCCACCAGTCTAATGTCCATTGGTCGTGTTTCTTGGCCCAAGCAAGTCTCTTCTCATTATTGGTGTCCTTTAGTAGTGGTTTCTTTGCAGCAAATTGACCATGAAGGCCTGATTAACGTCTGTTACTTGAACTCCGCAAAGCATTTATTTGGGCTGCAATTTCGGAAGCTGGTAACTGTAATTTATTTACCCTCTATAGCATAGGTAACTCTGAGTCTTCCTTTCCTGTGGCAGTCCTCATGAGAGCCAGTTTCATCACAACGCTTGATGGTTTTTGAGACACTTGACACTTGAAGAAAGTTTAAAAGTTCTTGAAATTTTCCGGATTGACTGACCTTCATGTCTTATACCAAAGATGGACTGCCATTTCTCTTTGCTTATTTGAGATGTTCTTGCCATAAGCTGTCCTCGTCACAACACAACTGATTGGCTCAAACGCATTAAGGAAAGATATTCCACATATTAACTTTTAACAAGGAACAACTGTTAATTGAAATGCATTCCGTGTGACAACGTCATGAAGCTGGTTGAGAGAATGTGAAGAGTGTGCAAAGCTGTCATCAAGACAAAAGGTGGCTACTTTGAAGAATCTCAAATATGAAACATATTTTGATTTGTTTAACACTTTTTTGGTTTGTACATGATCCCATGTGTGTTTTTTAATAGTTTGGATATCCTCACTATTATAATGTAGAAAATAGTAAAAATAAAGGAAAACCCTGCAGTGAGTAGGTGTGTCCAAACTGTTGACTGGTACTGTATATATACTGAACCAAATGTAAGTGCAACATGCAACAAGTTCAAATATTTAACTGTTTCAGTTCTTAAGAGGAAATCAGTCAATTGAAATAAATTAATTTGGCCCTAATCTATGGATTTCACATGACTGGGAATACAGATATGCATCTGTTGGTCACAGATACCTTAAGAAAAAGGTAGAGACGTGGTTCATAAAACCAGTCAGTATCTGGTGTGAACACCATCTACCTCATGCAGCAAGACACATCTCCTTCGCATAGAGTTAATCAGGCTGTTGATTGTGGCCTGAGGAATGTTGTCCCACTCCACAATGGCTGTGCGAAGTTGCTGGATATTGGAGGAAATTGGAACATGCTGTCATACACATTGATCCAGAGCATCCCAAACATGCTCAATGGGTGACATGTCTGGTGAGTATGCAGGCCATTGAAGAACTGGGATATTTTCAGTTTCCAGGAATTACTGTATGTACAGATCTTTGCGACATGGGGCAGTGCATTATCATGCTGAAATATGAAGTGATGGCGGCAGACGAATGGCACGACAATGGGTTTCAGGATCTCTTTACAGTATCTTGTGCATTCAAATTGCCATCGATCAAATGCAATAGTGTTCGTTGTCCGTAGTTTATGCCTGTCCATACCATAACCCCACCGCCACCATGTTACACTATGCTCACAACGTTGACATCAGCAACCTGCTCACCCACATGACGCCATACATGTGGTCTGGGATGTGAGGCCGGTTAGATGTTTTGCCAATGACGTTGAAGGTGGCTTATGATATGGAACTTAACAATAAATTATCTGGCAGCAGCTCTGGTGGACATTGCTGAAGTCAGCATGCCAATTGCATGCTCCCTCAAAACTTGAGACATCTGTGGCATTTGTTGTATGACAAAAATGCAAATTTTAGAGTGGCCTTTTATTGTCCCCAGAACAAGGTACACCTGTGTAATGATCATGCTGTTTAATTTTTTTATTTTTTTTAATTTATTTTTTTTCACCTTTATTTTACCAGGTAGGCTAGTTGAGAACAAATTCTAATTTACAACTGCGAGCTGGCCAAGATAAAGCATAGCAGTGTGAACAGACAACACAGAGTTACACATGGAGTAAACAATTAACAAGTCAATAACACAGTAGAAAAAAAAAGTCTATATACATTGTGTGCAAAAGGCATGAGGAGGTAGGCGAATAATTACAATTTTGTAGATTAACACTGGAGTGATAAATTATCAGATGGTCATGTACAGGTAGTGGTACTGGTGTGCAAAAGAGCAGAAAAGTAAATAAATATAAACAGTATGGGGATGAGGTAGGTAAATTGGGTGGGCTATTTACTGATAGACTATGTACAGCTGCAGCGATCGGTTAGCTGCTCAGATAGCAGATGTTTGAAGTTGGTGAGGGAGATAAAAGTCTCCAACTTCAGCAATTTTTGCAATTCGTTCCAGTCACAGGCAGCAGAGAACTGGAGCGAAAGGCGACCAAATGAGGTGTTGGCTTTAGGGATGATCAGTGAGATACACCTGCTGGAGCGCGTGCTACGGGTGGGTGTTGCCATCGTGACCAGTGAACTGAGATAAGGCGGAGCTTTACCTAGCATGGACTTGTAGATGACCTGGAGCCAGTGGGTCTGGCGACAAATATGTAGCGAAGGCCAGCCGACTAGATCATACAGGTCGCAGTGGTGGGTGGTATAAGGTGCTTCAGTAACAAAACGGATGGCACTGTGATAAACTGCATCCAGTTTGCTGAGTAGAGTATTGGAAGCTATTTTGTAGATGACATCGCCAAAGTCGAGGATCGGTAGGTTTTACTGTTACCCTAGTTTTACTAGGGTAAGTTTGGCGGCGTGAGTGAAGGAGGCTTTGTTGCGGAATAGAAAGCCGACTCTAGATTTTATTTTAGATTGGAGATGTTTGATATGAGTCTGGAAGGAGAGTTTACAGTCTAGCCAGACACCTAGGTACTTATAGATGTCCACATATTCTAGGTCGGAACCATCCAGGGTGGTGATGCTAATCATCTTATTGGTATGCCACACCTGTCAAGTGGATGGATTATCTTGGCAAAGGAGAATTGCTCACTAACAGGGATGTAAACACATTTGTGCACACAATTTGAGAGATATAAGCTTTTGTGTGTATGGAAAATTCCTGGGATTTTTTATTTCAGGTCATGAAACATTGGACCAATCACTTTGCATGTTGCATTTATATTTTTGTTCAGTGTATATATAATATATACTGTATGTAAAATCAATGTAAAGGATATTTCATGCTGAAACCCTCATATTAAATACCAATGACATTGAACATGATTTGGAAAGGTACACACATATAAGATCCCATAGTTGATAGTGCATGTCAGACCAAAAACCAAGCCATGAGGACAAAGTAATTGTCTGTACAATCCGAGACAGGATTGTGTCGAGGCACAGATCTGGGGAAGGGTACCAAAAATATTCTGCAGCATTGAAGATCCCCAAGAACACAGTGGCCTTGTCGGGGTAGGTTCCTTGTTCCTTGTCAATCATTGGCGAAATTAGCAGTCAGACAATATCTTCTTTAAGTAAATCAATCAAACCTTTATTAATGCAATTGCAGACAGAAGTTGACAATGGAAACATAGCATGTTTGTTTCAGAGTAAGTTCTGCAACCCACCTAAGGGCGCAGATGATTTTATACATGTCATCACTCCCTAGTGGTATGTTCATCTACGTCAATGTATGTATGCAGCAATAAGCTGAGGTTACCTTACAATGTAACTTAGTACAGTAGCTTCTCTGAATTCATTAGCATTGTCCACAAGATCAAAATGCCAAAACCAGACAGTGGTTATTTCTCTTTATCTAGTTTTGGTCTGACTCAGACCTAGCCTGCAAGCACACTCTTGCAACAGCTAGGGCTTAACCACAAATACTACTTTTTTTAGACACATAGCAACAGTATCTATTATAAGGCCTGCAGCAAAACTTATGAATCTTAAAGTCTCCTTAATAAATAATGGGGAGGGTCTTTGGGACCCTAACCCCTACATTCCCCCCTTTGAGACTAATTAGTCTCACAGTTTAAATTATAATATTCTCCTCAGTAATCAAACAGATCTGGCAAATCCCCGGGATCCATTTGATCCTGCTAAAGGGAGAAACAGCCTGCTAAAGGGAAAAACAACTCCTGAGGTTCCTGGAGGTTCCTGGAATGCTGGTGGGGTGGGGTGAGTGTCTATATTCCCATTCTTCCTGAGTTCTGGGAAGAACCTCACAAGTTGGATAGACAATGGGATTAACTTGTTATGGCTGCAATCCCGCTAACGGGGTCGATATGACAAATACCAGTGAAAATAGAGGGCGCCAAATTCAAACCACAGAAATCTCACAATTACAATTCCTAAAACATACATGTGTTTCATATCATTTTAAAGTTAATCTTGTTGTTAATCCCACCAAAGTGTCCGATTTCAAATATGCTTTTCAGCAAAAGCACTACAAACGATTATGTTAGGTCTCCATCAAACCACAATAAGCACAGCCATTTTCCAGTGAAATAGAGATAAAATTAATAACTAACCTTGAATTATCTTCATCAGATGACACTCATATGACTTCATGTTACACAATACATGCATGCTTTGTTTGATAAAGTTCATATTTATATAAAAAAAATCTGATGATCAAAAAGCCACAGTACTCTACTTGGCCACTGTTAAAACTGTAACTTGAAACCTCTTGGGGACTCAATTTGATTGATGTTATTCAATTCAATCTGGTATGAGAACAGTAGCCCCTTTCTGCAAAAGCAGGGTGTCTGCGGAAAGCTGAGTATCTTGGCTTTTGATCTGTGCCTTAATAAAATCTTGTACCAGACTGTGGCCCTTCGACTTTCCATAGGATCCCTGATGTCTAACAATAACATGCTCTGACAGAATGTAAACATTCTACATTCCCTTCTCTCCCTCAGTGACATGAATAAGGATATTTAAAATGTTCAAGTTTAGAAGTCAGAACCCATCAATGTGCATACGAATGTATAAGGGCAGGCCGATCCGATGACCTCATTTCAAGATGGCTGCTACCTACATTCCGCTTAGCGTTGTGAAGCAATTAAAAATTAACACGTAATACTTTGATTCACAAGCCGGGACCCCACAGATCATGTCTTATTTGTCTACCTGTGACCTACCGTTATTGATCACCAGCCCCGACAGTCAAATGTTTATTTTACATAATGTTTTCATCAAACAGCAAGGTGGTCTGTGTTTGAGCTATAGCTACATGGGGCATATGAAATTAACCCATTGTTTGGTAGGAACAAATCTAGCTTATTGCCAACGTTATCTGATGATGTATGACTTAATGGCAACATTGAATGTCCACCGAGTCACTACATCTTCGCACATGAAAAATGATGAAAACACTTGGCTATCCCCTGTATGTCCCCCGAAACCACCACAATGTTTGAGAGAGGTTGGTGTTGTAGAAATGTTATTTTTATAGTGAACAATAACTTTTAAACACATCCAGTGTGCAAAAACACTTTGGAGAGGTTAAAGGGACACTTGAATGTACCCTGGATACCCCATAACGCCACCACAATGTTTGAGTGAGGTTGATATGGTAGAAATTGTGTTTTTATACTGAACAAATAGCATTTAGGGATTACAAATATGTAGCACTGGATTATCTAATTTACAGACATATGCCACTTTGGAGAGGTTTAGGGACACTTGGAAACATCCAGTGACCACATCTGACACCACTTACTAAAACATCTGCCCATTTCTAGTTGTTAGGTCTATTCTGATATTGTTCACATGTTGTGTAAGCCATCTGATGTGTTTTCAGCTATGGGCATCAATAATTTACTTATAGCTTGTCAATGGAAGATTACTTTGAAAATGATGTGTGTGTGCTTGATCTTGTGTATTCTGAACTATCTTCTGATCATTTCCTCATAATCTCCCAGATGTCTTCTTTCTACATATATCAAGTTTTGGCATGTCAGAATAATGTAATTAGACATGAATAGCAGTTACTTTTGGGTATGTCTATTTAGGCGAAAATTACATTTTTGCCATTACATCTAAGAGGAAAGCGGGTACATTTTGCTCAGAGCTAGAAAGAAAATTGGAGGGAACATTGCTCAGCCTCTCTCACTCATTCATAGCAGAGATGTGTCCCGACTTTAAGATAGCTGGGAGAGAAAACACACACAAACAACAACACAGAATCTCCAGTGTGCCTCAAGTGTTAATTGCCATGCACAGCCATATTGTGGTTATCTTTGACATTCTGTCCATGTACAAGAGTTGGCTTGTGTGTGTGTGAGTGTGTGTGAGTGTGTGCGTGTTTGTGTGTGTGAGAGAGAGAGAGAGGTGCCCTGCAGGGCAGTATCAAAAGATACCATTTGAAAATAAACAGCATTTCTTGTCAGGTTTCCAAATTACGGTATTTATCCGCCTTTAGCAACAGTTTCAGCATGGACCCGTTTTTTTTTACCTTCTCTGCCAACTGCTTGCTGTTGAAACATAGTAGTGTTTTATGTGAGTTTGTATTTCATGCATTTATAGGCAGCCTCACATAGCCAAGCAGAATCCCACTATCTGAATGAAATAGGACACCAAAGTGGGAGAGAGGGAAATGGAGGGATAGAGAAATTGTTCCTTTGGCATACTGACCTCTCATGCATATATATACACAGACGCACACCCACATACCCAGGCCTGAGTGCTAGTCAGACAAATGGGCAGAGAGATGCAGTGTGACAGGCCTTTGAGCCCTGAGCAGCCTTAATGAGGCTTTGAGCCAATGGGGACTCACTGGAGTAGGTACCAGTATGTTCCTATTACTATTCCAGGCCACTACAGACTGCCCTCTGACTGGGGTATAGGGGGACTAGTGACACAGGCCAGACTCTCCCTGTGAGGGAACTAAAGGATGTTGAATGGAGCTGGCTGGGGGCCGAACATGGAGATGGTAGTGCCCTACTGCCAGGAAAAACTGTGGACGACACTATAATAATCTATAGCTAGGGCCCAGAGTGTTTCCTGGTCAGGATATGTAGTTAGCAAAAAACTTTGGGTCCTAAACTGTACGGCACAGAGTTTATCAGTGTATCTAGTAACCAGTAATAGTGTGTGGCTAGAATCACTGGGTCAGCCAATCCAGGGGAAAAAAGCCATATTACAACCTATGTGTTGTGATAATTGCGTTGTTTGCTCTATAACCTGTTAGTTCATATGCCTTGAAACTTTGATATATAGGCCTAACGCCGAGACGATACGAAGACATGGAAGCAGAATGAATTCAACCACATATTTGTTTCATCGCAAACCCGAGAGCAACATCTGTTCGGTGAAGTCCACTAAACATATTGCATGTAACAAACATTTACATGGCATGCAGCATGGTCAGGCAAGGTCATTTTTCAGTCATTTTTGGACTATTAAACAACTATTGATTTAGAACCACAGCGAGTTACCGAAAGTCGCAAAGAAAACAGGAGCTGCCTCCACTATTTCAGCTTAAACATCATCTAATCACCCATGCAGTGACAACTAAAAGATATCAAAAACAATTTTGTCCAGTCAACGTAACCTACATGTGATGTGGCTGTCCATGGTACTAATTTCGGTGTATGCACAGTGCATTCAGAAAGTATTCAGACCCCTTGACTGTTTCCACATTTTGTTAGGTTACAGCCTTATTATAAAATGGATTAAATCATTTTTTCCCTCATCAATCTACATACAATACCCCATAATGACATAGCAAAAACAGTTTTTTAAACATTTTTGCACATTTATTAAAAATAAAAACTTAAATAGAAGACTTACATAAGTATTCAGACCCTTTACTTAGTAATTTGTTGAAGCACCTTTGGAAGCAATTACAGCCTCGAGTCTTCTTGGGTATGAAGCTACCAGCTTGGCACACCTGTATTTGGGGAGATTCTCCCATTCATCTCTGCAGATCCTCTTAAGCTCTGTCAGGTTGGATGTGGAGCGTCGCTGCACAGCTATTTTCAGGTCTCTCCAGAAACGTTCGATCAGGTTCAAGTCCGGGCTCTGGCTGGGCCACTCAAGGACATTCAGAGACTTGTCCCAAAGCCACTCCTGCGTGTCTTGGCTTTGTGCTTAGGGTCTTTGTACTGTTGGAAGGCGAACCTTCGCCCCAGTCTGAGGTCCTGAGCGCTCTGGAGCAGGTTTTTATCAAGGATCTCTCTGTACTTTATCCCGTTCATCTTCCGCTTTATCCTGACTTGTCTCCCAGTCCCTGCTGCTGAAAAACATCCCCACAGCATGATGCTGCCACCACCATGCTTCACTGTAGGGGTGGTTCAGGTTTCCTCCAGACGTGACGCTTAGCATTAAGGTCAAAGAGTTCAATCTTGGTTTCATCAGACCAGAGAATCTTGTTTCTCATGGTCTGGGAGTCCTTTAGGTGCCTTTTTTTGCAAACTACAAGCGGGCTGTCATGTGCGTTTTACTTCCAGTTAAAGGGCTTGGCTGAGAGGCCTTAGGTGGTGGCTCATCAATTTCCCCTGTCTCCTTGATCTTATTTTCTTCATCCTCGTCTTCTCAGAGTAGCTCAACCTCAAGGGCATCTTCCTCTAAGAAGGCCATGCCTTCATGGTCTTCCTCATCCTGCCGGCCTTCCGCAGCAATGACCCATAGCTCAGCTGCTGTCAGTGTCCTCTTCCTCAAGGACAACTGCATTATGCTTTGGTACATTTCTAAAACATAAAGACAAAGCATGAAAATTAACATTTCAAATGTAAACCAGTGACAGCCCCTCCAAAGAATAGCCCAGGAGTGACAAAAAGTTATAGTCATAATACACTTCAGTACATAAAAATGAGAATCAACAATGAAAGTGAATAGTGTATCCACAAGTTATCAATTGCATATCTGATCATCTATAACTGAAATAATCTGCCTGTAAGTAGCAAAATCACAAACCAGCTAGACCAGGATCATTTAGTTACCAAGCTGACCACCACTAAGGCATTGTTTATAAGCTTTTATCATAAGGTTTAAGCTATAACGTTACATTCATTCTTGCAATCAACAGCCAGAATGCTTAATATTTCATAGGAATCATATCACATATAAACAGACGAGAAGATATGACTAGCTAGTAAAATATAGTCATCCAATTTTCCTTCACAGCCCCCTTCTCTATTTTGGCTGGCTAGCTAGAGACTAAATATAATCACTGGCCAGTTATTTTTTTAGCTCTAATACCTAATGACAAATATTTTGTACAGTTACCAAAGAAAACATTACATCAAAAAGACAAGACAAGAGCAAAATCAAGTAGGCTACCTTGCTCCGTCTTGGGTGATTGACTTGACCAACACAGGCTAACTAACCATCATAGTTAGCTAGGTGGCTAGCTAGCAATCTAGTTAGATAGCTAGCATTATCTGAGGAGATTTTTTTTATCATCTCTGATTTACTTCATAGAGCTTTTCATGTACTTTAGAAATATTGATGTCCTTGATCAGATTATATTAACTTTTACCTCAGATAGAAATTGTCAACTCACTTTCAAGCTGATTCTACTTTTTAATTCTACTGGGCTTAGTAACGTAAACTCACTCACTTTTGTACATCGCCTTGGTCCGTACAATTTACCTTATTTTAGCGCCCCAAAAACGTAATATTT
This sequence comes from Oncorhynchus mykiss, assembly GCF_013265735.2. Classification (NCBI taxonomy): domain Eukaryota; kingdom Metazoa; phylum Chordata; class Actinopteri; order Salmoniformes; family Salmonidae; genus Oncorhynchus; species Oncorhynchus mykiss. The sequence goes on along the minus strand of NC_048593.1, from coordinate 8,292,871 downwards.
CCAGATCAACTGTAATGTCAATACCATTGTAAAGCACAATTTTTCCCCTTTCCAACAGAATCAATTACATGACCTAAACGCTGCCCATTTCTGCATAATTCAAGCAGGCAATGAGCCCCGTCGGGTCTTTTTAAAAATGGCGGGTGGGGAAGCGAAACTAATGCGTGATAGTGAGAAGGAGAGATGTTTTGTACGGAATGGGGTGCGTTTACGTTAGCTAGTTAGCTCACCAGGCTTCACAATTTGATTTCACAGACTCATCTCATCAATCAAAATAAATACTTGAAAATGTAAATATTATCATTACCAACATAAAAACAAATGACAGTTTCTTACCTTGAAATTCTTGTCCAAATCTGAATGATGGAGCTGCCAATGTTGGTCATATCCTGTTAGATTGAGTAGAGGAGAGGCACCCTCCTGTGGCTACAGCATCAAATGAACCATTTTCTTCTTCTTCAATGAGGTTTAACAGTGGTTGGCATCCAATAAATGTTGCATTGCCACTACCTACTAGACAGGAGTATAACTCCCTTATACTTTGCTTGAAAAATAATACTTTTTACTTAAAACAAAAAATACCCTACCATCTAACCCTACACTCACTAAAAACCCACCACCCTACTCCACTATTTAAATCAAATTATTCCTACTTCAGGCCAACAGCCTGAATGGATGGGACACCACCACTTAACACACTCTGTAACTATTCTGATGTCAAGTCTCGCACACCCAAATACCTCTCTGCAGCTGTCACCACTTCCTCAATTTTCTGCGACTTACGTTCCATCCCTGCAGTACAATTGATAACCATTGCCATAAATGCAAAAAATACAATCTTACTGAAACATATATCACTTGTTGGGCTATCCTTCTGTACTGGTACAATTCTACTACTCACACCACTCCTCTCAGGATCTCTCCCCCTTGATCCATCTTCCTCTACTTTCTTCACTGCCTCAGCATACGACAACTTCTGCACTACTCTAATCCTGGAAACCTCAACCTGCCTCACTCACACCAGACATTTCTGATCCCCAGCCCCACGGGCACCCCTACAATTAACACATTCCTTTGTCTCATGCCCTTCTGCACAATTCTCACACCTATGAACCTCCATCCTACACACTGCTGCCACATGCCCATAAGCTTAAACCCTGTAACAACGTAATGTATTCGTTACAAAAGCTTGTACGAGACTTATACATCCTAACATCCTTTTGTTGGGCAAAGATTCAAAATCAAAATGACAGACAGCGACTCGTGTTTCACCATTCACGCCACCCTGCCTGCGTTGCACCAAACAACGAGCATCACAAACACAGAGAATCTTCCCCTTCAGTTGGTCAACTTTCATATTTACCCCTACCCAAGTAATCACTCCTCTCAATGGCACCCTTTCCTTGAGAGTGAAAAAATTCACCTCTTTGGTCCCCATTCGTTTAACGTGGAGCGCCTCCTCACTCTGACCAGCAGAAACAAAAACAGTTATCACAAGACCACTTCTGGTTACCCTCACTGATTCCACAGCACCTGTTTTCACCCACCCTGAAACCACAAATGGATCAGCCAAAAGGCAAGGGTATGCTTTTTCCAAAAATTGCAGTCCTACTGTCACAGACTCATCTTCTTCATGACCTTCGGTGCAAGCCTCGGGCTCTGAGAACTTTACAAAACCTACCAACTCTGATACTTTGCCCTCATTCACTTCCATTTCTCCTCCTGACTTCAATCTGGCATACAGGTCACTCTGCTTACACTTTCTACCATGCTTCTTTAACAAATCATCTCTCTTTACTCCGTAATTTTTAACAGGCTCAAGTTCACCCTCTTTCTCCATCTCTTTCTTCGACCTCCTCTATCTCACTTTTTCCCTCCATTCCTCCTCTGTATTCCAAGTATGCGTCTCTTTATGATAATATTGCACTTCTCCTGACATACAGTGTATTTGGACAGTATTCAGAACACTTTTACTTTTTCAAAATGTTGTAACTTTACAGCCTTATTCTAAAATGGATTTAATATTTTTTTTTCCCTCATCAATCTAAAAAACAGAAATACCTTATTTACATAAGTAATCAGACCCTTTGCTATGAGACTCGAAATTGAGCTCAGGTGCATCCTGTTTCCATTGATCATCCTTGAGATGTTTCTACAACTTGATTTGGAGTCCACCTGTGGTAAATTCAATTGATTAGACATGATTATGAAAGGCACACACCTGTCTATATAAAGGTCCCACAGTTGATAGTGTATGTCAGAGCAAAAACCAAGCCATGAGGTCGAAGGAGTTGTCCTTAGGGCTCCAAGACAGGATTGTGTCGAGGTACAGATCTGGGGAAGGGTACCAAAAATTTGGCCTCCGTCATTCTTAAATGGAGGAAGTTTGGAACCACCACTCTTCCTAGAACTGGCCACCTGGCCAAACTGAGCAATTGGTGGAGAACGGTTCTGAATACTTTCCAAATGCACTGTATGCCCCAGAAAAGTTTTATTATAATTCTATAAAGTGAGAATGGATGAAAGTTTTCAACCACTTCGAGCTACTCCTTCGAAAGGTCACTGGCTTTATTAAATCTAAATAACTTAATTTTTCTGTTCCATAAATCGGGGGCCTCAAGGACAGAGTAGCCTGAGGGAAGAAGAGAGGCAGAGATTTGCTGAGTAGAGTGTTGGAGGCTATTTTGTAAATGACATCGCCGAAGTCTTGGATCGGTAGGATAGTCAGTTTTACGAGGGTATGTTTGGCAGCATGAGTGAAGGAGGCTTTGTTTCGAAATTGGAAACCGATTCTAGATTACATTCTGGATTGGAGATGCTTAATGTGAGTCTGGAAGGAGAGTTTACAGTCGAACCAGACACCTAGGTATTTGTAGTTGTCCACATATTCTAAGTCAGAACCGTCCAGAGTAGTGATGCTAGTCGGGCGGGCTGGTGTGGACAGCGATCGGTTGAAGAGCATGCACTTAGTTTTACTAGCATTTTAAAGCAGTTGGAGGCCACAGAAGGAGTGTTATATGGCATTGAAGCTCGTTTGGAGGTTTGTCAACCTTTCTGGTGCAGGCGTTCCGCTAGCGACCCACCTCGACAACATCCGGTGAAATTGCAGAGCGTGAAATTCAAATTACAGAAATATAAATATTTAACATTCATTAACATACAAGTGTCGTACATCAAAACAAAGCTTAACTTCTTGTTAATCCAGCCGCTGTGTCAGATTTCAAAAAGGCTTTATGGCGAAAGCACACCATGCGAATATCTGAGGACAGCGCCCCGCATACAAAAGCATGAAAAACATTTTTTTAACCAGGCAGGTGCGACACAAAAGTCAGAAATAGTGATATAATAAATGCCTTACCTTTGATTATCTTCTTCTGTTGGCACTCCAAAAGGTCCCAGCTACTTCAAAAATTGTCCTTTTGTTTGAAAATGTTCTTCTCCGGTTTCCCTCCTTCAAAATGCATACAAAATCAATCCCAAACGTTACCAATAAACTTCTCCAATCAAGTCAAACAACTTTTATAATCAAACCTCAGGTACCCTAATAGGTAAATAAACGATCAAATTTAAGGCGGAGAATCGTTCTTGTCTTTACCGGAGATAAACAACAAAGACTACGCTCTCATCCACACACATGAAAACACTACAGCCAAAATGGGAACCACTTAGAAAAACTACAGTTTACAGCTCATTTTTCCAAAAACAAGCCTGAAACTCTTTCTAAAGACTGTGGACATCTAGTGGAAGCCCTAGGAACTGCAATCTGGAAGGATTTTGCCTCATAATAAACATGACAGCCATTGGAAACAGTGATAGGCTGAACAATTATTATTTTTTAATGGTTTGTCCTCTGGGTTTTGCCTGCCACATCAGTTCTGATATACTCACAGACATTAATCTAACAGTTTTAGAAACTATAGAGTGTTTGTTTTCTATCCAAATCTTCCAATAATATGACTATCCTAGCTTCTGGGCCTGAGTAACAGGCAGTTTACTTTGGGCACACTTTTCATCCGGACGTAAAAAATACTGCCGTCTAGCCCAAAGAGATTTTAACTTGGCTTTCAACGATTTTAGAAAGGCAGGGCAGGATGGACAATTTGGGTCTAGAGTGTCTCCCCCTTTGAAGAGGGGGGTGACAGCGGCAGCTTTCCAATCTTTGGGGATCTCAGATGATACAAAAGACAGGTTAAAAAGGATAGTAATAGGGGTTGCAACAATTTCAGAGGATAATTTTAGAAAGAGAGGGTCCAGATTGTCTAGCCCAGCTGATTTGTAGGGATCCAGATTTTGCAGCTCTTTCAGAACCACCGCTGTCTGGATTCGGGTGAAGGAGAAGCGGGAGGGCTCAGGCAAGTTGCTGCAGGGGGTGCAGAGCTGTTGGCCGGGGGCAGACGGGAGGAGATGCTCTTATTCTCCATGGACTTTACAGTGTCCTAAAAAAATTTAATTAGAGCTATAGGATGCAAATTTTTGTTTAAAAAAGCTAACCTTAGTTTCCTAACTGACTGTGTAGAGTGGGGCAAAAAAGTATTTAGTCAGCCACCAATTGTGCAAGTTCTCCCACTTAAAAAGATGAGAGAGGTCTGTAATTTTCATCATAGGAACACTTCAACTATGACAGACAAAATGAGAAAAAAAATCCAGAAAATCACATTGTAGGATTTTTAATGAATTTATTTGCAAATTATGGTGGAAAATAAGTATTTGGTCAATAACAGAAGTTTCTCAATACTTTGTTACATACTCTTTGTTGGCAATGACAGAGGTCAAACGTTTTCTGTAAGTCTTCACAAGGTTTTCACACATTTTGGCAAATTCCTCCATGCAGATCTCCTCTAGAGCAGTGATGTTTTGGGGCTGTTGCTGGGCAAACTCCCTCCAAAGATTTTATATGGGGTTGAGATCTGGAGACTGGTAGGCCACTCCAGGACCTTGAAATGCTTATTACGAAGCATGATGTTTCCACCCCCATGCTTCACAGTAGGTATGGTGATCTTTGGATGCAACTCAGCATTCTTTGTCCTCCAAACACGACGAGTTTTTACCAAAAAGTTATATTTTGATTTCATCTGACCATATGACATTCTCCCAATCTTCTTCTGGATCATCCAAATGCTCTCTAGCAAACTTCAGACGGGCCTGGACATGTACTGGCTAAAAGCAGGGGGACACGTCTGGCACTGCAGGATTTTAGTCCCTGACGGACTAATGGTGGACTAATGGTAGGCTTTGTTACTTTGGTCGCAGCTCTCTGCAGGTCATTCACTAGGTCCCCCCGTTTGGTCCTGGGATTTTTGCTCACCGTTCTTGTGATCATTTTGACCCCACGGAGTGAGATCTTGCGTGGAGACCCAGATCGAGGGAGATTATCAGTGGTCTTGTATGTCTTCCATTTCCTAATAATTGCTCCCAGAGTTGATTTCTTCAAACCAAGCTGCTTATCTATTGCAGATTCAGTCTTCCCAGTCTGGTGCAGGTCTACAATTGTGTTTCTGGTGTCCTTTGACAGCTCTTTGGTCTTGGCCATAGTGTAGTTTGGAGTGTAAACTGTTTGAGGTTGTGGACAGGTGTCTTTTATACTGATAACAAGTTCAAACAGGTGCTATTAATACAGGTAATGAGTGGAGGACAGAGGAGCCTCTTAAATAAGAAGTTACAGGTCTGTGAGAGCCAGAAATCTTGCTTTTTTGTTATTGACCAAATACTTATTTTCCACCATAATTTGCAAATAAATTCATCAAAAATCCTACAATGTGATTTTCTGGATTTTTTTTTCTCATTTTGTCTGTCGTAGTTGAAGTGTACCTATGATGTAAATTACAGGCCACTCTCATATTTTTAAGTGGGAGAACTTGCACAATTGGTGGCTGACTAAATACTTTTTTTGCCCCACTGTATATTGGTTCCTGACTTCCCTGAAAAGTTGCATATAATTGGGGCTATTCGATGCTAATTCAGAACGCCACAGGATGTTTTTGTGCTGGTCAAGGGCAGTCAAGTCTGGGGTGAACCAAGGGCTATATCTATTCTTAGTTCAACATTTTTTGAATGGGGCATGCTTATTTAACATGGTGAGGAAAGCACTATTAAAAAGCAACCAGGCATCCTCTACTGATGGGAGGAGGTCAATATCCTTCCAGAATATCCAGGCCAGGTCGATTAGAAAGGCCTGCTCGCTGAAGTGTTTTAGAGAGTGTTTGACAGTGATGAGGGGTGGTCATTTGACCGCGGACCCATTACGGACGCAGGCAATAAGGCAGTGTTCGCTGAGATCCTGGTTGAAGACAGCAGAGGTGTATTTAGAGGGCAAGTTGGTCAGGATGATATCTAAGAGGGTGCCCATGGTTACGGATTTAGGGTTGTACCTGATAGGTTCCTTGATAATTTGTGTGAAGTTGAGGGCATCTATCTTAGATTGTAGGATGGCCAGCGTGTTAAGCATTTCTCAGTCTAGGTCACCTAACAGTACGAACTCTGAAGATCGATGGGGGGCAATCAATTTACATATGGTGTCCAGGGCACAGCCGGGGGCTGAGGGGGGTCTAAAACAAGTGGAAACGGTGAGAGACTTGTTTCTGGAAAGGTTGATTTTAAAAGTAGAAACTCGAATTGTTTGTGCACAGACCTGGATAGAATTCTGCAGGGCTATCTCTGCAGTAGATTGCAACTCCGTCCCCTTTGGCAGTTCTATCTTGTCGGGAAATGTTATAGTTAGGGATGGAAATGTCAGGATTTTTGGGGGCCTTCCTAAGCCAGGATTCAGACACGGCTAGGACATCAGGGTTACAGAAGGCTTTTACGGTTACATAAGTCAACAAATGAGAGTGCCTGGGGAATTGGAGTGGTGCTGGGGGCTACAGGGCCTGGGTTACCCTCTACATCACCAGAGAAACAGAGGAGGAGTTGGATAAAGGTACGGCTAAAGGCTACAAGAACTGGTCATCTAGTGCATTTGGAACAGAGAGTAAAAGGAGCAGATGTCTGGGCGTGGAAGAATAGATTCAACGCATAATGTACAGACAAGGGTATGGTTAGATGCGAGTACAGTGGAGGTAAACTTAGCATTGAGTGACGATGAGAGGGGTTTTGTTTCTAGAGGCACCATTTAAGCCAGGTGAGGTCACCGCGTGTTCAGGGGGTGGAACAAAAGGGCTATCTAAGGCCTTTTCGCCAGGGGTGGGGGCTCCGCAGTGAAATGAGAAAACAATCACTAACTAAAACAGCAATAGACAAGGCATATTGACATTAGGGAGAAGCATATGTAGCCGAGTGATCATAGTGTCCAATGAGTAGCAATAGGTGTGTCAGGGAGCCGATTCAGCAGTCCGAAATGCTCTGGGTTGATATTGCGCTGTGCAGACTGGCAGGTATTGACCGAGTTGAGGCTTGCTGGTGTCCGAGTTAACGGTAAAGACCGCTAGCAGTGGCTAACTGACTACTAGCTAGTAGCTAGTTCGCTGGCTAGCTTCTGATGAGGGTTCCGGTTCCAAAGTATAAAAATAGCGCGGATTGCAGGAGAGTATATTCAGTCCGTAGATTGAAAGTGAGATGAAAATATATAAGAAATATATACGAGAGAAAAAATAGAGGAAAACGATAATTACACAGGACAAGACAAAACACACGTCCGACGTGTGTCATCTTGGAATTGAGATGGCGGTGTCAGAGGAAAGCCCATAAAATTGTCAGACTCCAGTCACCCAAGTCATGGACTGTTTTCTCTGCTACTGCACGGCAAGCGGCACTGGAGCTCCAAGTCTCAACAGCTTCTACCCCCAAGCCATAAAACTGCTGAACAGTTAATCAAATTGCTACCGGACTATTTACATTCAACCCAATTTTGGTAAGATATGGAAATAATGGTTACATTGAGAGATTTATTCACCTCTGAATCTACAGATCCCTTAGATACTCACTCCCATTAATATAAGTATACCTTTTATTATGGTTATAGCATTACCATACGAATTGGATTGTACAGCCCAGAATGAAGGGTTTGAAATTATTAAGTTTCTAGGGTTTTTCTGTGTTGACTTCCCTTACTTGATATAGAAGCTCAAATCTAAATGCTTACATAAACATTTTATGACTATTATCACACAAGTGATAAGAGGATGGAATGTGATGGACATTTTATACATGTGCTTTTCTTTAACTCATTTCTGTGTTCTATTCATGTGCTGTTCTAATAACCCATTTCTGTGTTCATGCAAGTAACTGATTGAACGAATCCTGAGCATCTACAATTTGGCAGTACGCTCAGGCCTTGTTTTGAGAACGAAAGATATCTCAAGTCTATGAGGTACATGTTATGAAGCAGTAGTATTCGGTCACATGAATGAAACAAAGTGGTAGTGATGAATTAATGATGCTAAATCATTCAAATATAACTTGTCTTTGTATAGCCGTATACAAGACAACTGCTGGGACTGCCCCAACAGAGCTTCTGACAGATGTTTACTACAGTGCATTAAGTTTGTTGTAACCTCTCCAGCGCGCTGACAATAAACAATGATTCATTTAAGATTGACTTCGAGTGTCCCTGTGTAAGAATTTCCACAGCAACACATATGAGAAATACCTTTAGTGGGGTGTGGAGAGAAATATCACATTCAGCCTTACTGATAGTATGCTATGTGTGCATCTGTTCCTTCAGGAATTCCTCATCAGGGAGCTGGATGATGCAGACAACAGGGAGATGGTGAGGCTGATGTTTCAGCGAGAGCCAGGGTTGTTTTTTGATGTCCTCGAGATTTACCGACGGCGGAATGATGATCCACCACCTGCACATGTATCAGGTGCACCTTGCTGCACCTGTGGCAACTGCATGGGGGATTCCTACAGACAGAGAGAGGAAGTGTTGTGGTCAGGGACCAAACCTCGGGATGGTAATCCAGCTGCCACATTTCACCCATTACTGCATAGACAACAGATATTTACGTTTGCACAGGCGGTATAGGGTTGACGTGTTGGTGGTGGCTGATGCAGCAGAGCCTGTAGATGATGCCCGGGAGTACCAGCATCCTGCCTACACAGAGGTTGTGATGTGGCAGCATGGTGCCCTTGGTACAGGAAACTGAGTTGTCATCCCCAGTCTCTGTGTTTGTTGAATCAGGAACTTTCCCTGATCCCCATTCACAGTACACTGGGGTCCACCCTGGGCGCTAGGATTCTCAAAGTGTGTGGCATGATGACATACTAGTATTATGCCCAAAGAGTGTCCGTTGCCAGACACTTATTGGCATGGCATTAGTATGACATCATGTCACTTGCTGTGAACAGAACACAACCTCTCTCTCAGTTTGCATTCTCCACACACAAACACCTGCCAGGTGCATCTTCAGGACTTCAAAATCCTTCTTACTGGGCACACCATGTTTGTTTATTTCTCACCCAACTGTGTCCTCACTGCACTTTCTCCCGGCAAAACAAAGTTTAAATTTAAAAACGTCCGATTTTATTTTTACATCTGAAAGTGTGCTTGCATAAATAATCATTTTACATTAGTTCGTTTGCATATTTTTTTCTGAATATAAAGTTTCAAAGGCACAATTTACACAACTTTTATGTGTACTGAAAAATGGTTACCATAATTCTACGGTTGAAATGTCACCCTCAAAACAGTTAACACCAATGACTTGTGTCAGGTCTATGCAGGTAAATGAGAACACACTCCAAGCTTTGCTAAACATGGGATGTCAAGTGAAATAAGGCAGAGGGGTGAAATTATTACGTTATGGTACCTATATTCCAAAGGAGTTTTCAACTGAGATATAAAACACACAACTAACCCTGGAAAAATGAACTCAATTACATATTTAAAGTGGTAATCAGCGAGTCGTCCATTACCCCAGACTTCCCCCCTGCTTCTTGTGTTGTTTATACAGTGCCTTGCGAAAGTATTCGCCCCCCTTGAACTTTGCGACCTTTTGCCACATTTCAGGCTTCAAACATAAAGACATAAAACTGTATTTTTTTGTGAAGAATCAACAACAAGTGGGACACAATCATGAAGTGGAACGACATTTATTGGATATTTCAAACTTTTTTAACAAATCAAAAACTGAAAAATTGGCCGTGCAAAATGATTCAGCCCCTTTACTTTCATTGCAGCAAACTCTCTCCAGAAGTTCAGTGAGGATCTCTGAATGATCCAATGTTGACCTAAATGACTAATGAGGATAAATACAATCCACCTGTGTGTAATCAAGTCTCCGTATAAATGCACCTGCACTGTGATAGTCTCAGAGGTCCGTTAAAAGCACAGAGAGCATCATGAAGAACAAGGAACACACCAGGCAGGTCCGAGATACTGTTGTGAAGAAGTTTAAAGCCGGATTTGGATACAAAAAGATTTCCCAAGCTTTAAACATCCCAAGGAGCACTGTGCAAGCGATAATATTGAAATGGAAGGAGTATCAGACCACTGCAAATCTACCAAGACCTGGCCGTCCCTCTAAACTTTCAGCTCATACAAGGAGAAGACTGATCAGAGATGCAGCCAAGAGGCCCATGATCACTCTGGATGAACTGCAGAGATCTACAGCTGAGGTGTGAGACTCTGTCCATAGGACAACAATCAGTCGTATATTGCACAAATCTGGCCTTTATGGAAGAGTGGCAAGAAGAAAGCCATTTCTTAAAGATATCCATAAAAAGTGTCGTTTAAAGTTTGCCACAAGCCACCTGGGAGACACACCAAACATGTGGAAGGTGCTCTGGTCAGATGAAACCAAAATTGAACTTTTTGGCAACAATGCAAAACGTTATGTTTGGCGTAAAAGCAACACAGCTGAACACACCATCCCCACTGTCAAACATGGTGGTGGCAGCATCATGGTTTGGGCCTGCTTTTCTTCAGCAGGGACAGGGAAGATGGATAAAATTGAAGGGAAGATGGATGGAGCCAAATACAGGACCATTCTGGAAGAAAACCTGATGGAGTCTGCAGAAGACCTGAGACTGGGACGGAGATTTGTCTTCCAACAAGACAATGATCCGAAACATAAAGCAAAATCTACAATGGAATGGTTCAAAAATAAACATATCCAGGTGTTAGAATGGCCAAGTCAAAGTCCAGACCTGAATCCAATCGAGAATCTGTGGAAAGAACTGAAAACTGCTGTTCACAAATACTCTCCATCCAACCTCACTGAGCTCGAGCTGTTTTGCAAGGAGGAATGGGGGAAAAATTCAGTCTCTCGATGTGCAAAACTGATAGAGACATACCCCAAGCGACTTACAGCTGTAATCGCAGCAAAAGGTGGTGCTACAAAGTATTAACTTAAGGGGGCTGAATAATTTTGCACGCCCAATTTTTCAGTTTTTGATTTGTTCAAAAAGTTTGAAATATCCAATAAATGTCGTTCCACTTCATGATTGTGTCCCACTTGTTGTTGATTCTTCACAAAAAAATACAGTTTTATATCTTTATGTTTGAAGCCTGAAATGTGGCAAAAGGTCGCAAAGTTCAAGGGGGCCGAATAATTTCGCAAGGCACTGTATATACAATATATGGCTGTGAGAGAGTGGGAGAACGCATAGATGCGAGAGAGAGCGCTTGGGCATGATGGAGAGTGCATGAGCGTGTGTTAGAGCGCTAGAATGTACACAGCAGAGTAGTCAGCTGCTAGCTAGTTGTAGTTAAACAGTTGTGGTTGCAGGGGCAACGTGGTTGCGGGGGCAACGTGTTTCATCATTAGTATTGGATCTGGATCAACTCGAGCCGAAAAGCGAAGTGAGAAAAAGAGGTCAGTGTTGGGTTTCGTTACAAATGAAATAACAAAAGAGGTGCGTCCCGGGGGTCGCAGACGACTTGCCGATTACAGCTTTAAGGAGTTAAGATGCAATGTGAACATGATTAAGCGCAAGTTAAACCTTAACTACCAAGATCAATGGTCAACTGATAAATGGCTAAAACAGAAACTCAGAATATAACCAGATCAAAAACACCTATGATCCAGAACCTTCTGTCACTTGTCACCTAGCAAGAAATAAAAGATGTGTGTGCCAGCCCAGACATAATATACTGTACACCCCTAGAGGCAGATAGAGCCCCATGAACACAGGGATGGGAGGATTAGAGGAGGGTAAAGAGGCCAACAATATATTTTAATAGAGCTATGGCTGACAGGTGGTCCGGGATCAATGGTTCTAGCTGTGTAAATACCTCTATAGATTTAATCTGAACTAACTGTTTAAAGGTCCACTGTCATGACGTGATCACCCCCATTCAAATGACCTCACATGTACACCACCGACCACAATCTAAATCAAAATAAGGTTCAGGTGTGAAGCAAGGGATTTGAGAAGGGGATGGTCTGCTCTGTGTTGTTTCAATAGGCTAGAATCCCTTTGCCACTCTTATGTTGTCTTCTAAACCAATGATTAATTGGCAAGTTGGGATGTGTGATGCCACTTTTTGTGAAGAGCCTTTTAGGAGGAGCTGCTTGGCCAATTGAATAGGGTGATCACGTGACAATCGTAAGTAATGCAATCTCAAAAGTAAGGCCATGGTTACAGAGCAAAGTAAACCTATAAAAATGGTCTGGCACTGTAGGCCCCTCCGCACATCATTATATCAATGCTAATTTCATCTCATTCCTGGTACATGGAGAAAGTGCTGCATCCGTTTTGGGGTTGGGACTGGGAGGCAGGGAGGGCAGGGAAGTCTCCCCCTAATTGCTTGATAGTGGAGGCTTCAGAGTGGTCTTTAGAGAAGTCCAGCAGCAGGGGTCTTAGTCCATCAGGGCCTTGACTGTTAATCTAGAGACGTATTTCCAACAGATAAGACAGAAAAAATACAATTGTTACTCCTAGGGGCAAAGAATTCTGTAGTGAAAAAACGAAATGAAACCGCTTTCAAATTCTGTCATTGTAATGTACTTGGTGTAAAACAGTTTGTATGTACAGTGTGTACAGTATGTGGGTCATTACCTGGGTTTCTCACAGGGTTGCTGAGTTGTAGGAGGTTTCTGGAGCTCCTGCATGGTCTCAAGGTTCACCCAAAGTAGCGGGAGGGAAAGAATGAGGAATGTGGATGTTTAGTGTACAGATACCGTGAAATTATAAAAAGACAACTATTCATTGACTACATAGGTATCATCTCTTAACAGGCTTCGTTATAACTCACTGATGCAATTCTACTGGAGAATATAATACGAATGTGTATGAACCTGGTGGCACTGTAGAAACATCCCTGCTCTCACAACCAAGAGGTTGCACATTCAAATAATTAATGTTAACTCGGTGTTAAGTGTCCTTGAGCACTTCTAGTGTTAAATTGGTGGTGATAATTGGATAATTATTTACTTGATTCTGGGCAGCTTTCAGGAAAGTATATATCTTTCATGATCACAGATCTGGTGGTGTAGCTGCACTGTATGGGATATTTCAGGTTACTAGCAGCCAAGAGGTTATGAGTTCAAATCCCATTTAACGCTGAGTCCAAAGTGTGGTCACAGTACAAAAATAAACAAGATTGTTCACACTAATTTAAATCAGAATACAGGAGCTTACTGTGATTTTATAGAAATGACACAATGTTTTTGAATACATTTATTTAGATTTTTACTGAAACTTCAAGCAAAGTGTAGAAATGTATCTGTGCCGATCTCTATTATGTCCCCAGACCTGGTGGTACAGTAGGCACATCAGGTACAGTGCATTTGGAAAGTATTCAGACCCCTTGACTTTTTCCACATTTTGTCATGTTACAACCTTATTCTAAAATGGATTAAAGTGTTTTTGTTCCTCAACACTTTGCACTTTAATGACAAAGCAAAAACATTTTTTTAGAATTTTTTAGGACATAAAAAAATAAACTGATATAACATGTACATAAGTATTCAGACCCTTTAATCTAATATTTTGTTGAAGCACCTTTGGCAGTGATTACAGCCTCTTTTCTTCTTGGGCATGATGCTACAAGCTTGGCACACCTTTGGGGAGTTTCTCCCATTCTTCTCTGCAGATGCTCTCAAGCTCTGTCAGGTTGGATGGGGAGCGTTGCAGCAAAGCTATTTTCAGGTCTCACCAGAGATGTTTGATCGGTTTCAAGTCCGGGCTCTGGCTGGGCCACTCAAGGACATTCAGAAACTTGTCCCGAAGCCACTTCTGCGTTGTCTTGGTTGTGTGCTTAGGGTCGTTGTCCTGTTGGAAGGTGAACCTTCGCACCAGTCTGAGGTCCTGAGCTCTCTGGAGCAGGTTTTCATCAAGGATCTCTCTGTACTTTGCTCCATTCATCTTTCCCTCGATCCTGAATAGTCTCCCAGTCCCTGCCATTGAAAAACATCCCCACAGCATGATACTGCCACCACCATGCTTCACCATAGGGATGGTGCCAGGTTTCCTCCCGACGTAATGCTTGGTATTCAGGCCAAAGAGTTCAATTTTGGTTTCATCAGACTAGAGAATCTTGTTTCTCCTGGTCTGGGAGTCCTTTACGTGCCTTTTGGTAAACTCCAAGCGAGTTTTATGTGCCTTTTACTGAGGAGTAGCTTCCGTCTGGCCGCTAGCATAAAAGCCTATGCTGCAGGGATAGTTGTCCTTCTGGAAGGTTCTCTGGAGCTCTTTCAGAGTGACCAGTTTGGCCTGGCAGCCAGCTCTTGGAAGCATCTTGGTGGTTACAAACTTCTACCATTTAAGAATGATGGAGGCCACTGTGTTCTTGGGGACGTTCAATACTGCAGAAATGTTTTGGTGCCATTCCCCAGGTCTGTGCCTCGACACAATTCTCTCTCGGAGCTCTACGAACAATTCCTTCAACCTCATGGCTAGGTTTTGATGGACCTTATTATAGACAGGTGCGTGCCTTTCCAAATCATATCCAATCAATTGAATTTACCACAGGTGGACCACAGATGACCAATGAAGACAGGATGCACCTTAACTCAATTTCGAGTCTCATAGCAAAGGGGCTGAATACTTATGTAGATAAGGTATTTCTGTTCTTTATTTTGTATACATTTGCTAAAATGTCTATAAACCTGTTTCACTTAGTCATTATGGGTTATTGTTTGTAAAATGATGAGGGAAATGTGTTATTTAATCCATTTTAGAGTAAGGCTGTAACATAACAAAATGTGGAAGAAATCAAGTGGTCTGAATACTTTCCGAATACACTGTAGCTTGCAACCATGAGGTTGTAAGTTCAAATCCCAAGTGAGGTTGAGTCTGAAGTATACTGTCCTTTAACACCTGAATTTAGCTATAGATTTACCATATTTTCACTGAAACTAGACAAAAACCTCCAGGGGACCATGATGCAACATTCTAAACAAGTCCTAAAAATTTCCTTTTGACGTCCCTGGAACAAACTGGAAACGAGACAAACCCTGCAGGGGACCATGACTGTTTAAATTTAATCAATGTAAATTATGCCTTTCAATGTCAAATATTCTAAATTGTGTCATGTCATGGTATCACATGTTGAAATTTTGCATCCCCATGTTGTCACATTTATTTCACATGGGGTGGCTTGCAAGCCGAAGAGCACCATCCCAACCATGAAGCACGGAGGTGGCAGTTGTGGGGGTGCTTTGCTGCAGCAGGGATTGGTGCACTTCACAGTTGATGGCATCATGAGGGAGGAAAATTATGTGGATATATTGAAGCAACATCTCAAGACATCAGTCAGGAAGTTAAAGCTTGGTTGTCAAATGGGTCTTCCCAATGACCCCAAGCATACTTCAAAAGTTGTGGCAAAATGGCTTAAGGACAACAAAGTCAAGGTATTGGAGTGGCCATCACAAAGCCCTGATCTCAATCCTATAGAAAATGTGTGGGCAGAACTGAAAAAGTGTGTGCGAACAAGGAGGCCTTCCACTTACTGTGGGAAGCTTGTGAAAAGCTAGCCGAAACGTTTGACCGAAGTAAAGGAATTTAAAGGCAATGCTACCAAATACTAATCGAGTGTACGTAAACTTCTGACCCACTAGAAACATGATGAAATAAATAATTCTCTCAACTATTATTCTGACATTTCACATTCTTAAAATAAAGTGGTGATCCTAACTGACCGAAGACAGGGATTTTTTACTAGGATGAAATGTCAGGAATTGTGAAAAACTGAGTTCAAATGTATTTGGCTAAGGTGTATGTAAACTTCCTTCTTCAACTGTAACTGTTACATCCGTCGTCAATTGAATGAGACCAAAGCGCAGCGTGGAAAGTGTTCATCGTACTTTATTAAATGAACAACAAAAATATATATATTTTTATATAAACTAACGTAAAGCTCTGTAGCGCTAAACAGCAACTATACAAAGACAAGATCCCACAAACTAGGGTGGAAAACAGGCTGTCTAAGTATGATTCCCAGAGAGACAACGATAGACAGCTGCCTCTGATTGGAACCCTACCTGGCCAACAAAGAAATAGAAAACTAGAATGCCCACCCAAATCACACCCTGACCTAACAAAATAGAGAAATAAAAAGGCTCTCTAAGGTCAGGGCGTGACAGTAACTACACCAGTCCTATTAATGATATCATTTACAAAGATTGTACCTTTTTTAAACATTTTTTCCAAAAATAATGTTGTTGTTTTTTATCTATCAGTATGTTTGAGTTTAATAACAATATTTGTTGTATCATTTGTTTTCTGGTGGATGAAATTGAAATTACAGCCAACTATCTATGGCTTGTTTTAAAAATAGCGATATTTGGTAGATTGTTTCCTTTTCAAATAACTGAAAGTGAGAGGTTGAAATCTGAATAAAGGGAAAAATGCTATTCTTGAACATAGGATGAGACATTCGTATTAATTTGCTATAGACCACACTCAAATTTAAGTATGACTTTTGTATGACTGAAGCCTTAAGTGAGAGGTCTAATGCTGTCATATTGAATCATTTCTTCCGTTTAACTTTGTCTGGCTTGTCGTTCCGAATAAAATTGAATATTATTTTCTCATATCATTTAAATAACTGTTCAGTAGGTGTAGGCAAGACCATAAGCAAATACTGTAGGTAAACTGGGATATGACTGAAGAATGAATCCGGGTGATTTTTCCACAAATGGACAGGTATTTTCCTTTTCATGGTAGCAAGATCTTATCTCTTTTTGCTAACTGTCTATTAAAATATATTGGAGTGAGATCAGATTGTTACTGAGTTTGGGTAATCCAAAAGTTATTTTACTGATTACAATTTTTGGTAACTAGTAACTAGTGACGCAGGGATCATCAACTAGATTCATCCGCGGGCCTTGAGCAGATGGTTAGGGGGGCGGCACATAACTACAAATAATTTGTACACTGCAAATTGATGCAAGAATCCCAAACAGATATCATATTTGACAAAAAAATAATGATTTCAACCTTGCGTACATTTTTATGCCATCTCGCATATCTCTCTATTCTGCATGGGAATACTTTGGAACAGTTTAACAAAATTAATGGTAACATCATATTCTCTTACCTAATTTAAGTAAGTATTGCCTTGTAATCAACATCGGAGAAGGTGTGTTTGCAGAGGGATGTGGTTTATATAGCTATGTAGCTACTCTACTGGTGCAAAAAATTTAACTGTAGGTGTCAGCAAATATAATTAAAAGTTTACCCTATTCATCTATGGATACCGATACTATATGTTTCCCCTTTCATCTGTGTCTGGTGTTACCTAGTTACTGGCTAGCTAGGTCTTCAGCCAGCATAGAACAAAAGGGTGGGAAGTGGCGTTAAAAACTCCAACGTAGTTGTCATCATCACAAGAAAGATATCAATGTTGTTTAATCAGCTTCTTGATTGGACACACCTGTCAGGTGGATGGATTATCTTGGCAAAGGAGAAATACTTAATGACAGAGATGCAAACAAATGTGTATAAGCTTTTTGTGCACATGAAAAATGTCTAGAATCTTAATTTCAGCTCATGAAACATGGGACCAATACTTTACATGTTACTTTTATATTTTTGTTCACTATACATACAGGGGTGTTACATGGCTGTTGGCGTTATAGAGGAGCTTCAAAGAGATACGCTAGGCCGACGCTGACATATACAGGAATATTATATCACAGCTAGAGGTAGTGGGGTATTACATCATAGATACATTCATCATAGATGTGAGTTCTCTAAAACAGGGGTATTCAACTCTTACACTACGAGGTCTGTAGCCTGATGGTTTTCTGTTCTACTTGATGATTAATTGCACACACCTCGTGTCCCAGGTCTAAATCAGTCCCTGATTAGAGGGGAGCAATGAAAAAATACAGTGGAACTGGCTTTGAGGTCTAGAGTTGAGTTTGAGGGCTCAAAAACATTCAAATCAGTGTGTTTCAGGGATAATGTATATTTTAGAAAAAAGCAGGACTAGCGGGCCACACAGAACTAAAGCAGCCCACATGGTCAAAGTCCAGACACATCCCTTCTGCCTGTCACCACAAAATGAATAGGTCATTAGCTCGGAGCATCTTTTTCATGGTGCCTCTGCTAGAAAGTCTCCTGTAGCAAGTCCCAACGCAGCAGAGGGAACAGGAGGTGCCAAGAAGGCCTTTTCTCAGCCTTAAGCATTGCCTGCCTTAGCACCGGAGCCCTTCCTGAGCCCTCAACCAATGGGTTGCAGACCAGATACAGTATTACACAGGGAGCCAGGTATGTGACACCTTTCTCTCAAAACAAAAATGCCCCGCGGCAAAAGACAGAAATGGAGAGCGAGAGAGAGAGAGAAAGACATAAGATTAGTGTTTTTATCCTCTACTGTCTGTCTGACGTCACACTGTCTCTTTCACAGGTTTCAATCGCACCGCCAATGCCAGTTTTAATGAACGAGTCAAAGGCCTTTTGCGAAGCGAACGAGTCTGGGATCGATCGGACCGGCATGTCGGATAATCTACACGGGCACTACAAATCAATTTCATTGACGAGGCCCCACTCCCCTTTTGGAAATACATTATTTGGGATTATGCATGGGGTAAAACTAAACTGTCAATGTCTTTGTTCACAGACGTAGAAACCTTATAATGAGAAAGAGATGAGAATAGAAGAAAGGAGAGAAGGCATGAGAAGAGAGAGAAGGTGAGGCGAAGGTAATGCAGTGCTCAATGGGGCAACCTGAGAGACAGAACACTACTGGCCCTGTCTGGCTGAGATCTGAACTGCTGTGAAACAATAGATCAGGCAAATCTAACATGTAGCAGAAATTATCCTTTAGGTGGCTCTTCTCTCTAGTCACTCTTTACTCACACAATCTTCTCTTTCCATCTATCCTAAACCTCTTCTCCTCAAACCACTTACGAAATGTACATACTTTCACATGTAAAATCAAAATTTTATATTGACATTTTAGTAATTTAGCAGACGCCCTTATCCAGAGTGAATTACAGTTAGTGCATGCATCTCAAGATAGTTAGGTGAGACAACCACATATCAAATCAAAGTTTATTTGTCACGTGTGCCGAATACAACAGGACCTTACAGTGAAATGCTTACTTACAGGCTCTAACCAATAGTCATAGTAAGAACATTTTTACTCAATCAAGTAGACATCAGCAAAGTCAGTGCTAGTAAGATAAGACAAGTGCGTGTTATTCCCTTTTTTGTGGGATTTAATCAAGATACTTTGTGAAGAGTTAGGTTTTCAGATGTTTTTGGAAGATGGACAGGAACTCTGCTATCATAACATGAGGGGAAGTTCATTCCACTATTGGGGTGCCAGGACAGAGAACAGCTTTGACTGGGATGAGCGGGTGCTGGATAATCTATTCTAAGTAGTAATCCCAAATAAATGACACATTCATTCCAACACTTGAACCAAATAATGTTATAGTACTAAATTCTCCATTCAGCAGCTGCACATATTTGACGGAAAGCAGATTTTCCTGCAGTTCAATTTTGGAATCAGTCCTTACAACACAACATTCAGACTTGTAGCTCTAATTCCCCTGGTGAAGTCAGGAGGCCTCCAGAATGACAGAAAGTAGAGCCTAGATACCTGAGGCCCCGTAGTCTCCTAGCAACCATGGCAAGGTAATACAGCTTCCACAAAGAAGTAAGACTGTCCTAGTAGAATGATTTAGTCTGTAATAGTTAATATGTCTAGTGCCCCTAGAATCTCTGCTGGCAACCAATCACAAAATATTGTTCTGTTTGTGGTGGTACACAGTACAAATTACAGAGTCAATTTTACTCTAATTGAAGAAAATGTTGCTCTGCCACAGATAACATTTGGTCCCATGCTGTCTAAAAAGAGTCAAAAGTACTCTGGCTACAGAGTTATTTTTTCAGAATTTAGTGTTGATATTTAACTCTGCGTAATTGCGTTTCACTCTGTATAGTATTAATTGACAATAACTCTTGCTTTTTTAACTCTCTGCTGTGTTGTTCAGTATTCTAGAGTTAATTATTTAGAGTAATGTTTACTCTCACAATATAATCGCAAGAGTTAATTCAACTCCTGTGGAGTCAAACTCATCACTATTTTAGGGTCTATATGGCCCTATTTAAAGGTGTGAGGTAATTTACGTATTCCTTAATGTGTCATGTTAAGGTGCCTTGCAGTGTGTTATCCAATCTCTATTGGTATCCATTTAAGAGGGAGGATTGTCCAGCAATTTTACATCACACACAACTTACATTTAGAATGCATGTCAGAACAGAGGGGAGTACTTATTTTTCTTCTTTAAATTTGTATTGGCAGATTGCAACGAGAGGTGGATACATCGCTACCTACGGTACTGGAGTGTCACGCCTCCCTATTTATCAATTTCTCTTTTTTAGCCCTGTGTTGCCACCTACTGTTCTGGAGGGTAATTTCATTACACTTTGTGACACAAAAAGGGAAGGGAAAAAAGACGGGGAAAAGGGGAGAAAAAAACAACTAACCATTCACCCTGTAAAATAACTATTCCACTACTTGGCCCTATCTGATACTACACCAGGCCGGCAGCCTGGGAGGACAGGACACTAATTGCATTCTAAATAGGGTTGCACCGATAAGACATTTTTGGCTGATACAGATATCCAATATTTTCCTTGCCAAATAAAACTATACTGATAACCGATATTTAAGCATTCTAGTACAGTTAAATAGTTAACACACACACATGGACGCAGCGGTCTAAGGCACTGCATCTCAGTGCAAGAGGCGTCACTACAGTCCCTGGTTAGATTCCAGGATGTGTCACATCCGGCCGTGATTGGGAGTCCCATAGGGCGGCCCACAATTGGCCCAGCGTCTTCCGGGTTTGGCCGCCATTGTAAACAAGAATTTGTTCTTAACTGACTTACCTAGTTAAATAAAGGTTACACACACACACACACACACACACACACACACACTCACCGCACACATACCACACCACACTGACCAAAAAGTTATTTTGTTGGCATTTACGTATCTCCCCTTTACCAGTTTAAACATAATCAAAACCTGTTTCTTTACTTGCTGTGCTGTTTCATTGTTCATTTGTTCAGGCTCAACCAGGATTTCATCGTACATGTCAAGCAGTGAAGTTTCAGCTCTGTCTGTCCGGGGCCTCTCTTAATCGGCGCGCACTGTCACTGTGTCCGTTTCCATCTTGTCCAGCTGTGTATGAAACATTTGACGTAAACCCTGTTCCTTGTCTGCATCGAAGTAGCGGTCCTTGTACCTCGCATCGAGCATGGTGGCGACACAGTAAAGAGGCTCAGAGAGAATGTCGTTTTCGCGTTATGAGTTCATTTCGGTAGCACATATACGATATACGATTATCAGCTTTTGTCAAAGTATCAGTACGACATCAGTATAACACCATTTAAAGTATATTTGATTTTAGAAAGTGTCACATACTTGTTTTGCATACTCAAACAGCTTACAATTTGGACACAAGTGCGGGTATTCGGACACGGCCACTGTCTCTGTTTACTCTTAATGGATTTAAAAGTACTCAGTCCCAATCAACTTAAGTTATCAACACTCAATTTAACTCGAAATATTTTTACTCTGTGATTTCCACTCTCCTTGATTTACTGTGTACTTCAAAGTGCCATTCTAATGTTTGTTACTGTCTTTGGGGTTGTTGTGTTCTGTTGTTTCTGAGAAAATTGGGTTGCTGGCAGTGGGAGAGTCATACTTCTCTCACAGTATACATGGGTTCAATAATGTACCATCTGCTGGTTTTCTGTTGAAAAATTTTTTTCGCAGTCAGTAGGATCTAATAGAGACATTGAATTCCCCCTCCAATTGCAGATGTTGAACTTGTTTCTTGTGGCCAGAGAATGTAAAATCAAAATGATACTGCATGACAGTATTTTCTGTACAGTACATGGCTCACTGCTCCACTCATTATTTACCTCTTCATCTCTCTCTCTCTCTCTCATACAATCATAAGAAATCTTACAACCATTGCTCTTTCATTGTAGATTTTATTAGATTTTATTTTTCATTTCCCCTGCATGTCAGTTGTTAAACCTGGTAATAGCTAGGGGTTTTAGAGTTCACTTCCCACTGTGAAAGATAATTGTGTGAAAGATAATTGAATAAATAGCCTCCATGCTAAGCTTCCATCCTCTGAAGTCTATACAGGGTCTGAAATGGCACCATATTCAATATATAGTGTGCACTACACTGTAACAAATTTCTGTAAATATACAGTAAAAAATTACAGTTAGATACTCTAAATTACAGTACAGTACTGTAAAGAGAGATGCATTATGGGGGCTCAGTGGCATTCTGCAAATGTTCCAAAACAATTTTACAGAAAGTATTGTATTACATGTTTTGCTGCATATTTACAGCAGCGTTCTGTAAATGATGGTGCATTGTGTAAAACATTTTTGGGAGGGGAAGAATCGCTTGCTCATTAACATATACAGTACCAACAAAGCTGGTTTCTCTTTATTACACACAACCCTGCGTGGTGGAGATTTTCTGTGGTTGTGTCCCTCTCTCTACCCTCTCTCTTCTATCCTTTTCTTTGGACTGACCAGAAGGCAACAACGGTGTCAGTGTCTTGACAGCGCCATCTTTCTGGTCCTGTGGATAAGGTCAGAACTGCCTGAAGGACTGGGGAACACAGAAGGGTAATAGTGGCCCGATCTGACTCCCCAGTCCATGGACCACACGAACACCTCCTCAGCATACAGAACTAGTACCGGACCAACTGCCTGAGGAGGAGACGACGGACTGCAGGCCATCGAGGCTAGTAGAGTGCTTCCAAGGGGAGCCTTACTCCCTCTACCCTTGGCCTGCAGCCCTCCTCTCCCGCATTTGTTTTCCATCTGCTCTCCTCAGGCCACCACCAACCAAACCAGGACCAGCAGACTGCCAACCACCCAGAGCAGACCAACAGAAGGAGAGACCAAACCAGACAGCATCACCACCAGAACCAGAGGCACGGAGGAAGGACCAAAGACATCAACCTATGCCTGGAGGTAGCAGACCACAGGAGAGTGCTTCCATTGACCTATGGCCACAGGCTACCAGGTGTGTCTGCTCGCTCTGAGGTTTTTCCTTCCTCCCCCTGCAGAACCGTGGTGCGAATCTGTTTGTTTCTTTTAAAAGTAATATTCACCTCAGATCTGAAATCCACAACAGAAGCTAGCCAGAAGTTAGCCAGTTCACTAGCTAACGTTAGTATTCAGCTAACCACGGCTAGCGGTCATCAGCTATCCTTTAGCTCAGAAAGCTATCGTCAGTTTTGTACAACGCGACTCAGACCAGAGCATGCCGGACCTATTTTCTCTTCATATCCCCGGATTCCTACCGCAAGCTCTGGACATTTTCACCTGGATCTTGCAGCTAGCTAGCTGCTATCCGAGTGACTATTGGCTAACGTCGATTCAGGAGCAAACACCAATTATCCCGGAGCTAGCCAGCTGAAGAGTTCCATCAGCCACTCCTGGGCTACAGTCACCTAGCCGGACCCGTTTTACTGCCGATGCGGAGCCCCACTGGGCCATCATGACTGGACTACCAACGTTATCTGCCCAAGGGAGTTATTCAACTGGCCCCTCCGTCGCGACATAACCTGAACGCCCATCTGCTAACTTCGGCCCGCTAATCGTTAGCTGTCTTGAGCATATCGGCTGCTAGCTGAATAGGTCTATCGGACAATTTTCCTGGGCCACTATAACTATAATTATTTTGACAATTGGATTGGTCCCCTCTACCACACGGAACCCCACTAATCTACCGACAGAAATGCACAAGGTGGCTAAAAACAGACCTCCGCCTTCTGCTAGCTTGTTACCTATGGCCCGGCTAGCTGTCTGAATTCGCCGTGACCCCAACCAACCTCACTACTCACTGGACCCTTATGATCACTCGGCAAAGCATGCCTCTCCTTAATGTCAATTTGCCTTGTCAATTGCTGTTCTGATTAGTGTTTCTTGGCTTATTTCACTGTAGAGACTCTAGCCCTGCTCAATATATCTTATCCAACCCGTCAGTTCCACCACCCACATATGCGATGACATCACCTGGTTTCAATGATGTTTCTAGAGACAATATCTCTCTCATCATCACTCAATGCCTAGGTTTACCTCCACTGTATTCACATCCTGCCATACCTTTGTCTGTACATTATACCTTGAATCTATTTTATCGCCCCCAGAAAACTGCTCCTTTTACTCTCCGTTCCGGACGTCCTAGACGACCAATTCTCATGGCTTTTGGCCGTACCCTTATCCTACTCCTCCTCTGTTCCTCTGGCGATGTGGAGGTTAATCCAGGCCCTGCAGTGCCTAGCTCCACTCCTATTCCCCAGAAGCTCTCTTATGTTGACTTCTGTAACCGTAAAAGCCTTGGTTTCATGCATGTTAACATTAAAAGCCTCCTCCCTAAGTTTGTTTTATTCACTGCTTTAGCACACTCTGCCAACCCAGATGTCCTAGCCGTGTCTGAATCCTGGTTTAGGAAAACCACCAAAAACTCTGAAATCTCCATCCCTAACTACAAGATTTTCCGACAAGATAGAATGGCCAAAGGGGGCGGTGTTGCAATCTACTGCAGAGATAACCTGCCGAGTTCTGTCCTACTATCAAGGTCTGTACCCAAACAATTTCAACTTCTTCTTCTAAAAATCCACCTCTCTAAAAACAAGTGTCTCACTGTTGCCGCTTGCTATAGACCACCCTCTGGCCCCAGCTGTGCTCTAGACACCATATTTCCCCCATCTATCTTCAGAGATCGTGCTGCCAGGTGACCTAAACTGGGACATGCTTAACGCCACGGCCATCCAACAATCTAAGCTTGTTGCCCTCAATCTCACACAAATTATCAATAAACCTACCAGGTACAACCCCAAAGCCGTAAACACGGGCACCCTCATAGATATCATCCTAACCAACTTGTCCTCTAAATACACCCCTGCTGTTTTCAACCAAGATCTCAGCGATCACTGCCTCATTGCTTGCATCCGTAATGGGTCAGTGGTCAAATGACCTCCACTCATCACTGTCAAACGCTCCTTGAAACACTTCAGCGAGCAGGCCTTTCTAATCGACCTGGCCTGGGTATCCTGGAAAGATATTGACCTCATCCCATCAGTAGAGGATGCCTGGTTATTCTTTAAAAATGCCTTCCTCACCATCTTAAATAAGCTTGCCGCATTCAAGAAATTTACAACCAGGATCAGATATTGATATTGGTTCTCTCCAGACCTGACTGCCCTTAGCCAGCACAAAAATATTCTGTGGCGTTCTGCATTAGCATCGAACAGCCCCCGTTATATGCAACTTTTCAGGGAAGTTATAAACCAATATACACAGGCAGTTAGAAAAGCCAAGGCAAGCTTTTTCAAGCAGAAGTTTGCTTCCTGCAACACAAACTCAAAAAAGTTCTGGGACACTGTAAAGTCCATGGAGAATAAGAACACCTCCTCTCAGCTGCCCACTGCACTGAGGATAGGAACTTCTGTCACCATCCACTATAATTGAGAATTTCAATAAGCATTTTTCTACGGCTGGCCATGCTTTCCACCTACACCTACCCCGGTCAACAGCACTGCACCCCCCACAGCAACTCGCCCAAGCCTTGCCAATTTCTCATTTACCCAAATCCAGTCAGCTGATGTTCTGAAAGAGCTGCAAAATCTGGACCCCTACAAATCAGCTGGGCTAGACAATCTGGACAATCTTTCTTTCTAAAAATTATCTGCCAAAATTGTTGCAACCCCTATTACTAGCCTGTTCAACCTCTCTTTTGTGTCATCTGAGATTCCCAAAGATTGGAAAGCAGCTGCAGTCATCCCCCTCTTCAAAGGGGGGGACACTCTTGACCCAAACTGCTACAGACCTATATCTATCCTACCCTGCCTTTCTAAGGTCTTCAAAAGCCAAGTTAACAAACAGATTACCGACAATTTTGAATCCCACCGTACCTTCTCCACTATGCAATCTGGTTTCCGAGCTGGTCATGGGTGCACCTCAGCCACGCTCAAGGTCCTAAACAATATCTTAACCGCCATCGATAAGAAACAATACTGTGCAGCCGTATTCATTGACCTGGCCAAGGCTTTCGACTTTGTCAATCACCACATCCTCATCAGCAGACTCAACAGCCTCGGTTTCTCAAATGATTGCCTCGCCTGGTTCACCAACTACTTTTCCAATAGAGTTCAGTGTGTCAAATCGGAGTGCCTATTGTCCGGGCCTCTGGCAGTCTCTATAAAGGTGCCACAGGGTTCAATTCTTGGGCCAACTCTTTTCTCTGTATACATCAATGATGGCGCTCTTGCTGCTGGTGAGTCTCTGATCCACCTCTACGCAGACGACAACATTCTGTATACTTCAGGCCCTTCTTTGGACACTGTGTTAACTACCCTCCAGACGAGCTTCAATGCCATACAACTCTCCTTCCGTAGCCTCCAACTGCTCTTAAATACAAGTAAAACTAAATGCATGCTCTTCAACCGATCGCTGCCTACACCTGCCCGCCCACCCAGCATCACTACTCTGAACGGTTCTGACCTGGAATATGTGGTCAACTACAAATACCTAGTTGTCTGGTTAGACTGTAAACTCTCCTTCCAGACTGACATCAAACATCTCCAATCCAAAATTAAATCTAGAATTGGCTTCCTATTTCGCATCAAAGCATCCTTCACTCATGCTGCCAAACATACCCTCATGAAACGGACCATCCTACCGATCCTCGACTTCGGCGATCTCATTTACAAAAGAGCCTCCAACACTCTACTCAACAAATTGGATGCAGTCTATCACAGTGCCATCCGTTTTGTCACCAAAGCCCCATATACTACCCAACACTGCGACCTGTACGCTCTCATTCGCTGGCCCTCGCTTCATACTCGTTGCCAAACCCACTGGTTCCAGGTCATCTACAAGATCCTGCTAGGTAAAGTCCCACCTTATCTCAGCTCGCTGGTCACCATAGCAACACCCGCCCGTAGCATGCGCTCCAGCAGGTGTATTTCACTGGCCAATTCCTCCTTTGGCCGCCTCTCCTTCCAGTTCTCTGCTGCCAATGACTGAAACGAACTACAAAAATCTCTAAAACTGGAAACACTTATCTCCCTCACCAGCTTTAAGCACCAGCTGTCAGAGCAGCTCACAGATCACTGCACCTGTACATAGCCCATCTCAATAGCCCAAACAATTACCTCATTCCTACTGTATTTATTTATTTTAGCTCCCTTGCACCTCCATATTTCTATTTTGCACATTCACCTACTGCAAATCTACAATTCCAGTGTTTTTAATTGCTATATTGTATTTACTTCGCCACTGTGGCCTTTTTATTGACTTTACCTCCCTTATCTCACCTCATTTGCTCACATTGTATATATTGTTTTTTGTACTGTATTATTGACTGTATGTTTGTTTTACTCCATGTGTAACTCTGTGTTGTTGTGTCGAACTGCTTTGCGTTTTCTTGGCCGGGTCGCAGTTGTAAATGAGAACTTGCTCTCAACTTGCCTACCTGGTTAAAAAAAGGTCAAATAAAAAAATATATATATATTTTTTAAACAGAGCAGACTAACGACCAGACCAAGACCCAAAACAACAACCACCCCTCCACCCGACCAAGATGACCTGGAAGAACCCAGGAGCTGACGCTAATCCCCATTGAGAAGGCTGCCGAGGACAGAGCCAACAATCGCCGGGGAGCAGCAAGATCAACAACAACAACCGCCAGACCAGAAACCATGGCCCACATGGAATTCAGCATGGCAGTTCTCTAGAGAGGTATGGGGTTTGTGCCGTCTGACCTGAACTAACTGGTGAAACCACCGAGGTTCACAGGAATCATTTGAAGCCAGTTTTAAGACCCCCCAGTTACTCAAACAGTTTTGGGGAAAATTCTGAAAGTGCAAAGATTCAGCCCTGTTGAACAGACTCCAAGCATACCCCCTTTATGACACAGAATCCAAGGCAGTTACAGTACTGTTTCACAATGAATGCATCCAGGACTATAACATAAAAGTTTGGTTAAGCAGGTTCGCCACCCTCAAGTCAGCGGCTAGGAGGGTCCTGGACGAAGACAACATCTGGACTGGGTATTGACCCAACCGGAGTCCAACACCTTCCCAGCACCATCACGCTGGGAAACAACAGAGCTCAGTCCACCACTACGGCATGCCCAAACTGTGCAGGAAATACGGCCAACTGTGCAGAAACCCCCTCACCCCTCATCGTACCACGCCCCGCCCCTGTCCGTCCGTCCGTTACTTCTTTTGATCGCTCCTCTCTGCCCCTGATCCTCACTCCCACTACCAACTGCCCTTGACCTCCCTCCAATACAGCCTACTGCCCCTGACGACTCCTCCCTGATCCTTACCGACGCAGATCCACCCCCCTTAGCCCTCCCTGCCAATGATCCCACTCTGCAGCAAGCCAACCAGTTTCAGTCCAGACCCCCCGGACACCCCAAACCACCTTCACCCCTCCCAGCACCCCAGTCTACTGCTAAGTCAGTACAGGGGGCCACCAGGCAGTCAGTGGGGAGGCATCTCAAGACTTGTGAACAGCCAAGAACCACCCAACAACACACACAACCTGCTAGATGCCCTCTGCAATGAAATGATAAGACCTGGACCCACCCAATAACCCATCATCATGACCCTGAAAACACACTCAGAACAGAAGGATTTTGCTCAGACATCGGTTCATGGTTACCTTCCCACTAGGAAATTCCTCTATCGATGGCACAAGGTACATACAGAGAACTGCCCTCATGGAGGCACTCGCACTCAATTCACCCACCAACTGTTTGTGAGTGCTCTGTGACCAGGTGGGTCTGGGCCCTGTTTGTTCCCTCCAGCGTCCACCCTTGCCACCACATCGCTCCTCCTCCAACACCAGCCCAGGCCGATGGACATACCCTCCATCACCCCTACCCCCCTGCTCCCTCTACATCACCTTCCCCATTCCTCCCTCAACACTTATCCCTCTCACAGAACCAGAACCAGAACCAGACCAGAACCAGGCACCATTCATCACCACACCAGAAGTGGCGTGGAGGAAGGACAAAGATCAAGACATATGCCCAGAGAGACCAGGCCACAGGGGAGTACTATCATGCTAGTTCCTCAGGTTGTCCTTCCTTCCCTCTGCAGATCCAACACCAGTCCCAGTTCCAGCACCTGACCCAGTCACAGCACCAGACCACCAGAAGAGGCACGGAAGAGGGACCAAAGACCACATCTTCATCCAAAGTGAGCAGGACATAGGGAATTACCACTATTGACCTCTGGATCTGTTCTTCCTCCCCTCTACAGACCCAGATCCCAACTCTGACCCTGTCAGAGTTCCTGGTTCCCAGTTCCTGTTTCTCCCAGGCCCCCAGTCCAAGCTCCAGACCCAGCAGATTTGTATCATTTCATTTATACAACATGCCCACCACTTTGAAGATGCTAAATATTTTTTATTGTGAAACAAACAAGAAATAAGACAAAAAAACAGAAAACTTCAGCGTGCATAACTATTCACCTCCCCAGTCGATACTTTGTAGAGCCACCTTTTGCAGCAAATACAGCTGCAAGTCTCTTGGGGTATGTCTCTATAAGCTTGGCACATCTACCTACTGGGATTTTTGCCCATTCTTCAAGGAAAAACTGCTCCAGCTCCTTCAAATTGGATGAGTTCCGCTGGTGTACAGCAATCTTTAAGTCATACCACAGATTCTCTATTGAATTGAGGTCTGGGCTTTGACTACGCCATTCCAAGACATTTAAATGTTTTACATGTATATTTTGGTAATTTAGCAGTGCATTAAACTAAGGTAGATAAACAAGAAGTCATAGCAAATAGAAATATTATATTACCATTACTGAGAATGTTGTTGTAGTTAAGTGGGCCACTTGCATGTGTCTTTTTGTATTAGAAAATACGAAGTAAATGTACTATACTGCACAAAATATAAACGCAACATGTAAAGTGTTGGTTTTATGAGCTGAAATAAAAGATCCCAGAAATGTTACGTCAGCACAAAAAGCTTATTTCTCTCAAATGTTTTGCACACATTTGTTTATATTCCTGTTAGTGAGCATTTCTTCTTTGCCAAGATAATCCATCCACATTGATGGTTTTGTTACACAGTTCTGCCACATTATTAATATTTATCGAGCATGATATATGTTTATAGATGATTTGTGAAGAATCTATGTAGTGCGTATGAAGCCTATATAAAAGGTGCACTTCAAATAAAGTGGGGCCAAAATACCTACATCAAATCCATGTAACAGAAATACTGCCCATCGTTGACGCTATGCAACCTGCAATTTAATTTTGCAACAGTTTACTGACCACTGTGCTACCAGTAATTCACTGGAAATGATAGAAATAGGACATGTCACTGTAGTCAGGTGTTAGAGTAATATGCTTTAAATATGTGTTTCAGTAAAGGTCCTGTAAATCTCCAGTTTTACTGGCGTTTGTGTTGCCAGTTTTTACTGTAAGTGCCAGTTTTTACTGTAAATACTCTAACTAGTTACCTCCTAGGCTACTCTAGACTACACTAGTAGTCACAAATGCATGTTTTCTAGCCAGTGTTCATCAAAAGAAAAATTATCCAAGTAAGAGGTTCTAACCATAGCTCATTGATTTAGTAGTCTGTTTTCAATACTGTCATTTCAAACTTATATTCACTTTTGAAGACATCAGTGCTCTAAAACACTGTAATGCAATGCATGGTTCGTTTACTGTCTGTATGTTACCACTTTGTCAAATAGTGAGAACCACAGACGGGTGGTTCAAGCCAAGTCAGATGAAGGTCTCTTTGTTTTCCTGTAAGAACCTTCCTGTCATTGCTGTGTGTGGTTCTGCTAATAGACTACAGTGTGTTATATTTTAGTTCCAGTGGCCAATTGTGGATGACATAAGCAGTTAGCTCTCAGGCTTTGGCTAAGTGCACCTCTGAAAGCCCTTTTAAATCAGTTTCATAGCATAACTCGTTATGGAAGTCTCCTTGCCCCTCATATACACACACACACACACACAAAGAGAAACACATGCAAACACACACTCAGAAACACATGCACACACACACTCAGAAACACATGCACACACGCAAACACGCACACGCAAACACACACACTTTACTTCAGGCCCTCCCTCCCGTAGAATGCATATTTTATAGACAACCTTTCACTCTGATCCCAGCTCTGAACCCCATGGGGTTATTCTGGGTAAAAGTCACATCGAATACGCAAACATTTTCTTCTCGACTGCCGAGAACTCAGCAGGATGTGCCATAAACTCCCATCAATGTTAATCCTGCCATTTATACAGCAACCGTCATAAAGGATCGGACAGTTGCTGTGTGTGAAATGCCACACCAACAGAGGGTTGATATTCTCACTGACTTCTGAAATTAAATATTGACTTCGAGATGTCAATCAAGATGGGAAAATGAGGAGAGACTGAAAAAAAAATGGTATGATGAGGCTATGAAACTAGTTGGAAAATAACTGATCGATTTCATTTTCAAGGTAGTTTTAGAACTGGAGGCAGGGGAGTTTCATCATTTAGAAACTTTTCTATTACCCCTGGACTTCCCAAAGCTCATCCAGACATTGGATGCTTTTCTCCCTTGAACAATAAGAGAGGGAGGGATGGGACAAATATAAATGTATTAAAGGAGTCAAATGCGACGTGAGGACGTTCACACCATTACTTTAACTTCCACGTAAAAGTTTACTGTTATGACGTTGTTGACCTATTCTCCAAGTCCTTCATCTTATTGGAGTTCCGAAGTTCAGTCAACAAGAACAAGGCAGTTATAATGAAGTCCAACTAGCTTCCCTATTCAAGAACACACACACACACAAACACACACACACAGACAAGGGCTGTCAGAGGCTGAGAGGAGCTACAGACTAGCCTACAGTGGAGATGACAGAAATAGATTGGCTTGTGCTTTGTGTGGAGTGTGAATGAGGTGGATGTGAGCTGCTAGTGCTTCACAAGCTGCAACACACTCACACTGGTGACCCAAAAATAGCCTTCCATTATTTTCCAACACCACTCTAGCTTGTTGATACAGTGCCTTGCGAAAGTATTCGGCCCCCTTGAACTTTGCGACCTTTTGCCACATTTCAGGCTTCAAACATAAAGATATAAAACTGTATTTTTTTGTGAAGAATCAACAACAAGTGGGACACAATCATGAAGTGGAACGACATTTATTGGATATTTCAAACTTTTTTAACAAATCAAAAACTGAAAAATTGGGCGTGCAAAATTATTCAGCCCCCTTAAGTTAATACTTTGTAGCGCCACATTTTGCTGCGATTACAGCTTTAAGTCGCTTGGGGTATGTCTCTATCAGTTTTGCACATCGAGAGACTGACATTTTTTCCCATTCCTCCTTGCAAAACAGCTCGAGCTCAGTGAGGTTGGATGGAGAGCATTTGTGAACAGCAGTTTTCAGTTCTTTCCACAGATTCTCGATTAGATTCAGGTCTGGACTTTGACTTGGCCATTCTAACACCTGGATATGTTTATTTTTGAACCATTCCATTGTAGATTTTGCTTTATGTTTTGGATCATTGTCTTGTTGGAAGACAAATCTCCGTCCCAGTCTCAGGTCTTTTGCAGACTCCATCAGGTTTTCTTCCAGAATGGTCCTGTATTTGGCTCCATCCATCTTCCCATCAATTTTACCCATCTTCCCTGTCCCTGCTGAAGAAAAGCAGGCCCAAACCATGATGCTGCCACCACCATGTTTGACAGTGGGAATGGTGTGTTCAGCTGTGTTGCTTTTACGCCAAACATAACGTTTTGCATTGTTGCCAAAAAGTTCAATTTTGGTTTCATCTGACCAGAGCACCTTCTTCCACATGTTTGGTGTGTCTCCCAGGTGGCTTGTGGCAAACTTTAAACAACACTTTTTATGGATATCTTTAAGAAATGGCTTTCTTCTTGCCACTCTTCCAGAAAGGCCAGATTTGTGCAATATACGACTGATTGTTGTCCTATGGACAGAGTCTCCCACCTCAGCTGTAGATCTCTGCAGTTCATCCAGAGTGATCATGGGCCTCTTGGCTGCATCTCTGATCAGTCTTCTCCTTGTATGAGCTGAAAGTTTAGAGGGACGGCCAGGTCTTGGTAGATTTGCAGTGGTCTGACACTCCTTCCATTTCAATATTATCGCTTGCACAGTGCTCCTTGGGATGTTTAAAGCTTGGGAAATCTTTTTGTATCCAAATCTGGCTTTAAACTTCTTCACAACAGTATCTCGGACCTGCCTGGTGTGTTCCTTGTTCTTCATGATGCTCTCTGTGCTTTTAACGGACCTCTGAGACTATCACAGTGCAGGTGCATTTATACGGAGACTTGATTACACACAGGTGGATTGTATTTATCGTCATTAGTCATTTAGGTCAACATTGGATCATTCAGAGATCCTCACTGAACTTCTGGAGAGAGTTTGCTGCACTGAAAGTAAAGGGGCTGAATAATTTTGCACGCCCAATTTTTCAGTTTTTGATTTGTTAAAAAAGTTTGAAATATCCAATAAATGTCGTTCCACTTCATGATTGTGTCCCACTTGTTGTTGATTCTTCACAAAAAAATACAGTTTTATATCTTTATGTTTGAAGCCTGAAATGTGGCAAAAGGTCGCAAAGTTCAAGGGGGCCGAATACTTTCGCAAGGCACTGTATCTCCTCCCCATTTTTTATTTCCTCTTGTTATCTCAACTTTCCTTTTCTGCTTTGTTCTTGCCTCTCAATTGCTCTTCATCCCTGTTTCCTCACAATCCCTTCTACTTTCTACTTTCAAGGCCAATACTTGGATATCCCCAATCCAGATATTTAAAATGAGTCTCAAGTGAAGAGTGAGACAAGGAAGATCACTTTCATGGGTCGTCCAATGTCTTTCTCCTTCCCAGGAACTCTCACCAGGAACCTGGGGAGATGGGGTGAGAGGATTCCTGGTGTTGAAAATACACCAGTGTTTCCCTGTTGTTGTTGTTGTGGAACAGAGGCCTGAGGCTGCCATTGTGAATGTTACACTCTTAGAAAAAAAGGTGCTAAGTGAAACCATACATTGTTCCTAGGTTTGTCCCCAATGAGGATCCCTTTTTGGTGCTGGGTAGATCCCTTTGCAGAGGGTTCCCTCTGGAACCCTCTATGTATGGTTCTTCAAGCTGTGCTTAGGGTCGTTGTCCAGTTCGAAGGTGAACCTTCACCCCAGTCTGTTGTCCTGAGCACTCTGGAGCAGGTTTTCATCAAGGATCGCTCTGTACTTTTTCCATTAATCTTTTCCTCGATCCTGACTAGTGTCCCAGTCCCTGCTGCTGAAAAACATCCCCACAGCATGATGTTTCCACCACAATGCTTCACCATAGGGATCATGCCAGGTCTCCTCCAGACGTGATGCTTGGCATTCAGGCCAAAGAGTTCAATCTTGGTTTCATCAGACCAGAGAATCTTGTTTCTCATGATCTGAGAGTCTTTAGGTGCCTTTTGGCAAACTCCAAGAGGGCTGGCATGTGCCTTTTCCTGAGGAGTGGCTTCCGTCTGGACACTACCATAAAGGCCTGATTGGTGGAGTGCTGCAGAGATAGTTGTCCTTCTGGACGGTTCTCCCATATCCACAGAGGAACTCTAGAGCTCTGTCAGTGTGACCATTGGGTTCTTGGTCACCTCCCTTGCCAAGGCCCTTCTCCCCGGATTGCTCAGTTTGGCCAGGCGGCCAACTCTAAGAAGAGTCTTGGTGGTTCCAAACTTCTTCCATTTAAGAATGATGGAGGGCACTGTATTCTTGGGGACCTTCAATGCTGCAGAAATGTTTTGGTACCCTTCCCCAGATCTGTCGTCGACACTATCCTGTCTCTGAGCTCTACGGACAATTCCTTCGACCTCATGGCTTGGTTTTTGCTCTGACATGCACTGTCAACTGTGGTACCTTATAGGTGTGTGTAGGGTTGCACATTTTGGGGATTATTCAGAGGTCGAAACTTTTCATGGGAATTAACAGAAATATATGCAAATGTATATTATTAATACCATCTAAATGTAGATTTTGTTACATTGGATATATCTACCATATCATATAGAAACAGAAACATAAACCTTTTACCTTATCATAAGTAGACATAATTGCAAATTAATAAATCCTTCCAATATAAATTTTATAAACAATTTAGTTGCATAGTTCCCTCTACCTGCTAAGCTACCAGTCAGATCAGATGTTTTGTACAAAATCTTAATGATAATTGTAAGTGCGGTTTCCAGTAGAGGTCGGTGTTTGAAAGCTGCTTGGAATCAGAAAAAGCACTGGAAACATGAGGACATGATCAAATGAAACTTCGGATGTCATTGAGTACTTCTGATGAAGTGATACATGCATCGGCATACTGCTTCGAACGTAGCTGCTTAGTGATTTTGACATATGCCTCAGAGCTCCAGTACCAAACATAACATCACTAGTTCTATGTAGAACCCTTCTTGCCTTCCAAATAATCCTTCTTGCCTTCCAAAGAATCATCAAAGAACCCTTTCTTCCAAAAACAGTTCTTAGGGTGTTAAAGGTTCTTGGTAGAACCCTTTGCCTTACAAAGAACCCTTGTCTTCCAAAAGGGGTTCTTCAGACCAAAACAGCTCTAGGTAGAACCCTATCCCGTGGAACTGTGGGTTAACTGCCTTGCTCGGGTACAAAATACCAGATTTTTACCTTGTCAGCTCTGGGATTTGATCCAGCAACCTTTCAGCTCCTGGCCCAACACTCTAACCACTAGACTACATGCCTAGTGGATGGTACAGTGTCTTTGTCTTCAAAGATCTATGGCAGTGAAAAATCAGACTGATAAAGATTTTTGTTGTATGTGTAGGAAAAGTAATGGATCTTTACCATCAAATAACACCTTTTGGCTACCTTTATAAATCACCCAAAATAAGTAGACTACTACTACTAATTTCCAACATATAAGGTGTGTCACGTTCTGACCTTTTATTTCCTTGGTTTTGTATTTATTTAGTATGGTCAGGGCGTGAGTTGGGTGGGCAGTCTATGTTTGATTTTCTATGATTTGGGATTTCTATGTTTCGGCCTAGTATGGTTCTCAATCAGAGGCAGGTGTCATTAGTTGTCTCTGATTGAGAATCATACTTAGGTAGCCTGGGTTGCACTGTTTGTTTGTGGGTGATTGTCTATGTTAGTGGCTTGTGTCAGCACAGGTCTAATTTGTAGCGTCACGGTCATTATTTGTTTATTGTTTTGTATGCAGTGTTCAGTACTTTCTTTATTAAATATTCACTATGAACTCCTACCACGCTGCGTTTTGGTCCTCTGATCCTTCTCGCCTCTCCTCTTCAGATGAAGAGGAGGACGACCGTGACAGAATCACCCACCAACCAAGGACCAAGCGGCGTGGTAAAAGACAGCGACAACAGCAGCAGCAGCAACAACAGCGGCCGGTATCACAGGACTCCTGGACATGGGAGGAGATACTGAACGGAGAGGACCCTGGGCACAGGCTGGGGAATATCGCCGCCCCAAAGCAGAGCTGGAGGCAGCGAAAGCTGAGCACCGGCGATATGAGGAGGCAGCACGGCAGTGCGACAGGTACGAGAGGCAGCCCCCCCAAAAAATTGGGGGGGGCACACGAGGGGTGGAGCTAAGCCAGGTAGCAGACCTGAGCTCACTCCTCGTGCTTATTATAAGCAGCGCGTTACTGGTCAGGCACCGTGTTATGCGGTTAAGCGTACGGTGTCGCCAGTACGTGTCCATAGCCCGGTGCGCTATAGGACAGCCCCCCGAGAGTGTCATGCGAGTGCGGGCATCAAGCCAGGGCGTATGGTGCCTGCTCAGCGGGTCTGGTCGCCGGTCCGCAGTTTTGGTCCAGGGTATCCTGCGCCGGCTCTGCGTGCTGTGTCTCCGGGGCACTGGGAGGGTGCAGTGCGTCCTCTGCCTGCGCTCCGCTCGTGCCGGGCGAATGTGGGAATGGAGCCTAAGGGAGAGGTGCGTGTAGTAAGCACTAGATCTCCCGTGCTTACCCACAGCCCGGTTCAACCTGTGCCTGCACTCTGGAGGGTCCGGGCTAGAGTGGTTGTCCAGCCTGGGGAAGTGGTGCCAAGGTTGCGCACCAGAGCTCCAGTGCTCCCCCACAGCCCGGTCCTTCAGGTGCCTCCTCCAAACACCAAGCCTCCTGAAGGTCTCCCCAGCCTGGTGGTTCCTGTGGCAGCCCCACGCACCAGGCTGTCTCTCTGTCTCCTCCCTGCAGGTGGTCCCGCCTGTCCGGCGCTGCTGCCGGAGTCTCCCGCCTGTCAGGCGCTGCTGCCGGAGTCTGAGGCGCCAGAGCCCCTCTGTCCCGAGCAGCCGCCCCTCTGTCCCGAGCTGCCGCCCCTCTGTCCCGAGCTGCCGCCCCTCTGTCCCGAGCTGCTGCCCCTCTGTCCATTGAGAAGAGTTGCCATGGTTAGGAAGCCACGGAGGCGGACAATGAGGCGGACTAAGACAATGGCGAAGTGGGGTCCGCGTCCCGCGCCAGAGCCGCCACCGCGGACAGATGCCCACTGTTACGAATCCCTTTTGGCCCGACAGTCTAGGGGGGATGGTAATGAGACATAACTCATAACTCATGTAAATTATAATAGTGACAAAGTGAGAGTGTGAACGAAATAACCAGGACAACTGAAATCTACCGTCAAACTCAAGGTTTATTTATAAACACACGGTAATGGGGGGGAGCAGGAAAAGGGGCTGAGCTGGACCCAAGGAAAGAAACAATAAGTATACAAAAACACCCCTAAGCTAGACTAGCCTACTTTAACAACAGCTAACTAACTAACCAAAAATACAGTGGGTGGTCCGCCCAGTTCTAACTAGTGTATTTAACAAAGTTCACCTACGGGTAGTGTATGCCCATGGGCGACTTGTCTCGTTTTCCCCCTTTTCCCACCAGCAATCAAATACAAACACCATAACCAAAAACAATACTCACAGGTGATGACAAAGTGCTATGGAGGTGCTCAAACAAAAGGAGAGGTTAAGACACAAAGAGAGAGTGAAACAGAGAGATCTACATACATGGCATTTACAAAGAGATTGAGCTCCAGAGCAAACAAATTATGGGGTTTTTAAACCATGGGGAAGGAACTGTGATAGGGTAGGAAACAGGAGGAGGTGTGTCTTCTGATTGTTGATTGATTGGGGAGTGATGATTTTCACCTGTGAGGGGAGAAGGAGAGAAAAGAAAAGAAACACACACACAGGATACACACACACACAGGATAACTGTATCCGTAACACTCCCACCCTTAAAAGAGCAACCCTAGGGGGTTGCGACCACAGTATTACAATTAATACTCACAACAACAACCTTGCAAAACATACAAAAATCATCATTTACACACGATAAAGCATCCGCAAACACATTATCAGATGTGTAGGCGCTCACGAAAGCGACTAACGTGGTCCAACACATTCTCATCTCCTGTACACAACTCTTGGGACAAGAACTGTTCTTCAAGGACTTTCATTGGTCCTCTCACTGTGTGACCAAACACTAGTTCAGCCGGGCTGAAACCTAGGGACTCCTGCACAGTTTCACGTGCAGCAAACAAAAATAGAGGAACTCCCTCATCCCAATCTTTCTCAGATTCCAAACAATATTTACGTAGCATAGACTTCAGTGTCTGATGCCATCTTTCAAGCGCACCCTGAGACTCTGGGTGATAGGCGCTTGACACACGGTGCATAATTGATAAGGATTTTAACACCTGCTTGAAGAGCTTGCATAGGAAATTGGTACCTTGATCGCTTTGTACCACCTTCGGTAATCCGAATGTCGTGAAGAATTTAATTAAGGCTTTACTCACTATCGGAGCTGTGATCCTTCTCAGAGGAATGGCCTTGGGGTATCTTGTAGCCATACACATTATCGTTAACAAAAACTGGTTACCCGATTTTGTCTTCGGTAACGGTCCGACACAATCAACCAGGAATGGTTCACCTATGACAGGTATGGGACAAAGAGGAGCGGGAGGAATAACCTGATTTGGTTTTCCTGTTATCTGACATGTGTGGCATGTCCAACAGAACTGAGCTACATCTTGTTTTAAACCCGGCCAAAAGAAATGTCGAAGGATCCGATCATAAGTCTTTGTAATTCCTAAATGACCAGACCACTGGTGATCATGAGCAAGGGATAACACATTTTGTCGAAAGGCTGTAGGAATCACTATTTGGTAAACAGCATTCCAATCTCCACACGCGTCATCATGGGATTTCCATTTACGCATGAGGAGATTACCATCAATGAAGTAAGCCACGTTCTTCTTCTTCACATCTTCCAATGAGACAACACTAGAAAAACATTTAGCAAGTTTGTTGTCAACCTTTTGGTTAGCAATCAGCTGCTCACTAGTGACTGGTAACTGTATTGCATCAGCAATAAGTTCAACATTCTTTAATTCTTTCCTGGGCTGTTTGTCAGAGGTGATCCGCTTCTCAGAGGTATCACACAATCCATCCTCTTGATCATCCTCTTTGAACAGAACAGTGTTCGACAAATCTATCACGTCACCCTCTTGTAGTGCCTGAGCACGAGTGACAGCACAAGCGGGGAACACATGTGGATAACTCTGTGCCAGCTCATTCGAGAGAGAGTGGTCACTTTTATCCAATACTTCCAATACGGGTACTACCTTTCCTCCGGCAATATCGTTACCCATTATAAAGGTCACACATTTCACTGGCAACTTAGGACGTACCCCCACTCTGAATATTCCACTGATTAACTCAGTGTACCTTCACAAAGTGCAATGGCACGGGGACAAAACCCATTTCAATACCCTGCACTAACACACTGGAACCACAGTATGTATCATCAGATAAGGGCAACACATCAGACAATATAAACGACTGCGCCGCACCAGTATCTCTAAGGATTTTAACCGGACGCTGAGACGCTTTGTCATTTGTTAGGGACACAAACCCCTCGAAAATGAATGGTTCATAACTGCGGTCGGGGACTGGGTCTTTCAAACTACAGTTACTCTGAGGCACCTGTTTTGTTGCAGACCTCACAACCATACGAATTAGACCAACACCTGTTGGCGGCTTGGCACGAAGAGGCATCCCTTGTTTGCGTTTTAGCAGGAAACAATCATTAATCATATGTCCCACTTTATGACAATAGAAACAGGGACGCTCATTCTTCTGGCGTGCTTGATATACTACTGCTGGTCGACTAGGGCTAAAGGTAGGAAACTCGGTGGCTCTACTCTCAGTATGAGCCAAAAACACACTCTTGTGCGTCAACACAAACTCGTCTGCCAACACAGACGCTTCTGCCAGGGAGGATACTTTCTGTTCGTTTAGGTAAACTACAATGCATTCGGGTAAGCAATTTTTAAACTCTTCCAACAAGATTAACTCCCGGAGAGAGTTGAAATCAGTTACCTTACTAGCAGCATGCCATTTATCAAACAGATTTCCCTTATCTCTAGCAAATTCCACATAAGTCTTACTAGAAGACTTTCTATGAGACCTAAATCTCTGTCGGTATGCCTCAGGCACAAGCTCATAGGCACGAAGAACAGTAGCTTTGACCACTTCATAATTCAAACTGTCCTCTAGAGGTAGTGCTGACAAAACCTCTTGGGCTTTACCAGTTAATTTACACTGAAGTAATAGACACCATACCTCTTCAGGCCACTTCAATGCTACGGCTATACGCTCAAATACACAAAA
The DNA here is from genome assembly GCF_013265735.2 of Oncorhynchus mykiss. Classification (NCBI taxonomy): domain Eukaryota; kingdom Metazoa; phylum Chordata; class Actinopteri; order Salmoniformes; family Salmonidae; genus Oncorhynchus; species Oncorhynchus mykiss. The sequence goes on along the minus strand of NC_048593.1, from coordinate 8,251,789 downwards.
ATAGGAGTCAACCTCTGACTCTCTGAACAAAGGTACTAAGGCAATCTGCCTACTAATGTCAAACGTGTTTAAGGACACAGCAGGTGAGGACGACTCACTAACAGTGTCAGCAGGACCGGAGGCTAGCCTCGCTGTCTCTGCCCCCAGTTCCATCTGGCGCATTTTAAACGTCATCTGCCGCTGTTCTTTATCTGCCTCAATTTTACACATCTCCAAATGCCGTTGTTCTCTTTCTTTTTCTGCCTCAATTTTACACATCTCCAAATCTAAATGCCGTTGTTCTTTTTCTGCCTCAATTTTACACATCTCCAAATGCCGTTGTTCTCTTTCTTTTTCTGCCTCAATTTTACACATCTCCAAATCTAAATGCCGTTGTTCTTTTTCTGCCTCAATTTTACACATCTCCAAATGCCGTTGTTCTCTTTCTGCCTCAATTTTACACATCTCCAACTGGAGAGTCTCTCACCTAATTTGGGCTCTCTCTTCCGCCTCCAGTTGGAACTGTGCTAAATGGACATCCGTCCTGGCATCACCGTTTGACAGTGGGGAGAGTGGATCAAAACGGGAGAATGTGGCTGGTGTTTTAGCCTCGCCCTCATTATCAGACACCAATGGGCTTACAGGAGCAGCAACATCCCCTACAGGGGTAGTAGACTCAGGCAGCGGTAACACAAGCACCTGCTCTTCCAACAATACATTTAACACTAGCTGTTTAACCTCCGCCTTAACTAAACTCTGCGGAATCGATACTGAATAATGGTCAGCCAAGGTCATTAAATCAACTCTACGACATTTGTCAACAACCTCCCACAAAGGGTTATCCAAAAAGGATTTCAAATCAAAAGTAGCCATCTTAACTACTTCACAAGAGCCAAAGAAAATAGCAAACACTAATGCTACTTCAGCTATAACGTTCAACACTGAACTATACCACTACAACAATCTACATGAGCGGTATGGGTGTCAGTAAAGACAGATCCCGGATGAGGCCCCACTTATGTTACGAATCCCTTATGGCCCGACAGTCTAGGTGGGATGGGAATGAGACCTGTAACATAACTCATGTAAATTATAATAGTGACAAAGTAAGAGTGTGAACGAAATAACCAGGACAACTGAAATCTACCGTCAAACTCAAGGTTTATTTATAAACACACGGTAATGGGGGGGGAGCAGGAAAAGGGGCTGAGCTGGACCCAAGGAAAGAAACAATAAGTATACAAAAACACCCCTAAGCTAGACTAGCCTACTTTAACAACAGCTAACTAACTAACCAAAAATACAGTGGGTGGTCCGCCCAGTTCTAACTAGTGTATTTAACAAAGTTCACCTACGGGTAGTGTATGCCCATGGGCGACTTGTCTTGTTTTCCCCCTTTTCCCACCAGCAATCAAATACAAACACCACACAGTTGCTGTGCGTTTTGTTGCCAACCTGTTTTGCTACCTGACAAATTTACGGTTTTTACTTTTTAATTACCGTTTATATTTTTGTTTTTTCCTACTCAACTTTTTCACTCCGGACGCTTTATCTGGACACGGTTCGTCAGGACCTCCAACAGCCGAAGCTAAGTAGTAACATTAACATGATGCCTTCTAATTGCAGTCGCTGTACTCGCCTTACGGCGAGGATAGCTGTGCTACAAGCCCAGCTTCAGACGCAATCGCTAGGCAAGGGTAATTTCAGTGTAGGAAAGGATGAAACCGCGTCTGTGCCACCAGTAAGTACAGATAGTAGTATAAATCCCCTGGCACAGTCCCCGCAGCCGGACAACTTTCTCACGGTTTCTGGAAGGAAATGCTGAAGGAACGCTCAACCGGTGTCGCTCATTCAGCCGACAAACTTTCAACCGGTTTTCCCCATTAAGCAGCTGGTCGGAGTCAGAGGCCGAGTCTTCTCTGGTCTCTACTCCTCCCGTTACGGGGTCTGAGACGCCGAAGCTTCCCACCATTAGCTCTGACAAATTGAAAACTCTAGTCATTGGCGACTCCATTACCCGCAGTATTAGACTTAAAACGAATCATCCAGCGATCATACACTGTTTACCGGGGGGCAGGGCTACCGACGTTAAGGCTAATCTGAAGATGGTGCTGGCTAAAGCTAAAACTGGCGAGTGTAGAGAGTATAGAGATATTGTTATCCACGTCGGCACCAACGATGTTAGGATGAAACAGTCAGAGATCACCAAGCGCAACATAGCTTCTGCGTGTAAATCAGCTAGAAAGATGTGTCGGCATCGAGTAATTGTCTCTGGCCCCCTCCCAGTTAGGGGGAGTGATGAGCTCTACAGCAGAGTCTCACAACTCAATCGCTGGTTGAAAACTGTTTTCTGCCCCTCCCAAAAGATAGAATTTGTAGATAATTGGCCCTCTTTCTGGGACTCACCCACAAACAGGACCAAGCCTGACCTGCTGAGGAGTGACGGACTCCATCCTAGCTGGAGGGGTGCTCTCATTTTATCTACCAACATAGACAGGGCTCTAACTCCTCTAGCTCCACAATGAAATAGGGTGCAGGCCAGGCAGCAGGCTGTTAGCCAGCCTGCCAGCATAGTGGAGTCTGCCACTAGCACAGTCAGTGTAGTCAGCTCAGCTATCACCATTGAGACCGTGTCTGTGCCTCGACCTAGGTTGGGCAAAACTAAACATGGCGGTGTTCGCCTTAGCAATCTCACTAGGATAAAGACCACCTCCATTCCTGTCATTATTGAAAGAGATCATGATACCTCACATCTCAAAATAGGGCTACTTAATGTTAGATCCCTTACTTCAAAGGCAATTATAGTCAATGAACTAATCACTGATCATAATCTTGATGTGATTGGCCTGACTGAAACATGGCTTAAGCCTGACGAATTTACTGTGTTAAATGAGGCCTCACCTCCTGGCTACACTAGTGACCATATCCCCCGTGCATCCCGCAAAGACGGGGGTGTTGCTAACATTTACGATAGCAAATTTCAATTTACAAAAAAAAAAATGACGTTTTCGTCTTTTGAGCTTCTAGTCATGAAATCTATGCAGCCAACTCAATCACTTTTTATAGCTACTGTTTACAGGCCTCCTGGGCCATATACAGCGTTCCTCACTGAGTTCCCTGAATTCCTATCGGACCTTGTAGTCATAGCGGATAATATTCTAATCTTTGGTGACTTTAATATTCACATGGAAAAGTCCACAGACCCACTCCAAAAGGCTTTCGGAGCCATCATCGACTCAGTGGGTTCTGTCCAACATGTCTCTGGACCCACTCACTGTCACAGTCATACGCTGGACCTAGTTTTGTCCCATGGAATAAATGTTGTGGATCTTAATGTTTTTCCTCATAATCCTGGACTATCGGACCACCATTTTATTACGTTTGCAATTGCAACAAATAATCTGCTCAGACCCCAACCAAGGATCATCAAAAGTCGTGCTATAAATTCACAGATAACACAAAGATTCCTTGATGTCCTTCCAGATTCCCTCTGTCTACCCAAGGACGCCAGAGGACAAAAATCAGTTAACCACCTAACTGAGGAACTCAACTTAACCTTGCGCAATACCCTAGATGCAGTTGCACCCCTAAAAACTAAAAACATTTATCATAAGAAACTAGCTCCCTGGTACACAGAAAATACCCGAGCTCTGAAGCAAGCTTCCAGAAAATTGGAACGGAAATGGCGCCACACCAAACTTCTGACTAGCTTGGAAAGACAGTACTGTGCAGTACCGAAGAGCCCTTACTGCTGCTCGATCATCCTATTTTTCTAACTTAATTGAGGAAAATAAGAACAATCCGAAATTCCTTTTTGATACTGTCGCAAAGCTAACTAAAAAGCAGCATTCCCCAAGAGAGGATGACTTTCACTTTAGCAGTGATAAATTCATGAACTTCTTTGAGGAAAAGGTTATGATTATTAGAAAGCAAATTACGGACTCCTCCTTAAATCTGCGTATTCCTTCAAAGCTCAGTTGTCCTGAGTCTGCACAACTCTGCCAGGACCTAGGATCAAGAGAGACGCTCAAGTGTTTTAGTACTATATCTCTTGACACAATGATGAAAATAATCATGGCCTCTAAACCTTCAAGCTGCGTACTGGACCCTATTCCAACTAAACTACTGAAATAGCTGCTTCCTGTGCTTGGCCCTCCTATGTTGAACATAATAAACGGCTCTCTATCCACCGGATGTGTACCAAACTCACTAAAAGTGGCAGTAATAAAGCCTCTCTTGAAAAAGACAAACCTTGACCCAGAAAATATAAAAAACTATCGGCCTATATCGAATCTTCCATTCCTCTCAAAAATTTTAGAAAAGGCTGTTGCGCAACAACTCACTGCCTTCCTGAAGACAAACAATGTATACGAAATGCTTCAGTCTGGTTTTAGACCCCATCATAGCACTGAGACGGCACTTGTGAAGGTGGTAAATTACATTTTAATGGCATCGGACCGAGGCTCTGCATCTGTCCTCGTGCTCCTAGACCTTAGTGCTGCTTTTGATACCATCGATCACCACATTCTTTTGGAGAGATTGGAAACCCAAATTGGTCTACACGGACAAGTTCTGGCCTGGTTTAGATCTTATCTGTCGGAAAGATATCAGTTTGTCTCTGTGAATGGTTTGTCCTCTGACAAATCAACTGTAAATTTCGGTGTTCCTCAAGGTTCCGTTTTAGGACCACTATTGTTTTCACTATATATTTTACCTCTTGGGGATGTTATTCGAAAACATAATGTTAACTTTCACTGCTATGCGGATGACACACAGCTGTACATTTCAATTAAACATGGTGAAGCCCCAAAATTGCCCTTGCTAGAAGAATGTGTTTCAGACATAAGGAAGTGGATGGCTGCAAACTTTCTACTTTTAAACTCGGACAAAACAGAGATGCTTGTTCTAGGTCCCAAGAAACAAAGAGATCTTCTGTTGAATCTGACAATTAATCTTAATGGTTGTACAGTCGTCTCAAATAAAACTGTGAAGGACCTCAGCGTTACTCTGGACCCTGATCTCTCTTTTGAAGAACATATCAAGACCATTTCAAGGACAGCTTTTTTCCATCTACGTAACATTGCAAAAATCAGAAACCTTCTGTCCAAAAATGATGCAGAAAAATTAATCCATGCTTTTGTCACTTCTAGGTTAGACTACTGCAATGCTCTACTTTCCGGCTACCCGGATAAAGCACTAAATAAACTTCAGTTAGTGCTAAATACGGCTGCTAGAATCCTGACTAGAACCAAAAAATTTGATCATATTACTCCAGTGCTAGCCTCTCTACACTGGTTTCCTGTCAAAGCAAGGGCTGATTTCAAGGTTTTACTGCTAACCTACAAAGCATTACATGGGCTTGCTCCTACCTATCTCTCTGATTTGGTCCTGCCGTACATACCTACACGTACGCTACGGTCACAAGACGCAGGCCTCCTAATTGTCCCTAGAATTTTTAAGCAAACAGCTGGAGGCAGGGCTTTCTCCTATAGAGCTCCATTTTTATGGAACGGTCTGCCTACCCATGTCAGAGACGCAAACTCGGTCTCAACCTTTAAGTCTCTACTGAAGACTCATCTCTTCAGTGGGTCATATGATTGAGTGTAGTCTGGCCCAGGAGTGGGAGGGTGAACGGAAAGGCTCTGGAGCAACGAACCGCCCTTGCTGTCTCTGCCTGGCCGGTTCCCCTCTTTCCACTGGGATTCTCTGCCTCTAACCCTATTACAGGGGCTGGGTCACTGGCTTTACTGGGGCTCTCTCATGCCGTCCCTGGAGGGGGTGCGTCACCTGAGTGGGTTGAGTCACTGATGTGGTCATCCTGTCTGGGTTGCCCCCCCCCCCTTGGGTTGTGCCGTGGCGGAGGTCTTTGTGGGCTATACTCAGCCTTGTCTCAGGATGGTAAGTTGGTGGTTGAAGATATCTCTCTAGTGGTGTGGGGGCTGTGCTTTGGCAAAGTGGGTGGGGTTATATCCTTCCTGTTTGGCCCTGTCCGGGGGTGTCCTCGGAGTGGGCCACAGTGTCTCCTGACCCCTCCTGTCTCAGCCTCCAGTATTTATGCTGCAGTAGTTTGTGTCGGGGGGCTAGGGTCAGTTTGTTATATCTGGACTACTTCTGTCCTATTCTATTCCTATTCCTGTGTGAATCTAAGTGTGCGTTCTCTAATTCTCTCCTTCTCTCTTTCTCTCTCTCTCGGAGGACCTGAGCCTTAGGACCATGCCTTATTATTATTCGACCATGCTGGTCATTTATGAACATTTGAACATCTTGACCATGTTTTGTTATAATCTCCACCCGGCACAGCCAGAAGAGGACTGGCCACCCCACATAGCCTGGTTCCTCTCTAGGTTTCTTCCTAGGTTTTGGCCTTTCTAGGGAGTTTTTCCTAGCCACCGTGCTTCTACACCTGCATTGCTTGCTGTTTGGGGTTTTAGGCTGGGTTTCTGTACAGCACTTTGAGATATCAGCTGATGTACGAAGGGCTATATAAATAAATTTGATTTGATTTGATTTGATAACCAAAAACAATACTCACAGGTGATGATAAAGTGCTATGGAGGTGCTCAAACAAAAGGAGAGGTTAAGACACAAAGAGAGAGTGAAACAGAGAGATCTACATACATGGCATTTACAAAGAGATTGAGCTCCAGAGCAAACAAATGATGGGGTTTTTAAACCATGGGGAAGGAACTGTGATAGGGTAGGAAACAGGAGGAGGTGTGTCTTCTGATTGTTGATTGATTGGGGAGTGATGATTTTCACCTGTGAGGGGAGAAGGAGAGAAAAGAAAAGAAACACACACACACAGGATACACACACACACAGGATAACTGTATCCGTAACACCCACCCAGACCTCCCCTATAGGTTAAGGTTTTACGGCCAGAGTCCGCACCTTTGGGGAGGTACTGTCACGTTCTGACCTTTTATTTCCTTGGTTTTGTATTTATTTAGTATGGTCAGGGCGTGAGTTGGGTGGGCAGTCTGTTTGATTTTCTATGATTTGGGATTTCTATGTTTCGGCCTAGTATGGTTCTCAATCAGAGGCAGGTGTCATTAGTTGTCTCTGATTGAGAATCATACTTAGGTAGCCTGGGTTGCACTGTTTGTTTGTGGGTGATTGTCTATGTTAGTGGCTTGTGTCAGCACAGGTCTAATTTGTAGCTTCACGGTCGTTATTTGTTTATTGTTTTGTATGCAGTGTTCAGTACTTTCTTAATTAAATATTCACTATAAACACATTCCACGCCGCGTTTTGGTCCTCTGATCCTTCTCGCCTCTCCTCTTCAGATGAGGAGGACGACCGTGACAAGGTGCTTTTTCATAAGTACTACTTTACAACTGCCTTGTGTTCGACAACAGATGTCTATTCATGACTTGTCTACCTCAGGTATGAGGAGAGGACAGGATTCCCTAAAGACCAATTCTACTCCCCTGTATGTTCAGCTGTTCCATGAAGGAACCATAGAGGAAGAGAACCAAAGAACCCTACGGGAGAGGGAAATTATCATTGATTTTTGTCATCCTCTCTCCCTAATGAGGTATGATGTTCCAGCTGGAACCCAGTAGAGAGGGGTTGCCAGGGGAGAGGGTTTGCAGGGGTGAGGGGTTGCCAGGAAGATGTTGGGGACATCTGGGGGAAACTAACAACCACTCCTAGGGGAAACTGAGAGACAATTGCTATTAAAAGCTTTATGGACTAAGTCTACCTTTCATTTTTCTCACAACCTTTCATTTAAATGAAACACCTTATAATTATGTCTCTGATAATAACTTACTTGTGTGTCTAGGTGTTATTACATATGTATGACTTACTGACGCACATTTCCATGTAAAGACTCTTGATAAGGTTACTTATCATTTAGCAACGTGCTTTGAGATCCTTGACATACAGCTATGCAGTTCACGTATAGCTATGCAGATGATTCATTATAAACATTATAGGCCCTAGCGGTGAACAAATTGGGCCTGTTATTTTGGAATTGACAGAATCCAGAATTTATTTTATTTATTTATTTTATATTTTTTTATTTCACCTTTATTTAACCAGGTAGAGTAGGTAGGTTGAGAACAAGTTCTCATTTACAACTGCAACCTGGCCAAGATAAAGCAAAGCAGTGCGACAAAAACAACAACAGAGTTACACATAAACAAACATAACACATTACAAAATACAATTTGAAAAATCTATGTACAGTGTGTGCAAATGTAGAAGAGTAGTGAGGTAGGCCATAGAGGCGAAATAATTACAATTCAGCATTAATACTGGAGTGATTGATGTGCAAGTAGAGATACTTTGGTGCAAAAAATAGGGTAAAAAAAATAGGGTAAGTAATAATATGGGGATGAGGTAGTTGGGTGTGCTATTTACAGATTGGCTGTGTACAGGTACAGTGATCGGTAAGCTGCTCTGACAGCTGATGCTTAAAGTTAGAGAGGGAGATGTAAGACTCCAGCTTCAGCGATTTTGTCACGACTTCTGCCGAAGTTGGCTCCCCTGCCGGTTCGGGCGGTGCTCGGCGGTCGTCTTCACCGTCCTACTAGCCACTACCGATCCCTTTTTCGTTTGTCTGTTGGTTTTGTCTTATTCGTTTCACCTGTGTGTATTTTAGTTTAATTAGCGTCCTTATATATAGTAGGTTGTCCCGCCCTTGTTTTGTGCGGGATTGTTTTAGTTACTCTGTTGTATGGTGGTTTTCGTGTATGTATTCTCCGGACTATTTTGGTCCTGTGTTTTGGGCTCGTCAATTGTATATGCGCCCTGTGTGTTGGCGTGACCGTTTTGTGCGCCGGAGAATAAATTGACACTCTACTGAACCCTGCTCTCTGCGCCTGATTCCACCCACCACTCCTAGTATCTCGTGACAGATTTTTGCAATTCGTTCCAGTCATTGGCAGCAGAGAACTGGAAGGAAAGGTGGCCAAAGGAAGTGTTGGCTTTGGGGATGACCAGTGCAATATACCTGCTGGAGCGCTGCTACGGGTGGGTGTTGCTACTGTGATCAGTGAGCTGAGATAAGGAGGGGCTTTACCTAGCAACGACTTATAGGTGAGCTGGAGCCAGTGGGTTTGGCCACGGATATCTAGTGAGGGCCAGCCAACGAAAGCATTCAGGTCGCAGTGGTGGGTAGTATATGGGGCTTTGGTGACAAAGCGGATGGTACTGTGATAGACTACATCCAATTTGCTGAGTAGAGTGTTGGGGGCTATTTTGTAAATGACATCGCCGAAGTCAAGGATCGGTAGGATAGTCAGTTTTACGAGGGTTTGTTTGGCAGCATCAGTGAAGGAGGCTTTGTTGCGAAATAGTTAGCCGATTATAGATTTAATTTTGGATTGGAGATGCTTAATGTGAGTCTGGAAGGAGAGTTTACAGTCTAACCAGACACCTAGGTATTTGTAGTTGTCCACATATTCCAGGCCAGAACCGTCCAGAGTAGTGATGCTAGTCGGGCGGGATGTTGCGGCAGCGATCGGTTGAAGAGCATGCACTTAGTTTTACTAGCATTTAAAAGCAGTTGAAGGCCACGGAAGGAGTGTTGTATGGCATTGAAGCTCGTTTGGAGGTTTATTAGCACAGTGTCCAAAGAAGGGCCAGATGCATCCAGAATGGTGTCGTCTGCGTAGAGGTGGATCAGAGAATCACCAGCAGTAAGAGCAACATCATTGATATATACAGAAAAAAGAGTAGGCCCTAGAATTGAGCCCTGTGGCACCCCCACGAGACTGTCCGGACAACAGGCCCTCCGATTTGACACACTGAACTCTATCTGAGAAGTAGTTGGTGAACCAGGTGAGGCAGTCATTTGAGAAGCCAAGGCTATTGAGTCTGCCGATAAGAATGCGGTGATTGGCAGAGTCGAAAGCCTTGGCCAGGTCGATGAAAACGGCTACACCACTGTCTTTTATCAATGGCGGTTATGATATCGTTTAGGACCTTGAGCGTGGTTGAGGTGCACCCATGACCAGCTCGGAAACCAGATTGCATAGCGGAGAAGGTACGGTGGGATTCGAAATGGTCAGTGATCTGTTTATTAACTTGGCTTTCAAAGATTTTGGAAAGGCAGGGCAGGATGTATATAGGTCTATAACAGTGTGGGTCTAGAGTGTCTCCCCTTTGAAGAGGGGGATGACCACGGCAGCTTTCAAATCTTTGGGGATCTTAGACGATACGAAAGCGAGGTTGAATAGGCTAGTAATAGGTATTGCAACAATTTTGGCAGATAATTTTAGAAAGAGAGGGTCCAGATTGTCTAGCCCAGCTGATTTGTAGGGATCCAGATTTTGCAGCTCTTTCAGAACCACAGCTGTCTGGTAGTGGGTGAAGGAGAAGTGGGAGGAGGGCTTGGGCAAGTTGCTGCAGGGGGTGCTGAGATGTTGGCCGTGGTAGGGTTAGCCAGGTGGAAAGCATGGCCAGCCGTAGAAAAATGTTTATTGAAATGATTGATTATCATAGATTTATCGGTGGTGACAGTGTTTCCTATCATCAGTGCAGTGGGCAGCTGAGAGGAGGTGCTCTTATTCTCCATGGACCTTACAGTGTCCCAAAACTTTTTGAAATTAGTGCTACAGTGTCACGTTCTGACCTCCCGCCTGTCCAGCGCTGCGAGAACCTTCCTCCTCTCCGGCACTGCCAGAGCCTCCCATCTGTCCTGAGCCGCCGGAGTCTCCCGTCTCTCCTGAGCCGCCGGAGCCGTCAGTTAGCCAGGAGCTGCCAGAGCCGTCAATCAGCCAGGAGCTGCCAGAGCTGCCTGTCACGCCGGCGATACCAGAATCGCCCTTCACTCCGGCGCCGCCGGAGTCTCCCGCCTGTCCCGCGCTGCCGGAGTCTCCCGCCTGTCCCGCGCTGCCAGAGTCTCCTGTCGATTCAGGACCCATGGCTAGGGTCCCCAGTCGGAGGTCGGCGGCGAGGGTCGCCGCTCGTAAGAGGCCACGGGGGCGGTTGAGGAGGCGGACAAAAACTGTGGTGAAGTGGGGTCCACGTCCCGCGCCAGAGCCGCCACCGCGGACAGACACTCACCAAGACCCTCCCCTATAGGTTTAGGTTTTGCGGCCTGAGTCCGTACCTTTTGCGTCGGGGGTACTGTCACGTTCTGACCTTAGTTCCTTTGTTTTGTCTTTTGTTTTAGTATGGTCAGGGTGTGAGTTGGGTGGGTTGTCTATGTTAGTTTTTCTATGATTTTCTATTTCTGTGTTTGGCCTGATATGGTTCTCAATCAGAGGCAGCTGTCAATCATTGTCCCTGATTGAAAACCATATTTAGGTAGCCTGTTTTCCTTTGTGTTTTGTGGGTGGTTATTTTCAGTCTTTGTGTGTCTGCACCCGATAGAACTGTTGTGGTTGTTTTATATTTTTGAAGTGTTCAATTGTTTATTAAAAAGATGAACACTAACCACGCTGCGCTTTGGTCCTCTCCTTCTTCCACCTCTGAATGTCGTTACATACAGGTAGGAAATTTCTGTTTGAAAAGCTAGCCTTAGCTTTCCTAACTGACTGAGTATATTGGTTCCTGACTTCCCTGAAAAGTGGCATATTGTGGGGGCTATTCGGTGCTAATGCAGAACGCCACAATATGTTTTTGTGCTGGTCAAGGGCAGTCAAGTCTGGGGTGAACCAAGGGCTATATCTGTTCTTAGTTCTACATTTTTTAAATGGGGCATGCTTATTTAAAATGGTGAGGAAAGCACTTTTGAAGAGCAACCAGGCATCCTCTACTGATGGGATGAGGTCAAAATCCTTCCAGGACACCCGGGCCAGGTCGATTAGAAAGGCCTGCTCGCTGAAGTGTTTTAGGGTGCGTTTGATGAGGGGTGGTCATTTGACCGCGGATCCTTTACGCACGCAGGCAATAAGGCAACGATCACTGAGTTGAATGATCCTGGTTGAAGACAGCAGAGGTGTATTTAGAGGGCAAGTTGGTCAGGATAATATCTAAGAGGGTGCCCATGCTTACGGATTTAGGGTTGTACCTGGTAAATTCCTTGATAATTTGTGTGAGATTGAGGGCATCTATCTTAGATTGTAGGATGGCCGGGGTGTTACGCATGTCCCAGTTTAGGTCACCTAACAGTATGAAGTCTGAAGATGAGGCACAGCTGGGGGCTGAAGGGGGTCTATAACAAATGACAACGGTGAGAGACTTGTTTCTGGAAAGGTGGATTTTTAACATTAGAAGCTTGAATTGTTTGGGCACAGACCTGGATAGTATGACAGAACTCTGCAGGCTATTGCTGCAGTAGATTGCATCTCCGCCCCTTTGGCAGTTCTATCTTGTCAGAAAATGTTATAGTTATTTCAGGATTTTTGGTGTCCTTCCTAAGCCAGGATTCAGACATGGCTAGGACATTCGGGTTGGCGGAGTGTGCTAAAGCAGTGAATTAAACAAACTTAGGGAGGAGGCTTCTGATGTTAACATGCATGAAACCAAAGCTTTTACGGTTACAGAAGTCAACAAATGAGAGCGCCTGGAGAATGGGAGTGATGCTGGGGGCTGCAGGGCCTGGGCTAACCTCTACATCACCAGAGGAACAGAGGAGAAATAAGATAAGAGTACGGTAAAGGCTTAAAGAACTGGTCGTCTAGTGCGTTCGGAACAAAGAGTAAAAGGAGCAGATTTCTGGGCGCGGAATAATAGATTCAAGGCATAATGTACATGCAGGGTATGGTAGGTGGAGGTAAGCCTTGGCATTGAGTGGCGATGAGAGAGGTTTTGTCTCTAGAGGCAAAGGTGAGGTCACCGCATGTGTGGGGCGTGGAACAAAAGGGCTAGCTAAGTCATATTGAGCAGGGCTGGAGGCTCTACAGTGAAATAAGAGAAAAATCACTTACCAAAACAGCAATAGACAAGGCATATTGACATTAGGGAGAGGCATGTGTAGCTGAGTGATCATAGGGTTCAGTGAGTAGCTTGGCGAGCTGGAGGCACGGCGATTCAGACATTTAGCAGGCCGGGGCTAGCAGGCTAGCAGATCGGCCTCAGGGAGACGTCGCAACTGAAGAGTCTGTTGAAACCCCCTCGCACGGTTATGTCAGCAGACCAGACGTGATGGATCGGCGGGGCTCCGTGTCGGCAGCAAAGGGTCCAGGCCAATTGGCAAAAGAGGTACTGAAGCCCAGGAAATGTCTGATGGATCTCTTCGGCTAGCCAGTAGATGGGCCTAGGCTAACTGATTCTTGTTCGGGCCAGAGACGTTAGCCAGGAGTAGCCACTCAGATAGCAGCTAGCTAGCTGCGATGATCTGGAGTAAAGGTTCAGAGCTTGCGGTAGGAATCTGGAGATGTTGTAGAGAAAAAGCAGTCTGATATGCTCTGGGTTGATATCGCGTTGTGCAGACTGGTAGGAATTGACTGGGCTGAGGCTGGCTGGTGTCCGAGTTAACGGTGATGACCGCTAGCAGTGGCTAACTGACTGCTAGCTAGTAGCGTGTTAGCTGGCTAGCTTCTGAAAGGGTTTCCGGTTATAAAGTATAAAAAATAGCAGGTCCATACCACATTGGGTGAGGCGAGTTGCAGGAGAGTATGTTCAGTCGGTAGATGGAAATTGAGATTAAAAATATATACGAAATATATACGAAGAAAAACAATATATACACGGGACGGGAAAAGACAAACAAAACAGACATCCGACTGCTACACCATCTTGGAAGATGACAACGTCTTGGATACACTACAAAGTGCATCATGACTTTTTTGGACAGAAACCCATCAACTCAATATTTCCACTGGAGAGTAACATGTTTAGGGGGCATATCTCCCTCTCTCTCTCTCTCTCCCTTTTTTTCACTCTCTCCTACTCTCTCCTTCCTTCCCTCCCTCCCTGCCTATCTCTTCCTCCCTCTCCCTGTGTAATATTCTATTAAAATAAGTCAAATGGGGGCCTCAAGGACAGTTGGCCACAACAGACAACCTGCTGTGAGAGAAATTAATTGTATTTTCTCCAACGATCAATATCACACTGTGGGGCAGTGAGAGGAGCCATAAGGAGAGGGCCGTGGGGTGAAACACACACACAGTGGGATGAAGAGACACTTTGCCTCTTATCTGACATGAAACTGTCCTCACAGCCAGCCAAGGGTCACTTTTGTGTGTGTGTGTGTTTGACCATTTTTTTTGCTAACTTTGGCTAAATAAATGGAACTTTGCTAAATCAGCCCTTCTCACATCTGTCTCTGAGTGACCTACAACAAAGTCATCTGTCCACGAGAGAGGAAAATAAATGTATGTTTTCTTGCTCGATGTGCAAACTCATTAATTCACTAACGGCCATCAAGGATTTTCAAGGGCGTCCTTGTCAACAAACAATGACAAGTCCACAGGAGCAAACATTTTATAACTAATCATTATGTAATTTATACATTTAATGAATAATTAATTCATTAATGCTGGTGGCATGCTATCCTCAAATATTATTTCTGTGGTGTCACACTAACAAGTAATGGAAATTGCAACAATGTGTGTGTTGCATTCTTATAAACACAGCAGCTTAACTCCTTAACTAGAGCCCATTCAGAGCAGAGAAAAATGCAAATTTGACTAAATCATCACCATGCTACTCCAGGTGTGTGTAACGGCTGTTGTAAGGAGTGGAGGACCAAGGTGCAACGTGGTACTTGTTCATCTTTATTATTTGAACTGACCACTGATTAACAAAAATAACAACGTGAATGAACAAAAACCGAAACAGGTCTGTCTGGTGCAGAAAGACACAAAACAACTACCCACAAAAACCCTGTGGGGAAAAGCTACCTAAGTATGGTTCTCAATCAGAGACAACGATAGACAGCTGTCCCTGATTGAGAACCATACCCGGTCAAAACAAAGAAATACAAACACATAGAAAAAGAACATAGAATGCCCACCCAAATCACACCCTGACCAACTCAAAATGAAAGACATAAAAAGCTACAGTCAGTGCGTGACAGTGTGATTGGAAAACATTGAAATGTGTAGCTTATTAAAGCATGGTTTAGCACCTTGATTGAAGTGAGTGCTATTGGTATGTAAGCTTATGTGTATTGTCTGAAGTTTATATTATTATTTATATTTTCATTCAATGATGTTCTTGCTAATTTATGCCTAATGGTGCCTAATGGTGCCTAATGGTGAAATGCATTATGGGTCAAATGCATTACTGAGGCCTGGATTAAGTCCGTGCTATGACTTGTTGCTCTTCATCCTGTTTATAATTTTGTAAATATTGTAAGTAGTAGCCTATGTTTGGATGTTTGGTGCCTATTTATTTTTCCACTTTTGTTAATAACCGCCTCGACTAGAGCAGATTTTTTGTAAAATATGTCTGCCTCTTCACTGCTACATCCAATGTGACGGCCTACCAAACATTGTATTGATGCAGCCTTAAATAACAAATGGGTATTCTAATACTAAGGCTCATCCTCCTGAACATTCATGAGCCTTAGTATTAGAATACCCATTTGTTATTTAAGACTGCATCAATACAATGTTTGGTGGATCTCACAAACACAGTTCGGGAAAATATACCGAAGGGGTAAAGGTTTTTGGGGCGGTAGGAGACTTTGAGAAGTTTTAAATGGAGATACTAACAGTGGAACTCAAGAAACTGCTCGACCTGAATATGAAACATTCCTCATACTGTGCCTAAAGATAGAAAACTGCTCCCAACTCCCTAATCAGGCCCTCTTTTTCCCAAATGTCACCATATTCCCTATGGGCCCTGATCAAAAGTAGTGCGCTATATAAGGAATAGGTTACCATTTGGGACACATACTCACTACTGAGTTCCTGGGAACCAATCGGAATTTGTCGTCATTAAAGCTACAATCTGGGATTCGTATTTCAGCCAAATTGCAGCGCCGGCACTTATTTTGGTATTCATCTGAGAGAAGGGGTTTAGGTGGGAAATGTAACCCTTCTCAAATACAAAGACATCACTCTAGATCCAAGGACTGTGCTAATATCATGAGTCATGAGGCATATATTTTGTTATAGTATTCAAGAATCAATGGGTTTTGGCTAAGAACTGTAAAGATTCCCAGATCCCAGACTGTAGCTTTAAGATATTTTAAGCTGGTGTGTGAGATAGTGTCTGCCTCACAAATGTCACCCTATTCCCTACAAAGTGCACTACTTGACGAGAGGGCTAAGTAGTGCACTTTGTTGGGAATAGGGTGCCATTTAGGAGACAGAAGTGATTAATTACAGAGAAGAGAGAAAGTGACCGACTCCACTGAGAATCACTGTGATAGAAGCATGTTAAGGTTACTACAAGCTCCACTCTGTTGATCTACGTGCATGCTTGCACGTGGGAGGAGTGGGATTTTTGGAGTAGCGAACACCTTTTGGTAACATGATATCCTCGCCGGTCCCGTTCACAAAGGGGTGATAGCAATGTTTTTTTATTTTTTTATTTTCATTCTGTAAACAACAAGGAAGCGTTTCCTTCCTTTGCTAGTAGTATCCAGCCAGTGAGTCATTAATAAAGAGGGAGGAAGGAAGGAGGGAGGAAGGGGATAGAAGGAGAGAGGGGTTGTTCCCATAATCTCTATTTTCTCCTGAAGTATGCACTTGTTCGCTTACCTTCATGGATTTTAAAGTAAATGACTGGTATGACTGGAGATCTTTGTGGGCTATACTCGGCCTTGTCTCAGGATAGTAAGTTGGTGGTTGAAGTTATCCCTCTAGTGGTGTGGGGGCTGTGCTTTGGCAAAGTGGGTGGGGTTATATCCTTCCTGTTTGGCCCTGTCTGGGGGTATCATTTGATGGGGCCACAGTGTCTCCTGACCCCTCCTGTCTCAGCCTCCAGTATTTATGCTGCAGTAGTTTATGTGTCGGGGGGCTAGGGTCAGTTTGTCATATCTGGAGTACTTCTCCTGTCTTATCCGGTGTCCTGTGTGAATTTAAGTATGCTCTCTCTAATTCTCTCTTTCTCTCTTTTTTTCTCTCTCAGAGGACCTGAGCCCTAGGACCATGCCTCAGGACTACCTGGCATGATGACTCATTGCTGTCCCCAGTCCACCTGGCTGTGCTGCTGCTCCAGTTTCAACTGTTCTGCTTGCGGCTATGGAATCCTGACCTGTTCACCGGACGTGCTACCTGTCCCAGACCTATTATTTGACCATGCTGGTTATTTATGAACATTTGAACATCTTGGCCATGTTCTGTTATAATCTCCACCCGGCACAGCCAGAAGAGGACTAGCCACACCTCATAGCCTGCTTCCTCTCTAGGTTTTTTCCTAGGTTTTGGCCTTTCTAGGGAGTTTTTCCTAGCCAACATGCTTCAACACCTGCATTGCTTGCTGTTTGGGGTCTTAGGCTGGGTTTCTGTACAGCACTTTGAGATATCAGCTGATGTACGAAGGGCTATATAAATAAATTTGATTTGATTTGTATGGGAAGTCCCCCAAGTCTAGACCATGCCTACACCAATCAAATACTTCTAAATGTGTGCAGAGTAGTGAACAAGTGTTCACGTCACAAAGAAGGAGAGATTATTGGGATGCACCCAGAGAGAAAGACAAGCAGACAGACATTAAGAAATAGCTGAAAGAAACTAAATGAGACTAGAAGAATCAGTATTTTGAACATGAGGTGAAACTGCACCTGAGGAAGAGAGTGTGGTGAGAAGATGGAGTAAGAAAAACAGAGGAGATATGAGGAAAGGTGGGAAGAGAGGGAAGTGAGAAGAGCTGGAGGAGAGATAGAAAGAGAGAGGGGTGAAAAAAGGGTGAGAAAAGAGAGGAAGGGGAGAGGTGAGGAGAGGGGAGGAGAGGGGAGCGGATGAGAAGAAAATAAGATATGTTTTATGTTTGCATATAGCACCATCTTGTGGCATTTGAAACAACTGCAGATACAAAATATGTATAGTATAAAAATCTAATCAAATCAAATTTATTTGTCACATACACATGGTTATCAGATGTTAATTGTGAGTCTAGCGAAATGCTTGTGCTTCTAGTTCCGACCATGCAGTAATATCTAACAAGTAATATAACCTAACAATTTCACAACAACTACCTTATACACACACAAGTGTAAAGGAATGAATACGAATATGTACATAAAAATATATGAATGAGTAATGCCCGAACGGCATAGGCAAGATGCAGTAGATGGTATAGAGTACAGTGTATACATATGAGATGAGTAATGTAGGGTATGAAAACATTACATAAAGTGGCATTGTTTAAAGTGGCTAGTGATACATTACATCAAGATGGCAAGATGCAGTAGATGGTATAGAGTACAGTATATACATATGAGATGAGTAATGTAGTATTCTTCTACTGTACCTTCAACAACCTAGAGTAAATGCATGGAACATAATAGACATTACATATTTCCATTTTTTTATGAATTATAAAAATCAAGGATTGACCATTACTTTCTATTAGGCTACTATTACTACTTTGAATTGCACTGAATGTATAATTGTATAATGTTTGACCCTGCAGCTTT
Organism: Oncorhynchus mykiss; assembly: GCF_013265735.2. Lineage (NCBI taxonomy): Eukaryota > Metazoa > Chordata > Actinopteri > Salmoniformes > Salmonidae > Oncorhynchus > Oncorhynchus mykiss. The sequence continues at coordinate 8,233,380 of NC_048593.1, read as the reverse complement.
GTTGGAATAAAAGTGGAGTCAATTTATCATACTATTATGATTATTTACTTTTTAACTTGAGGTGTTGTGATGTGCTTTTCACATTGAAGAAGGTGTAATTATTACAAAATATAATTAGCCACAATATTTCTTAAAATGTAAGTACATCGTGCACTCTTCCATGGGGCAGAAGTCAGCGTGTTGTTGTTGTGATTCTGCATGATAGCAGCAGGTAGCAACAATTACAAAAATCTGCAATGTGGGGAATCGTAGGTGGCTCGTTTCAGACCGTTTTATCTTGTTATTGATATCTACCATGTCTTGTTTTGAGGTGTTTTGACTGGTGTCAAGTCTATGCTAATATGGCAAAACATTTTTTAGCTAGCTAACCAACAACTTTAACGATCTATTTGAGAGTCAACAAGTGCTCATCGTGCCAATTTATTTATGTTTTCAATAAACATTGGGAGACAAAATATAGCATACACGTTGTCAACAACCCAAGCCAACGCCATACATTTTACACCATAAGTTGTGCATGCTAAACAGTCAACCCCTCTGTGGATATCATTTGTAAAATCATACTATAATTAAATTAGGCCTCCCTGTTTAATGTCTCATCTGTCCATATCAATTCAATCTGAATAAAAAATGGTTTGTAGTGTAATATCAGGAGGAGCTGTTACATAAGCTAACATAGTCCTTACAGTCATTGGTCAACTTTGAGAGTTAGGCTATGTTCCTTTACTGTTCCTTTAAAATAAAAAGCTGACCGAGGTGGAGAGGAAGGGGTGCTAGAGACCGTGCACTGTTTGCTTGTGTCAGTTCTGTGTGTGAATACTGCTGAAATCTATAGAATTAGCTAATAGCTACTAGGAAAACCAGCGAAACTGGTGGACATTTAAAGCGTACGAGCGATTCAACCATAACCAGGTAAGTTGATGTCCTGATATATCTTGTGCCGACAACGACAGTTCCGTGTGACTACAGAGGTTGTTGAGGAGCACAATACAAAGGTTTTCTTCGCAGAAAAATGCCGGTTGTTCAGAAGAGGCCCGCAAGTATCTTATTTCTCAAGACAACGAATAGGTTCAATGAGATTTCCCAATCCCGCCTGTTTTATACATTTTTAAATGAATATCGTTGTTAGTGAGAAAGCATATTGTCGAGTAACCCGTGTCCGTTGAGAAGATGACAACGTAAAGTGAATGTTTGGAAGATCAGTGGCCGGGTAGCGAAGGAACATTGGTTGGTCTGCGGTGTCTCCTAGTGATACACACCGGCCATAAGTGCAGCCTGGGCCGCTAGAGGGATACGGGGACTGCCGGGGGTGGCGTTGCGACAACCGATGTATTGAGGTACGGAGAGAATGCCCTCGACGTACGTGAATGATTTTGTTGGAAAGAAAACCGTCCTATTTATCAGGTATAGCCTTATGCAGACTAAGTTAATGTTGTCACAGGTAAAGTTCAATTTTAACAAATAATTTTTGGATCCAGTGTGAAGTCGTGTTAAATTATGTATGATGATATTGATGGCCATCATAATTTGGACAGATTGTCGTCTATTTTGACTTTCTACCGTCATACACTGGCTGTACATTGACTCATAACCCAGTTCTATTCGTGTATCCCATGATATTGGCGTTTTTGTGAAGTGTTATTTAATTAAACAGTAGCCTAGGCTTGGTCTTCTCCGAGCTTGCGGCCCTTCCTCGGCGGTTTACTGCAGCCTTGGAAGTCGGCAACGTTGTTTATCATTCATTGGTAGGCTTCAGACAGTGGGTGATACAGTATGGCGGGTTTGAGTATCGCGCTACACATTACCGCCCCTCCACCTGCTGCTAGTTTAATACAGTGTATTTGTGCATGCCATAGTCTGTAGAATAACCCTAATTGGTTGAGTTAAATTATAAGCAATTCATATTCTGGCAGATTTGGGTGTTTTTTTTTTTGTTGCCAATTTAGGCCTATGCCCTTACTGCATTGCTGTAGCTCTAAAAAGCATTGTAATAATCATGATCTTCAATAAAGGAGCATTTCAGCATAAATGTGATGTAGTCCTTTTTATAGGTCCATAGTCAAAATACAATGATGATAGCCTATAGCTTACAGTGACTATCTGAACAATATACAGTTGAAGTCGGAAGGTTACATACATGTAGGTTAGAGTCATTAAAACTCGTTTTTTAACCACTCCACAAATGTCTTGTTAACAAACTATAGTTTGATCGGTTAGGACATCTACTTTGTACATGACACAAGTCATTTTTCCAACAATTGTTTACAGACCGGTTATTCCATTTATTATTCACTATCACAATTCCAGTGGGTCAGAAGTTTACATACACTAAGTTGACTGACTTTAAACCGCTTGGAAAATTCCAGAAAATGATGTCATGGCTTTAGAAGCTTCTGATAGGCTAATTCACATAATTTGAGTCAATTGGAGGTGTACCTGTGGATGTATGTCTAGGCCTACCTTCAAACCCCGTGCCTCTTTGCTTGACATCATGGGCATATCAAAAGAAATCAGCCAATACCTCAGGAAAAAAATTGTAGACCTCCACAAGTCTGGTTCATCCTTGGGAGCAATTTCCAAACGCCTGAAGGTACCACGTTCATCTGCACAAACAATAGTACGCAAGTATAAACACAATGGGACCACGCAGCCGTCATACCGCTCAAGAAGGAGACGCGTTCTGTCTCCTTGAGATGAATGTACTTTGGTGCGACAAGTGCAAATCAATCCCAGAAGAACAGCAAAGGACCTTGTGAAGATGCTGGAGGAAACGGGTAGAAAATATCTATATCCACAGTAAAACGAGTCCTATATCGACAACCTGAAAGGCCGCTCAGCAAGGAAGAAGCCACTGCTCCAAAACCGCCATAAAAAAGCCAGACTACGGTTTGCAACTGCACATCAAGACGAAGTTCATACTTTTTGGAGAAATGTCCTCTGGTCTGATGAAACAAAAATATAACTGTTTGGCCATAATGACCATTGTTATGTTTGGAGGAAAAAGGGGGAGGATTGCAAGTCGGAGAACACCATCTCAACTGTGAAGCACGGGGGTGGCAGCTTAATGTTGTGGTGGTGCTTTGCTACAGGAGGGACTGGTGCACTTCACAAAATAGATGGCATCAGGAGTCAGGAAAATTATGTGGATATATTGAAGCAACATCTCAAGATCTCAGTCAGGAAGTTAAAGCTTGGTCGCAAATGGGTCTTCCAAATGGACAATAACCCTAAGCATACTTCCAAAGTTGTGGCAAAATTACTTAAGGACAACAAAGTCAAGGTATTGGAGTGGCCTTCACAAAGTCCTGACCTCAATCCCTTAGAACATTTGTGGGCAGATCTGAAAAAGCATGTGTGAGCAAGGAGGCCTACAATCCTGACTCAGTTACACCAGCTCTGTCAGGAGGAATGGGCCAAAATTCACCCACTTCCCACTTATTGTGGGAAGCTTGTGACAGGCTACCCAAAACGTTTGACCCAAGTTAAACAATGTAAAGACAATGCTACCAAATACTAATTGAGTGTATGTAAACTTCTGACCCACTGGGACTGTGATGAAAGAAATAAAAGCTGAAATAAATCATTCTCTCTACTATTATTCTGACATTTCACATGCTTAAAATAAAGTGGTGATCCTAACTGACCTAAAGACAGGACCTTCTTACTAGGATTAAATGTAAGGAATTGTGAAACTGTGTTTTAAATGTATTTGGCTAAGGTGTATGTAAACTTCTGACCTCAACTGTATATAAAGAATGTTGTATGACATGCATACAAAAGCTGTATTTTGAGCCCCTCTCGTTTCTCTCTTTGTTTCAGATGTAAAAATGTGAGTATTGTCAGAGGCAGATGTGCTCCCATGCTCCCACCCACCCCAGCACCACACTAGAATGTACTTGATGAACGTGCCTCCAGTTGCGGCTATTCACACAGAATGGAAGTCATCATGCGGCGGTCCACCCGGAGGCTTTAGCGGTCTGCCCATCTGCTTCAATGACTCTGACAGCGACTTGTCCACCACTGGAACACCCATCCCAGAGAAGGTCCAGATGATCATAGAGAGCCTAAGGAGCACCCATTCCTCACTCGACATGGGCAATGAGACGGAGGGGAACCAGGTGCTGTCAGGACAACCAGGACAGGATGTCGGAGCCCGCGGCTCCCAGGGCCAGGGCTTCAAGGCCCGGAGGGGGCTTCCTGTGGTGGTGGGGCCCAAATTCAGAGGACTTCTTCCTGCCACTGACATTAATAACTTGCTGGCAGTGCCAGAAGTTTCCTCAAATGTTGATTCGGAGAGTCAGAGTTCTGACAGCGATGACTCTGTGGATAGAGGGATCGAGGAGGCCATACAGGAGTACCTGAAGGAAAAGGACGACCACAAACGCAAGGCCGAGCCAGAGCCATCCACTAATATTCTACAGCCACCCAAGATGCCGCGGAGGGAGCCTCCTCCAACCGTTCCAGAACCTCCCAAACCACAATCTGACAGCAATAAGGTTTTAACTGCCAGCAACCAGGTCCCAAAAAGTGTCAAAACAGAAACGCAGGACACCACACCCCCAGCCATGAAAAAACGTGTAAAAAGTAAGACACCCACCTGCAAAGAGAATCCCTTTAAGAAATTGGGCACAACAAGCAAAGCAGCGGTGGTCCAAAAACTGTCTTCTTTCGAACGGAAGAGAGGCCCCTCTATTTCGAACCCTCTTTCTGGCAAACTGAAGTGTCCCTTGGTGAAAGCAGTGGAGGAACACTTGTCTGACAGTGACAGCAGTAGTGATGACGGTATAGAGGAGGCTATTCAACGCTACCAGCAGGAGAAGAAAAGAGAGAGACATGAAGGAGGAGGCAGACAGTCCTCCAAGCCCCTTCTTCTCCTCAAAGAGGAGTCCGACTCCAGCAGCAGCGATGACGGAATTGAGGAGGCTATCCGCCACTACCAGCTGGAGAAGCAGAAAGAGAAAAAGAGTCTCCCCAAACTCTCTCTATCTCTACCCCCTAAACATAAGCAAGTCAGTAAAGCAGCCGCTTCCCTGTACTGTCCAGAGAGCATCAGCTCTCCAGCAGGGGCCATGAAAAAACACAAACTGTCTAAAAATAAAAAGAAGAAACCTGAGACTAGGGATGTAAAATCCTATCTACCCTCCCAAACTCCAGGTTCCTCACTATCTCTTATCAAGACAAGATTAGCAGCTAGCTGTCCCCAGGGGAACGGCCTCCTCCTGTTGACTCATGTGGAGCCCCTGCGAGAGAGGGAGCAGGAGCAGCACACCACCCCAGGCCCAGCCACCCTGAAGGTGAACACCATCACTACCACCACAGCTGAGCTGATGTGTGCTGAAGCCATTCTGGATATCTCTAAAGCTGTCATTAAAATTCCAGAGGCCTTTAACCCTAACGCAGCGGACCTTATCAATATCAACAGCAGTTCCACAGAGTCCACCACTTCCCTCCTCATCTCCACAAACTGTCCTGATGATGATAATAATAAAAGTGATGATGAGAGCTCCGTTGACAGTGAGGAGGGGATCGAACAGGAAATCCGGAAGTTTCTCGAGCAGAAGGCCCAAATGCACAAACTGTTGCCTGGTTCAGCTGTTGGTACTACAAGTCAGGGTGGAACTAACACTACGACTGAACCAGAGAAAAACACCAAACTGAGTCTGGCCCAGAAGAAAACACTGAGGCTGTCTTTGACGCAGAGAAGAAAGAGCAAAGAGGAAGGCGGCAGCAGGAACGGTTCCAAGGAGGAACGAGAGACTGATCTCGGAATGAAAGAAGAGGCCGTCACAAAACCCTTGACTGAGCATGACAGAGGGTCAGGCTCATCCTTGTCGTCCCTGAAGAAAGCCCCAGTGAAATCAGTGAAGGGCTCAGAGAGGAGGAGGGAACAGAGTGGAGAGAAGAGTAGCTCACTGGACAGTGACGAAGACCTGGACACTGCAATAAAAGATTTGCTCAAGACCAAGAAGAAGTTGAAAAAGAAGACTAGAGATATGAAGTTGAAGTCAAGGAAGGGCCTCAAGGATGATGAGTATTTGTCTAGAAAAACAGCATCACCGCTAAAGAAGCTCAGAACGGAGTCTGAGCCCAAGACCAGCAGTCTTTTGAAAACGACCCTTAAAGTCACTACTACTACTACAGCCCAAAGTGGCAACGACAACAGAGAGAAGTGCAAAGTGAGTAAGAATGTGTCAAAGCATCCACAGAGCAATAAGAAGAAAGAGCCCCTTAACCAGGCATATGAGACAGACCGGTCTGAAGGGACAAAATGTGTAGAATGCTTGTCGGGAGTTAATGACTCAGGGGTGTTTCAGATAAAGGAAGATAGTAGTTCAGTGGACAGCGACGACAGCATTGAACAGGAGATCAGAAAGTTCCTGGCGGAAAAGGCTAAAGTTTCTACTACCGCAGGGACCACGGGAGATGGAAAGGAGATTGGGAACGGCAAGGGCAAAACTACAATCCCTCTCACAGAGAAAAGCATCAAAACGGAAAACCAGCTGGCTGATATTCCAAGAATGGATGTTACCCAATTCCCTGACCCGCCTCGTCAGAGCAGTTCTGAGCAGAGAGGAGTTCTGGACAGAGGAGTCTTTCCCAACACACCCCCAGGAAACCCCACCTCCGTCCTAGGAACAGCCAGGGGATCGTGCCTCCTTTCAGCCCTCACCCCCAGCTCCTATCCTACAGCCCTGGAGCCTGCTGATGGCGCTGGGGCTGCCAGAGCTGACAAGAGGAGTTTGGGTTCAGGAAGCGGTAATGCCCACCAGTATGCCAGCTCAGAGATGGCAAGGGGTCACAGCCACAGGTCATCTCCAAGCCCCAGCACCCACTTGCCCAGGACTGACTCAGAGCAGTGGCTTAAGAGCCAAGCGTTCCCCCCCACTGAGACAAAAGAGAAGATCCATAACCGGAACCCATTCCAGTACAGCTCACCTAGTTTTGGTGAGAAGACAGCCACCACGCATGCGTATCAGTGTGGAGTACCAGCCAGTATCTATCAACATAGAAGGAGAGCTGAGCCTGCACCTGCATTGGACACACCTGTCTCCACCTGTCCTGATGTTGTACGGATTGGGAGGATCATCAAATCACCACTGGTTCCTTTCCACTGCCCCTCATCCTCAGAGACAGCCGTCTTCAGCTCTCCATTCCCAAGCCTAACCAGGAGACCTGTGGAGACGGGGCCGTCTGGGAGGTACTTCCTCCAGGGTCATGGGTCAGGGCCGGGCAGCCGCTGGGGTCAACCTCCAACCCTGACCCCAGGGCCGTCGGAGAGCAGCGTGGTACACGTGGCCAAGAACCAGACCACGTTTGTCGAACTGTCTGAGAACGAGACCAATCATGTACAAGTCAGGAGCAGGGAGGTGACAGTGATTGAGGGAAAGAAGGAAAGGAGAAGTGACTTGCCAGCAGGAGAGAAGGAAAAAGAAAGGGAGGGCAGAAAGCCAGAGGAGAGAGGAGGAGAGCAGATAGAAAGACAAGGAGAGGAGGAGTGTGTAGATGAGACAGATGTCAGCGAGTCAGACGAGAGGACGAGCCCAGAGAAGAAGCAGGGCTTTCCTACTTTGTAAGTTCAGGCTTTTTCCTTAACTTCACATAGTAGCATCACATAGCCTTTTTTTGTCTTTTTTTTTAACCTATTGCGTGTGCCCTCCTTCCTAGTGGAAATCATGTGCATTCGTTCATTTGACGGTTCCAAGGGATAGTTTGTTTGTTGATACACAAAATGAGCATAGTGCAAAGCTTATTTTTATATGTTTGTACATTTTATACATCTATTTAAAATACTATAACACAATGTCATCAAGGATTTAAGACAAACCTACCTTTTTTTTTTTTCATTTGTTCTGTGAGATTCCATTTTCTGTTACGTTCTTATCATTCAAGCTCTTAAAAGCAATATCAATCACCACCCTGAAACAACGAGCCCCGTGCATGAAGGCTCATACCACCAATGCACAGCACTCCACTGGATGTCTGATTTCTGATTGTCACCACCCCTAATATGCTGAGCTTCTCAGTCCGTTTTTCTTCACCTCACACAGTAAGTCAACGAAGTCAGTTAAAAAAAAAATCCATTGTGAATGATATTGCCTCACAGTTGTGTGTGTCTGGTCATTTAATACAGGAACTGGTTATTTTTGTCTCCCTTGACATTTAAAAAAACTTTCAAACCCTATCAAATATATAGACCTAACCACTAAAATACTACACTAGTACTATAAAATGTTAGGTCAAATACAGAATTATAAAGACAACAGGGAGCAAGTGAGGTAGAAGTGTTTTGTAGCTCCATGGATGAATGGCTTACTTCATACTCTGCATTCAACTAGCCTAATATTCCCGTGTGTGTGTCTGTGTTCCCTTTCCCTCTTTGTAATGTTTTAATAGACTAAAATCTTCCCTGTGCATTCTAACAGTCTTCCCCATTTTAATGACACAAACGCACGGAAACAAAAAGTATCATTCTCATAACAAGCCCTTACCATAAGCTACGTTTCTGTTCTGAAGGATCCTGTCAGCAGCGGTTAAATTGGCAAAAGCGATATTTGCTCTGTTTTGTGTCTGAAAATATACAAATGCTTTCTGAATTTGTGGCCTATCATGAAGAGATTGTAAAGAGGACAATCATAGGCACATTGCCCATATCAATGGTTCATCTCCCGCTCACAAGCTGTCAACAGCACACACAAACTCATCGGGCTCTTCGGATTTCTCCACTTGCCATTTGGTGTGGTTTTTCTTTCTTTCTTTTCTTTCTTTGTTTGCTTGTTTTATGTTCCAGTAGTTTTCTTGAATTTTCATATGTGAAAAGAATGTTATTTATTTTTGTTTATGGGGAAAAAAGGAGGAAAAAATACTTACTGAACATGCTGTGCATCGCCAGTTTTCATAAATATTTTGCAAAAATTGAACTTTCACCGGTTTTCCCTGTCAGAAGGATACTTTGACTGTATCTTTAAAGTGCAACTGTATAATAAAGAGTGAATTTCAACAACAGTGGTGCCTCTATCTGATTTAACAATTCAAGATTGATATGGTCAATATGAGTGTGTGCGTGCGCATGTAATTGTGAACCAATGAGAAAATGTCAAAAGACAATCATATGGTATTTTTTTAATATATAGTTTAAAATGAAAATGTGGCCTCAACAATATAAGAATCATAATTTGATTATTGCTCAACCGAGATGGACCATGCATACGTCACAGAAGAGCTCTTCAAGATGTACCTACCTACCAGCTGTTACTCCTCAGGACACTTGCCCCTCAAGGAATGTGGATTGCTGTTAAACAGCCATGTCTACAGTGCCTTCAGAAAGTATTCATACCCTGTGACTTATTCCACATGTTGTGTTACAGCCTGAATTCAAACACAAAATACCCCATAATGGTTTTAGACATTTTTGCAAATTTATTGAAATATCACTTAAGTATTCACACCCCTGAGTCAATACTTTGTCGAAGCACCTTTGGCAGCGACTACAGCTGTGAGTCTTCCTGGGTAAAGGCATGCTTCCCAGCCAAAACAGTTCGAAAGAGTTCATGCAAATATTATGATGACATTTTGTGACTTTTTTGGGGGGGGGGGGGCTGCTGTTCAAGCCCACAATTTTTTGGGTGGAGGCAAGACAAAGTTTGGGGCTGAAGTCTACGGTCCTGCACCAAACATTTTAGATGTACAATTGCGCAACTAAAATCTCCTGGGCAAAAACGTTGAAAGTAATGACAGATTTCTTGAGTTATCTTAGATTAATACATACTATTTTGAGGAAGTGTGTACTGTTTACCGCTTCTCAAAATCGACAAACAGTACTATTGCCACTTTTTTCTCATTATACAAGCAAAGGTCTTTAAAGGGAGTATGCGAGCAGACTCGTTCCGTTCGGCTAGGCACCACCCGAACTGAAGCATGCTGACGTCTTAAGTCTAAGAGCTTTCCACACCAGGATTGTGCAATATTTGCCCATTATTCTTTTCAAAATTCTTCAACCTCAGTCAAATTGGTGGTTGATCATTACTAGACAACCATTTGCAGGTCTTGCCATAGATTGTCAAGCAGATTAAAGTCAAAACTAACACGGTCACTCAGTAACACTGTCTTCTTGGTAAGCAACTTGAATGTAGATTTGGCCTTGTGTTTTAGGTTATTGTCCTGCTGAAAGGGGAATTAATCTCCCAGTGTCTGGTGGAAAGCAGACTCAAGCAGGTTTTCCTCTGGGATTTTGCCTGTTCTTAGCTCCATTCTGTTTTTTTTTGTATCCTGAAAAACATCACAGTCCTTAACAATTGCAAGTATACCCATAACATGATACAGCCACCAGTATGTTTGAAAATATGGAGTGGTAATCAGTAATGTGTTGTATTGGATTTTATAACATTTTATATTCAGGACAAAAAGTTAATTGCTTTGCCACATTTGTTTCTGTATTAATTTAGTGCCTTGTTGCAAACAGGATGCATGTTTTGGAATATTTTTATTCGGTACAGGCTTCCTTCTTTTCAATCTATCAATTAGGTTAGTATTGTGGAGTAACTACAATGTTGTTGATCCGTCCTCAGTTTTTTCCGATCACAGCCATTAAACGCCATAACTTTTTTAAAGTCACCATTGACCTCATGGTGAAATCCTTGAGTAGTTTCCTTCCTCTCCGGCAACTGAGTTAGGAAGGACGCCTGTATCTTTGTAATGACTGGGTGTATTGATATACCATTCAAAGTGTAATTAATAACTTCACCATGCTCGAAGGGATATATTCAATGTGTGCTTTATTTACCCAGCTACCAATAGGTGCCCTTCTTTGCGAGGCATAGGAAAAGCTTGCTGGTGTTTGTGATTGAATCTGTGTTTGAAATTCACTGCTTGACTGAGGGACCTTACAGATCATTTTATGTGTGGGGTACAGAGATGAGGTAGTAATCATGTTAAACACTATTATTGCACACAGAGTCAGTCCATGCATCTTATTATGTGACTTGTTAAGCACATTTTTACTCCTGAACTTATTTAGGCTTGCGATATGAAAGGGGTTGAATACCTATTGACCCAAGACATTTCAGCTTTTTAATTTTAGTTACTGTGTAGACATTAAAACACAATTCCACTTTGACATTATGGGGCATTGTGTGTAGGCCAGTGCCAGACAATACAAAGTATTGCTAATACTTTCTGAAGGCACTGTATGTAACCCTTGCTATATTGTCCATGTACATGACTCGTTTAGCTAATGTTAAAGGCCTCAGTCTCCTCCTACATCTCCTTTCATTATCGTATCAAATCAAAGTTACTCAGCGGTGATTAGTACAGCAGTACCTTGGGCCCAGAAACATTTTCATCAGACAGACCGATTGGAAGACATGATTGAGAAACTCCAAGGTCTCTGCTTGATCTCTTATCATTTCCCTCTGGCAAACCGCATGCAATTCTGTTCTGCGGCCTGACTATTTCGATTTCTCTAATGTTGAGATTGAGAAGGATATGATCATACTTTTCATAATGTGTAGTGCATAAGCAGTCACTGTTTTAAAGAGTGTGGAAATTAGGCTGTGTTCGATTATTCTTGAGCAGATTGTCTGATCTCCAAATTCTAATGAGTAGTCATTGAAGATGTAGGGTGATGTGTAGGTCAGTCAGTCTGCTGTTGCCGGCTGCAATGTAGCCAGTCTTAAACATGCACTGATGCTACTTCCCCTACCTTGCCCCAGGTCTCTATCCAGCGCCATTGACCCTGGTGTCGAGCTCAGCCCTTACATAGCACTGAACACAGAGGAGAGGAGCAAGAGGAGAGGATTGACGTATAAAGCAGTCGCTATAAAGCAGCCAAAGGTACAGTGACATACAGGAACAGTTAAGCCTGTTGCACACTGCCCATACAATGCCAAACAAACACCAACAGAAACTGAGTTGGCTAGGTGTGTCTATGTGTTGGGTATTGCATGGGCATTGTGCAAGGGGCTTTAGTGTGTGTTCTGATTTATCTGGAATAGGTTTGTGATGCATTGGGGTTTGTTGGCTTGGTTTGTTGACAATGGAATCTTTCGGTTGCTTTTTTTCATTAGACCAAGATTAAAAAACCCGTCAAGAGAGTGCTCCAATTTCTACCACTATCCAGGTACATTTTGTCAGTCTCATCTTGTCATATTTACCATAGTTGATAACACAATAGTACAATAAGGAGATAAATAAAGGAGTAGGAAATTACATGATTATAATCTAAGGGGTTCCTTGAGTCCAATCAAATTTTATTTGTCACCTGCTTCGTTAACAACAGGTAGACTAACAGTTAAATGATTACTTATGGGCATTTCCCAACAATGCAGAGAGAAAAAATGAGTGTAATGATAAAGTATTCTGCTTTGCAGGAAAAATGAATCAACTTGGAAGTGAAGCTTCAAGAATTCAAGAATTCTTCAAGAATTCTTATCAAATATTGAAATGTTGAACTTTTATTGTTGGTTGAATTGTTTGATTGGGAAGTATGTTAGTTGTGTTGAAATTGCACTTCAACTCTTTGTTGGTTTGTTCAACAATATTTGTATTATTCATATTTGTTTCATATTTGCATAGTAGGCTATTTTGATTAGGCCATTGATCTTCAATATTAACATTTTGAGAGTTGTTGAATGTTTTAAATGTCAATAAATGTTCTTCTACATCATGTTCATATTAATGTTGACAGAAAATCTGGCTAGAATTTGACAAGAAAGAGGAATGTACAGGTAACTGTCAAAGTAAAGGAAACACTTGAGTAAACGAGAGCCACCAAGTATATTGAATGCAGGTGCTTTGACACATGTGTGGTTCCTGAGTTAATTAAGTATATTAATATACATCATGCTTAGGGTCATGTATAAAAATGCATGGCTAGAACAAGAGATCTCAATGACTTTGAACGAGAGGTCTCAAAGGAGCATAGGGGTTCCAAAGTATGTGTATTTTACTATACTGCTGAGTACCAGAAGTCCTCACAATTGTACACCAAGGAAGAGCCTGACAAGTGAGGACATTTTGCAGGGCCTCACAAGGAAAACAGCTACTTTAGGCTCAGGGTTTGGGGTTAAGGTTAGGGGAAATCATTTTTAATGGGAATCAATTGTTGGTCCTCAAAGTATAGTAAAACAAATGTATGTCAGTCACCAGATCTCAACCCAATTGGACACTTATGGGAGGTTCTGGAGCAGCACCTGAGACAGCATTTTCCACCACCATCAACAAAATATCGAGTGGATGGGATTTCTTGTGGATGAATGGTGTCGCATCCCCAGTGGTGTGTATTCATGGATGTCAAGGAAAGCCAGGCTTCCTCAAATATTAGACTAATTAACAAAATATATACAGTACCAGTCAAAAGTTTGGGCACAACTCTTTATTTGTAATATTTTCTACATTGTAGAATAATAGTGTAGAGCAAAGGAAACTGCGCCCCTCTGTCTCAGTGTGTGTAGCCCATTTATCTGATGCTGTCTGGACTAAAAAGGTATGACATGTTGCCGCCGTAGCATTTCATTGATTGAACAAGCGTTTGACCTCCGATTGATAAAATTGGCTAATTATTTTATATAAACTATCAGCTTTCAGCTGAGCTCAACTGTGGGTTGTCCTGCTGCAGCATCCCCCCTCCCCCCAAGGGAGGCCAGTATGGATTTGGCTTCACAACAATCAAATCACATCCGTCAAAAACGTGTCTGTTTCTGGTCTGCTTGTGTTGATGTCCTGCAGTAGCTAGCTTGCTAAATCAACCCTTTTCTAAGCCATCGATGGAGATGTGGATTTGGACTTGTGGTTTTGAGGTTTTGACTTAATTATCTGTACAGGAAAATGATTATGATGGCGATTCTGATTTAACCATGGATTAATATTGGCTTGAGACGATTGAAGTTCTATATGTAGCATAGATGTAGACTCACATAACTAGCTAGTTAACATAGCTGATTAATAATTGCCCATGCGAAGAAGTTAGGCTAGCAAGAATTTTAGCTTCGTAGCCTATGACAACAAAAACTAAAAGTGTACTGTATGACAGAGCCATAGACCGTTTTGCCAACATGAAAGAGGAGGATGGCATTGGCGTTCAACTAGTCTAGAAGTAGAGTGAGTCGGCTTCCTATTTCGCAACATAGCATCCTTCATTCATGCTGCCAAACATACCCTCGTAAAACTGACCATCCTACTGATCCTTGACTTTGGCGATGTCATCTATAAAATAGCCTCCAACACTCTACTCAACAAATTGGATGTTTTGTCACCAAAGCCCCATATATCACCCATCACTGCGACCTGTACGCTATCGTTGGCTGGCCATCGCTTCATACTCGTATGTTTGTTTATTCCATGTGTAACTGTGTTGTTGTATGTGTCGAACTGCTGTGCTTTATCTTGGCCAGGTCGCAGTTGTAAATGAGAACTTGTTCTCAACTAGCCTACCTGGTTAAATAAAGGTGAAATAAAAAATTTAATAAAAGTCAACTTGTTTTTGTTTTTTATTACTTGAGCACGAAACAATTCATTACCGTGGACAGCCACATGATATTTAGCAACAATAATTGGACTAAATTGTTTTTGGTATCTTTAAGTTTGTTTTCACGTTATTAAGCTAATTATATATAGCCTAGTTGATTTGATGATGATGAAATGATGCTGGAATAGCGGAGGCAGTGCTCCTGTTGTCTTTGTGCTGACTTGCTGGTAACTCTGGTTCTATACTGAACAAAAATCTAAATGCAACATGCAACAATTTCAATGATTTTATACATTTAAATATATTATTATTTACAGTTCAAAAATATATTTACAGTTCATATTGACTGACTTTGTTGTCAGTCAATTGAAATAAATAAATTAGGCCCTAATCTATGGATTTCACATGACTGGGCAGGGGCACACCCATGGGTGGGCCTGGGAGGGCATAGGCCCCCACCCACTGGGGAAGCCAGGCCCAGCCAATCAGAATGAGTTTTTCTTCAAAAAAGGGCTTTATTACTGACAGAAATACTCATCAGTTTCATCAGCTGTCCGAGTGGCTGGTCTCAGACATCCCGTAGGTGAAGAAGTTGGATGTGGAGGTCCTGGGCTGGCGTGGTTACACGTGGTCTGCGGATGTAAGGCCGGTTGAAAGTATTACCACATTTTTGTAAACCACGTTGGAGGCGGCTTATGGTAGAGAAATTAACATTACATTTTCTGACAACAGCTCTGGTGGACATTTGTGCAGTCAGCATGCCAATAGCAAAACTTGAGACATCTGTGCTATTGTGTTGTGTGGCAAAACTGCACATTTTCAAGTGGCCTTTTATTGTCCCCAGCACAAGGTGCACCTGTGTAATGATCATGCTGTTTAATCAGCTTCTTGATATCCCACACCTGTCAGGTGGATGGATTATCTTGGCAAAGGGGAAATGCTCACCAACAGGGATGTAAACATATTTGTGCACAACATTTGAGAGAAATAAGCTTTTTGTGTGAAAGGTACATTTCTGGGATCTTTTATTTCAGCTCATGAAATCAACACTTTACATGTTGCGTTTATGTTTTTGTTCAGTATGGTTGTTTAGGAAACGGTTAAAACATTAACTTGTTTGACCACGCTGTAGGTCTAACTGTTTTTACATGCAATATTTGTTTTTTGGACTTCACCTGACAGATTGCTCTCCTGTTATGTGATTAAACAAAGGTATGTGTCATTCAATGTATTCCGCCACTGTGTGACAGTTGTCTTTTTGTTGTCTCCCGTGGCTTAAGAAGGAATGCAAACAACACAATTATCACAAACTAACTTGTAATATGTATTTTTTACTAGCTTGACTTCCCCAGTGATTTTACACAGGCACCGCTACTGCACATCTCACAAATGGAGTTCAAAACACTTGTAGAATATACGCCAATGCGCATTGATTTTATTTATTTATTTTTTATTTCACCTTTATTTAACCATGTAGGCAAGTTGAGAACACGTTCTCATTTACAATTGCGACCTGGCCAAGATAAAGCAAAGCAGTTCGACACATACAACGACACAGAGTTACACATGGAGTAAAACAAACATACAGTCAATAATACAGTATAAACAAGTCTATATACGATGTGAGCAAATGAGGTGAGATAAGGGAGGTAAAGGCAAAAAGGCCATGGTGGCAAAGTAAATACAATATAGAAAGTAAAACACTGGAATTGATGCTGTTCTGGCGGCTCGTGGTGGCCCTTCGCGCAATTTAAGATGCTTTATGTAGGTGTTTCCATTATTTTTGGAAGTGGTGGCGGCAAGGTAGCCTAGTGGTTAGAGCGTTGGAAGTTCAAATCCCTGAGCTGACAAGGTACAAATCTGTCGTTCTGCCCCTGAACAGGCAGTTAATCCACTGTTCCTAGGCCATTGAAAATAAGAATTTGTTCTTAACTGACCTGCCTAGTTAAGTAAAGGTAAAATAAGTTTAAACAATTGTGGAAGTTACCTGTACATTGATTTTGTAACACATTTCAATAAAGTGTTTATTCAAATGAATGAGTGTTCGTGGGAGTTGTGGTCCAATAGAAATGATTGTCGCTTGATCTAGCGCGCACGAAACATCCAATGGACTACAACTACTCAGTCACATTTTTATTTGACCTTCAGTGGGAGGGTACAGAGCCGAATCAAGCATGGCAGCCGGAGTTTTTACCAAAGGTACAGTTTATTTACATTATACAATACATTTATGTACGTTGGTTGTGCTTCTAAAGAAAATAGGCGTGGGCCTGATTTCTTTGTCTCGCTTCCTCCCGCACCCTCTGGCTTTCTGTCCGACTCCCACCCACTACCGCAAGGATTGTCCAAAACCCGACCCAGTCCCAACAATTTTACACCCTACAGGCAGTAACAAATGCGCAAAAATAATTTAAGAAATTGGTTAAATTACCCGAGATTCTCAGGTGGCCCATTATTTTAGGCTATCTGTATTACTGGGCTACAGTATACTAGTATTTGACATGCACAAGTACGGTGAAATGACTTAATTGCAATCTCAAAACCCAACAATCCAATAATCAATAACAATGTATTACTAGAAAAAAAGACGAGGAATAGAAAATATGAAATACACAAAGCAAGTAAGTAAGCAAGCATACAATATACAGGAAATATTTAAAAAGTCAGTTCCAATACCATATTTACATGTGTAGGGATACTGTGATGGAGTGATGGATATAAGAACAGTAGCAGCAGCTTGTATGTGAGTGGGTGTGTAGAGTCAGTATAAATGTACGTGCATATTATGTGTGAGTGAGCAAATTATGCAGTGAGTGTTGGAGTGACAGTGAGTGTGTAGGGCCCTGTGAGTGTGCATAGAGACAGCGCAAATATTGAAATAAAAGGCCAATAAAGATACATGGCAAAGAGTCCGTGCAGCTCTTTTCTTATAGCTATTTATCAGTTGTATTGCTTGGGGATAGAAGCTATTCAGTAGCATTTTGGTGTCAGACTTGATGCACCGGTACCTCTTGCCATGCTGCAGTAGAGAAAATAGTCTATGGCTTGGGGTCTTTGACAGTTTTCCAGGCGTACTTTTCACACCGCTTGATGTAGAGGTCCTGGATGGCAGGGAGCTCTGTCTGCACACAAACTCAAAAAAATAAATAAACATCCCTTTTTCAGGACCCTTTCTTTCAAAGATAACTCATAAAAATCCAGATAACTCCTTCATTGTAAAGGGTTTAATCATTGTTTCCCATGCTTGTTTAATGAACCATAAACAATTAATGAGCATGCACCTGTGGAACTGTCGTTAAGACACTAAGAGCTTACAGACGATAGGCAATTAAGGTCACAGTTATGAAAACCTAGGACACTAAAGAGGCCTTTCTACTGACTCTGAAAACACCAAAAGAAAGATTCCCAGGGTCCCTGCTCATCTGCATGAACATGCCTTAGGCATGCTGCAAGGAGGCATGAGGACTAAAGATGTGGCCAGGGCAATAAATTGCAATGTCCGTACTGTGAGACGCCTAAGACAGAGCTACATGGAGACAGGATTGATCGTCCTCAAAGTGGCAGACCACGTGTAACAACACCTGCACAGGATCAGTACATCCGAACATCACACCTGCGGGACAGGTACAGGATGGCAACAACAACTGCCCGAGTTACACCAGGAATGCACAATCTCTCCATCAGTGCTCAGACTGTCCACAATAGCCTGAGAGAGGCTGGACTGTGGGCTTGTAAGCCTGTTGTAAAGGCAGGTCCTCACCAGACATCACCGGCAACAACGTCGCCTATGGGCACAAACCCACCGTCGCTGGACCAGACAGGACTGGCAAAAAGTGCTCTTCACTAACGAGTCACGGTTTTGTCTCACCAAGGGTGATGGTCAGATTCACGTTTATCGTCGAAGGAATGAGCGTTACACCGAGGCCTGTACTCTCCCTCCATCGATTTGGAGGTGGAGGGTCCGTCATGGTCTGGGACGGCGTGTCACAGCATCATCGGACTGAGCTTGTTGTCATTGCAGGCAATCTCAACACTGCGTTACAGGGAAGACATCCTCCTCCCTCATCTGGTACCCTTCCTGCAGGCTCAGCCATACTGCTCGTGCTGTACGTGATTTCCTGCAAGACCGGAATGTCAGTGTTCTGCCATGGCCAGCGAAGAACCCAGATCTCAATCCCATTGAGCACGTCTGGGACCTGTTGGATCGGAGGGTGAGGGCTAGGGCCATTCCCAACAGAAATGTCCGGGAACTTGCAGGTGCCTTGGTGGAAGAGTGGGGTAACATCTCACAGCAAGAACTTGCAAATCTTGTGCAGTCCATGAGGAGGAGATGCACTGCAGTACTTAATGCAGCTGGTGGCCACACCAGACTGTTACCTTTGTTCAGGGACACATTCCATTTCTGTTAGTCCCATGTCTGTGGAACTTGTTCAGTTTATGTCTCAGTTGTTGAATCTTGTTATGTTCATACAAATATTTACACATGTTAAGTTTGCTGAAAATAAACGCAGTTGACAGTGAGAGAACGTTTATTTTTTTGCTGAGTTTATATCAGCCAATATGCAAGATGTAGTTTGAAGAGCAAAACATTTTCAGACGGAGTAAACTATAGCCTAATCGTATTTAGGAAGTACATTTCCTTGGAAAGATGACTGCCCCGTGCTTCTCCGCCCATGCATAGGCTATATCTTTCTCTATTTAATTGAGACCACACACGCACCTAAACTCTCACGTATGGCTACTGAACTTAAAGCAACAAGAATGATGACAGCAACACTTGCTACGTTTTGCAAATAAGATATAATTTAAATTTGGGAAAATATTCAGACTCCTTCCCCTTTTCCACATTTTATTACATGACAGCCTTATTGTACAATTGATTACATTCTTTTTTTTTCTCCTCAATCTATACACAATTTACCCCAAAATTACAGATACATTATTTACATAGGTATTCAGACCCTTTGCAATAAGACTCGAAATTGAGCTCTGGTACATCCTGTTTCCATTGATCATCCTTGATGTTTCTACAACTTGATTGGAGTCACCTGTGGTAAATTAAATTGATTGGACATGATTTGGAAATGCACACACCTGTCTATATAAGGTCCCACAGTTGACAGTGAATGCCAGAGCAAACCAAGCCATGAGGTCGAAGGAATTGTCCGTAGAGCGTAGAGACAGGATTGTGTTGATGCACAGATCTGCGGAAGGGTACCAAAATATTTCTGCAGCATTGAAGGTCCCCTAGAACACAGTGGCCTCCATCATTCTTAAATGGAAGAAGTTTAGAACCCCCCCCCCAAGACACTTCCTAGAGCTGGCCGCCCCGCTAAACTGACCATTCGGGGGAGAAGGGCCTTCCTGAAGGACAACCATCACTGCAGCACTCCACCAATCAGGCCTTTATGGTAGAGTGGCCAGATGGAAGCCACTCCTCAGTAGGACTGGGTAATATGGCCCAAATATATCACGGTATTTTAAAAAATTGGATTATATTTTTTGTTTTTGAATAATAAAAGTTCTACATTTGCTTTGAGTAGTGAGTGATCCTAGAGTGGCAACACATACAATCTAAGTGATTTCAGTGAGTCTTCTTTCTGATTGTTTTACACTGTTCAATTCCACAAACAAATTATGTGAATTGGACAATTTTCCTGTCCTGCTGAGCATTCAAAATGTAACAAGTACTTTTAGGTGTCAGGGAAAATGTTTGGAGTAAAAAGTACACTTATCTTTAGGAATGTAGTTTAGTAAAAGTTGTCAAAAATAGGAAAGTGCAGATACAAAAAAAAAAACAGACTTAAGTAGTACTTGAAAGTATTTCTACTCAATTGAGAGAATTTCCACACTGCCACGTAGCGCTCCACGATATGGACAAATAATCAAGGACTTATTTTTAACCGACTGTTGCAATTGTGATTTGACTTACGAATTAGAGCAAACTGTTGGAATCATGGAAATAGAATGACTATTCTAATTCTACTGTTATAATAGTGAACACTTTAAATACAGTGTTTGAGATGACAATTAATTAAAATGCCAGGGAGAAGTTATTGTGACATGGTAGGAACTAAAGTGT
Organism: Oncorhynchus mykiss; assembly: GCF_013265735.2. Lineage (NCBI taxonomy): Eukaryota > Metazoa > Chordata > Actinopteri > Salmoniformes > Salmonidae > Oncorhynchus > Oncorhynchus mykiss. The sequence continues at coordinate 8,212,837 of NC_048593.1, read as the reverse complement.
TGATAAGTGTTTCCTAGGGGACCATATAAGCTTTGGCTACATTGCATGTTTTCTCTTAGCTACTTAATGTAGCCAACATATTCTTGCTTTGCATATTACTCTTTGATTTAGAAGATACTGTTGCACAAACAACATGCAGATTTAGGTCTACACCATCACTGGTATTATCAGGCTGTATTAGCTAGCTAAGTTTGCTCTTACTCAGTACATTTTATTTGCTAGCTGTTAGCGGCTAACAATTAGCATCTCACAAGATTTAGGGCAACTTGCTAAGAACCTGTGTTTGCTTTGTCATTATGGGCCATTGTGTGTAGATTGAGGGGAGAAAACAATTTAATCAATTTTAGAACAAGGCTGTAACAAAATGTGGAAAAAATCAAGGGTTCTAATACTTCTGGATGCACTGTAGCCTAAATTTTTAGGAGGACGAGTGGCAGGCAGAGGTGTAATTAATACTTATTGAAAATGAAAACACTTGCTCACCATTGTAGCCTAATCAATGCGCGTGGTCTGCCTTTTTTTACTGCACCTTGACTGATGTTGGTTGAGCTCCCTACACTTTCTGTTATCAATATTTATTTACAGGCACTGTAGTAAACAAGTCTAATCATATGTAGTTCATTTCATATTTAACTGCCACTTGATTCTCCGCCCATGTAGGCAGCCTATTCTATTGAAATGAGACCAGACATACTAGGCACACTTGAACTGACCAACTATAGAGGAGAGGTAGGCTACTGAAGTTGAACCAGTGAATTCTGAGTGTTTGAATAATGCAATAACAAAAAAGTGCTTTTAATACAATAGGTAGGCTTAAAATAATGCATGCAAAGCAGCAAGACAAACATTTTCAAATAATCTGCGGGACAATAAATATTTTAATGCCAAAGTCATCTGACTGCCCGCTCCTGGCGCACCGCAATGATCTCTGTCAGGTCCATCGGGAATGCAGCCCTCTACGTCACACATTCAAATCAAGTGGGATGGTCAGCGTTACAATGTAATCGCTTATATGTTGTAGTTTAGCTACTGTCGTAATTTTATGACTGCTAGCTAACTTTATGCCGGTGTGTTCCTTAGGTTTGTGCGGGCTCCATCACCCCTGGCTTGTTGCAGCCGGATATTCCTGTAGTGGACCGCTCTGTGCGACTGCTGTGGCCGTCAAAACACTCCCCTTGCAAACTGACAGCACAAGTAGGCAGTTGTCAGTGACATGTACATTTAGCTGTCTTACAGTAGTTATAGGTATAGATATTAAGTTTCACACTCATTCACAAACATTCTCTACTTCACCATCACAAGGAGATCTCTTCTCTCTTTTTTTTTTGTAGATGTCACTGACAAGATCCTGAACCTTCCCCTTGAAATGCCAGATTTCTTCCGCTTGTCAGAACTGTTCTCCTTGAAAGATCTATTCGATGCCAGAGTTCACCTCGGCCACTAGAAAGGCTGCGCAGACAGGTGTGTTGAATATGATTTCCATATTTCATCTAACAGTTGCACTATGATTTTTTGTCAACTTGACATTGTGCTTCACATTAGACTTATGACTGATCTACCATCTTGGATCAGACAAGTAGAATAAAAAATCTCCATTGGACAAAATGTTTGTCAGCTTTCAGATATTAGAGACAACATGTAAGTATAAACAGACTGACGTTCTCACACAAACAATCTCTGGTTTCTCTCTCTCCTTTGCTCCCACTCTTTCTCCCTCCCTCTCTTGTAGGCTGATGGAGCCCTACCTATTCGGCAGTCGTCTGGACCAAGACATCATCGACCTAGACCAGACAGTGGAGCACCTCCAGAGCGCCCTAAACTTTACCGCCCACATCGCCTACCGTGGCAGTGTCATCCTCTTCGTCTCACGCCGCCGCCAGTTTGGTCACCTGGTGGAGAGCACGGCGCAAGACTGCGGAGAATATGCCCACACACGCTACTGGCAGGGCGGCCTGCTCACCAATGCACCCATCCAGTATGGCCCGGGGGTTCGGCTGCCTGACCTCATAGTCTTCTTCTCAACGCTCAACAACGTCTTCCAGCAGCACGTGGGGGTCCGCGATGCGGCCAAGATGAATATACCCACAGTGGGGCTGGTGGACTCTAACTGCAACCCCAGCCTGGTGACTTACCCGGTGCCTGGGAATGACGACACACCAGCCGCTATGGAGTTGTACTGCCGCCTGTTCAAGATGACCATCAACCGAGCCAAGGACAAGAGGAGACAGATGGAGCTGCTGCAGGGTCGATCAGCAGTGGGCCTCACAACAAGCTCCTAGTGAGCGGCAACAAGTGGGAATGAAGGGCCCCTGTTTGAGTTCTTTGAAAATGCATTCTTCTTTACTCCCTTGAAGTAATACCTGATCTGAAGTAACAGGATAGGTGAAATCTTTACCTTTTGGCTAAGAGAGTAGTATCTGGAGGCAAGTGTTCCACTTCTTAGTTTGCCCCAACATATGGATATCAGATTATGGATTTATGACAAAGAAGAGAAGATAGAGGATTCATTTTCAGTATTTGAACATGGACAAGGACATGGACATTACTGCTAAAATACTCTGAATACTCTGAAGCATCATGTTTCAGCAACAGATTTGGTGAATTTGTACAGAATTGTTGCTCTTTTTCTAGATGTATCTGGAGAAACTGGTGTACAAAATGTGTAATTCCAATGTTTGTTCCATCATCAACTGATCCAGGTTTGATCAGCATGTTTCCATAATATTGCTAAATCTCAGCTTGTTTTTCATTGTCTGGTCAAATTCAATGAAAAAAATAGCATTTCTGTATCAAATGACATGATTGCACTACACTCATTCTATATATCAAGCAAACTTTATTTTCACAAAATTTGTTTGGTCTCTTTTGTATGTATTTTTCTACACGCACACTTAGTGGTTTTTAATACTGGGCTAAAATCTTAGTGTACAAGTCATGTCCAACTAGTGCAAAAAAAAACTATTACTTTGGCAATGACTAAATTCATCTAATTCTTGTGCCAATAAAATGTATAGCTATGGCATGTTTATTATTACATATGAAAACATGAAACTTACACCAAGCAGAGTGATCATGGTGACTCCAGTGGAAGGGTTATTGCACCCACTGTATAGCAATCAACATATCAGATGTCTTCATCGTAGCTTCTATTTTTGGTCAACTTAAACCATGTTTCCATCCAGTTTTTATGTGAGTTAAGTCCTGTCGTATTTAAAAACCAGGACAGCTGTTTTGGAAACAGGAAATGTAAGTAGAATTTTATGAGGACAGATCATTTGTTTGTTGAACATGGTGGGATCTTTTTGCGTCTGTAAAGTTAATTATGTGTAATGGCAGTGGAAACACCTTTATGCGCAAATATTGAAATGATAACCCTCCTATCGTAGTAAATTTGGAGTGGTGATAATATGGTGTGTGTTTCTCCCACTACGACTCGCAAGACTATTAAGTTTTATTAGGCTACAGATTAAATATTGTAAATAATGATGAACTTCACCGGATGGTGAAGGTGCACTGTGATATTGATGCTCCTTTCCAATAAATATTGTGGGTCTTATTCTGGTGACATGATTGATGCTTGACTGCCGTTTGACAAACACAAATATTCTCACTCTTATCCATAATCTCATGTAGATCAGGAATGTGAAACTTTAGTGGGGGTGGGGGCCACAAAAAAACTGAACTCACCATGGGGGCTGCAGTGGCTCTGCGTACCCCACCCCTGCCCTCCCCTCTGTGAGCAAAACATTTTATAGCCCCCCTCGTGCCAGCGAAGAGAAAATAATTCCTACAATTTTGCCATGGGAGGTAGAGAAAATGTTGCCATTTTAAAGCAAGTTTGCTGCAATTCTACTCATTTCGCCATGGAGAGGATAGAAAGAATTGCAGTTTCACCGGTAATTTCCTACAATTTTATAATTAAAAACAGTTTGCGATCAATGGGCCACACCCTGGTCGGTAATTCGACCATGCTTACTACAAGTTTAGATAGCTGTCCTCTAGACTAATTTACCAATCTAAATACATTTAGCGGCTGCTGATGCGCAACCAAATTTCGAAATTGCACCTTGTGTATTCTATTATGCTGACTCTCGACAGTAGGTTGAGACCCAGACAGTTCCTAAAAAAATAAATACATTGGGGCCACAGCGTCAACAGCCTATCAGCACTGTGACCTGTTGGTTAGAGCAGGGTTTCCCAAAGTCGGTCCAGGGGCTCCCCTCCCCTGTGTGCACGTTTTGTTTTTTGCCCAAGCACTGCAAAGCGGATTCAAACAATCAAAGATTGATGCGTTGGTAAATTGAATCAGCTGTGTAGTGCTAGGGAAAAACACCAAACATTCACCTGGGGGCCCAGGACCGACTATGGGAAACGTTGGGCTAGAGTGCACATGACAAGGCCAGAGTAGGCATATTTGCTATTTAATTAATGCAACAGTTTTAGTGAAAAAACTATCGGTAGAGTTGAAAATGCGATGGAAACATATTGAACTATAAGCTTTTTTTTAGCTCACTGATTTTGATCCGCAAAAAGTACATTTGGTTGAAACCCCACTGGTGTGGAAAGGCGCATATTTACTTTTTGCTTATTCTGCAGTTTTCACTTAAATCTGCCGCCAATTGGACGGAAACCTAGCTAGTCGACCTGTATGCGATTGAATGAAACCACTCGAATGCATATTTTGCTTGCCTTAAATTGTCCTTCAAAGATTCCGTAGGTGATCCTTATAAATAGACACCACCCCGTTTTTCGTTCTCTTGTTCTCACTCAGAAGTCTGAGCATGGTGAGTAGCACATTTTGGTTTACGTGTTTTAGTTTCAGGCCAACCTACTGTAATACATGAGTATTTGAGTACTTGTTGTCTAGTGCAGCAGCGTGTGTGTGTATTTATTTTTATTTCCACTCTAAAATTGAGTTGTAACCATTCGCACGTGGTTCCGTACTACTGTACAGACCGTTTCTGATACGGTTGGCAACGATGTTTCGGGAACGTCCTGAGAAATATTCGAAGTAACATGTTGCTGATTCAATTAACGCATGTAACTTACTTAGCCGCAATTGCCAACAGCCAATGTCAGACTAACAAAAGTAGCTCACTGACTGCCAATCACTCACGTCCTATACGTTTAATGTCTAGCGGGATATGCATGTTTTTATGCATTTTCTTTAAAATGTCCTCTTGTTAATTAGAGGCGTTATTGGTGACCTATTGGTGTCACTGTCCAAGCAGATGGCACATGAACGTAGCAGTAAGGCCTGCCTCTTCTCCCTGAAAGAATATGCTACACCAGAGTAAGCTACACCAGGTGGCATTTGGAACTCTGTCCAGTCTTTAGAAAGTTGTGTAATTGGTCTGTGATGAGAAATCATGCACCACGCTGAACTTGTGATGGATAACCTCTACCACATTATCTGAGACCTGCACAGACATGGTTACAAATAAATACTGGTTCATAAGGCTGGGTTGTGAATGCTTGGTTCTGGTTTCCCTGACATGGATTAAGCCTACTTCTGGGCTAAAGCTATTTTTATGGCAAATCCATATAGGCCCCTACTAACAGTTTAATGGGCTTGTTTCTCAGAAGACCAGTTTTACCAATGGTCCTTCTTGGTGGTTCTTTCCCTTTGTGATGTAACGGTCTACAATGCCACTTACAATGAGCGGGCAGACAAACGAACCAATGATGGCACGGCTGCCCTATTCAGTGGGCATATAGAACCAGCCTGATATGCCCAGGTATCATATCCTGTCCTCTCGGTGAGGGGGATATGACCTATTAATCGAGCACATTTGATCTTGGTGTGACTGATGCTTTAGAACAGGTGTATTGAACACTTGCTATAGGACAGGGTTTCCCCAAAATGTCCGGTTGACCCCAAGGGGTGCACATTTTGGGTTTTGTCTAAGCACTACACAGCTGATTTTAAATAATCAACTAATCATCAAGCTTTAATAATTTCAATCAGTTGTTGGTGCAAAAACCAAAACGATACCCTTCAAGGTCTGGAGCCTGCTGGTGTTCTGCTCTACCTGATAATTGCACCCGCCTGGGGTCCCAGTGATTTAGAGGAAACCAACTCAGTGGAACTGGCTTTGAGGTCCAGACTAACTACCTACTTGGACTAACTACTTATTATATCTACACTTTGACTATTTGTTGGCTTTTTTTAAAAAAAATTTTTTTTTACTTTGCTCTGTTTCCTTAACTTTTACCATCCTGTTAATTTCAGATAAAGGTTGGTCTGGGGGTGCAGCACTGCTTGCTGACTTACTGGTTAGTGGGTCATGTGACGCCACAAGCCACGGTAAGTCCTTGCCTCAATTGGTTATGCACTGGCTAAGTGTCTTGTTCTCCTAGCAATCTGCCCCTTGAGGTGTTGCAGTCCGACTGTACGTGTTGAGCCTGTGTCATGAGGGGCGGAGAGCGACAGGGCTATGTCTACGCCAAGGACCCAGAACAGTGGGTACTTGGAGTGATCATAGCGGCAACAGTGTATGAAATGTAATGCTGGTAAATGACGGGTTCATATCATACATTTAACGTTCCGTTTTCTCTGGTTGTCCTTAGGATGTGAAGCTGCCAATGCGAAACTGGTATACCGCTGGTTGGTGTCCTAGCGGCTGTGACCTGGAAGTAGCAGAATGATTGCCGCCTTTCCTCCCTGAAAGAATGCTGTGCAGTGTGCACATAACAGCGGTGAGCAGCATCCATGGCATTTAAACTTTAGGTCTTAAAATAAATGTGTTATAGGTCTGTGATGAGAAATCATGCACCACGCTGAACTTGTGATGGATAACCTCTACCACATTATCTGAGACCTGCAGAGACATGGTTACAAATAAATACTGGTTCATAAGGCTGGGTTGTGAATGCTTGGTTCTGGTTTCCCCGACATGGATTAAGCCTACTTCTGGGCTAAAGCAATTTCATTGGAGAATCCATATTCCATACCCCTAACAGTTTAATTGGCTTGCTTTTCAGAAGACCAGTTACTAATGGTACTTCTTGGTGGTTCTTGCCCTTTGCAATGCCACTGTGAAAATGAGCGGGCAGACTGAAACTAACCAATGATGGCACGGCTGTCCTGTTCAGTGGGCATGGAACCGGGCCTAATTGGCCCAGGTATCCATCCCCCTCACCGGGAGGAAAGGGCATGTCTATGATCTATTAATCAAGCACATTTGCGCTTGATATGACTGATGCTTTAGAACAGGGGCATTCAACCCTTGCCCTACGACAGGGTTTCCCAAAATGTCCTCTTGACCCAGAGGGCTGCACGTTTTGCTTTTGTCGAAGCACTGCACAGCTGATTTAAATTAACTAATCAAGCTTTGATCACTTTAATCAGTTGTGTTGGTGCAAAATCCAAAACGCTACCCTTTGAGGTCTGGAGCCTGCTGGGGTTCTGTCCTACCTGATAATTGCACCCACCTTGGGTCCCAGTTTTAAATCAGTCCCCGGTTTAGAGTAAAACTCAGTGGAACTGGCTTTGAGGTCCAGACTTTGAGGGCTGTTGCACTAGCAGCGATCTACTTGGACTAACTTAATAGATCTACACTGACTATTTGTTGGTTTGTTTTGTAACCGTTACCATCTTGTTATTTTCAGATAAAGGATGGTCTGGGGGTGCAGCAGTGCTGACCTACTGGTTATAGTGGGGGGCGCCACAAGCCACGGTTAGTCCTTGCATAGTTTGGTTACGCACTGGCTAAATGTATTGTTCTCTTAGCAATCTGCCCCTTGAGGTGTTGCAGTCCGACTGTACGTGTTGAGCCTGTGTCATGAGGGGCGGAGAGTGACAGGGCTATGTCTACGCCAAGGACCCAGAACAGTGGGTACTTGGAGTGATCATAGCGCCAACATTGGCAGCAGTATATGAAATGTAATGCGGGTAAATGACCGGGGTTCATATCATACATGTAACGTTCAGTTTTCTCTGGTTGTCCTTCAGATGTGAAGCTGCCAATGAGAAATTGGTATATTGGTGTCCTAGCAGATGTAACCTGGAAGTAGCAGAATGATTGCCGCCTTTCCTCCCTGAAAGAATGCTGTGCACAGAACGGTAAGCAACATCCATAGCATTTTAACTTTTTAAGTCTTAAAAGAAAATGTTTAATAGGTCTGTGATGAGAAACCATGCACCACGCTGAACTTGTGATGGATAACCTCTATACCACATTATCTGAGACCTGCAGAGACATAGTTACAAATTCACACAAGCCCTGTTAATGCTACACTGAGCAAATGAACGGGTTGGTTTCATGAGATGAAATAAAAGCTCGCAGAAATCTTCCATGCGCACAAGAACCTTATTTCTCAAATGTTTTGCACAGACTTGTTTATACCTGTTAGTGAGCATTTTCCTTTTCCAAGATGATCCATCCACCTGATATGTGACATAAGCTTCTTTATTAAACAGCATGATCATTACACAGGTAATAAAATAAGCCGTTTTGTCAACACAATGTCACAGATCTCTCATGTTGAAGGAGCGCAATTAGTATGCCGACTGCAGGAATGTCAACCAGAGCTGATGCCAGATTTGGATATTAATTTCTCTACCATAAGCAGCCTCCCAACATTTTAGAATTTGTCAGGACTTCCATATTTTCACCTATAGGATCTGAGACCGCTACCCAGACAGCTGAAACTGGATTTGCTCAACATTCAGTTCTGCATGGACTGTCAAACAGTCTCAGGACACTTGGGTGTCTTGACCTGACTATGCTTACCTTTGCTGGGGGAGTTGGTGTGCGAGGAGTTGGCGTGTGCCCTTCACAGGTGTATCCCAGTTTCAACTGTACCGGTTAGATGGCAGGTTGTGTGGGTGCGCAGTTTGATGTCAAAGTTACAAAGAGTGCCCTATGGTGGCAGTGGTGTTACGATATGGGCAACTACATACAAATTGCTGTCGATAACATGTAATTGTGTTCGAGGTTCCGTGATGAGATCCTGAAGCTCGTTGTGCCGCCATCTGTCTCACCTCGTGTTTCAGCGCTAATCCATGGCCCTATGTTGTAATGATCTGTACACAATTCCTGTGAGCTGAAATGTCCCGTTTCTTCCATGGCTTACATACACAGAGCATGTTTATGATGCTTTGTATGATTGCGTGTTCCTACAATATCATCAACTTCGAACAGGCCACACTCTATGCGAAGGAGATGTTGTGATGCCTGAGGTAAATGGTTGTTGCACAAGCCTTTATCTGTGACAAATCTATTCCCTGTCATGTGAAATCTACAGATTAGGGCCTACTGGATTTAGTACCATAGCCTGATTTCCTTGACTTAACTCTGAAAGTGAAATTGGTTCGGTATAGATTAAACCTACTAATGGACTAAAGCTCTTTCAATGGAGAATCCATGTAGGCACCAATGTTTTAATAGGTTTGTTTTTCAGCACATGTATTAATGGTGTTTCCGACCTCTTGATGTACTTGTGGCTCCAATTGCGTGACAAACTGACCCACAATGACTTGACTGCCTGCTTTAGTGGGAAGCAGGTACGGCACAGTCTCAGGTACCCAGACCCTCACCAGGAGGGCAGAGTGTCCTAACCTATTAATCACGCACGTTTGGTGCAATACTCAAGAACTAGCATCAATGTATTTGGACCCACTACTTAATGTGTATGCTGTTGCCTTGATATGTTGCTCTTCAAACTTACCTGTTACATCTTTATTTTCAGAGTCTGGCAGTGTGGGGTTGACATGGAGCCACAGGTCATTGTAAGTCTGCCTCATTTGGTTATACACTGGCTAAATGTATATTGGGCTCATTGAAATCTGCCCCTTGAGGTGTTGCAGTCCGACTATGTGTTGATCCTGTGTCATGAGGGGCGGAGAGTAACCGGGCTACGTCTACGCCAAGGACCCAGGACAGTGGGTACTTGGAGTGACTATGGCGCCGATATTGGGACCCATTTTAAAGGGTTGCCAGGTTTTTAATTTTTATTCTCACCAATTTCCTCTGTTGCTAGATGGGACAGGTGCTGAAGAATGACTGAAGATGAAAGGTGGCAGTACCTTAGAAGAAAGCAGATTGTTCAGTTGCTGGTCCAAGACTCGGGTGCCATTTGATTTTGTGTATGCAGCTGCCACTATTATAGCCATTAGATGCTGTTAAACTGAGCTCGCTGTGATTAAGTTTCTGGTTATCACACGGAAACCCTTCACTCGGTGACTTAGGTGAAATTGGCTCAACAAATAAATAAACGATGTACCTGCCCTGTTTGATTTGAATAAATGTATTGCTTTCAAGATAATTCAAATAAGCTCAAGCTGATCTGTGGCTTTTTTTTAAGCATTTCTTCAGATGCCCTTTACTATGACAACTACAGAGAACTGAATGTTGATGTGTGAAGTCACAGGTCTGCTGGAATGGATGGACAAACTACACAATGGTAACAGGATTAAAGGTCGGCAGATTAATCGGAATGGCAGACTAAGTTTTCATAACAATCGGCATTTTTGGACACCGATCATGGCCGATGCGATTGCAGCGAAGAGCTAGCATTAAACGCGCCTGTTTTATAAATCTTAACCATGTAGTTAACTAGTGAATGTTATTTCCAGCGTGTTCTGCGTTGCCTTTTAAATTATTGAAATTTAGCCTACTTTGCCAAATGGGTGATTGTAAAAGTATTTGTGAAAAGCACTTGTGTACCTAACCTTAAACCGATACAAGTATTTAACATCAATATTTGGTTACTATTGCCTGCAAACATGAATTTCATAACTAGGGAAATTGTCACGTGTGTGTAACGGAGTCGAGGTATATGCAGCAGTTGCGAACTGTGAAGACTTTCTTCCTAACAAAGATAACAAACTTCGCCAAACGGGATGATTTAATAAAAGCGCATTTGCGAAAATAAGCACAATCATACCTACCTATAAACACACTTTTAAACCTGCATATCTAGTTAAAAGTATGTTAGCAGGCAATATTAAACTAGGGAAATTGTCACTTGCATTCAGGGTATTTGCAACAGTTCGAGCTAATAGTGATTCAATTGTTCACGTCACTCGCTTTGAAACCCTAGCGCTGCTTCGAGGGTGGCTGTGTTCCTGGTTCGAGCCCAGGAAGCTATGCTGTTACACTGACAAAGTGCCTATAAGAGAGAGTCCTATAACCTCAACCTAAAACTTCTTACCTGGGAATATTGAAGACTCATGTTAAAAGAACCACCAGCTTTCTCATGTTCTGAGCAAGGAACTTAAACGTTAGCTTTTTTTTACAGTAAATTGAACATGTTTCATTAGAGGCTAAATGGATTGGTGTAATTGGCAAATCTAAACAGGATGGCTTTCAAAGTTCCCCATAAGTGGCTGTATATTGGCCATTGTTTGGAGTGCAGTCTACTTGTTCCAGATTGGTTATGGGATCTTCCCATGAGAAATCTTTTATGCCCCTAGCTGTCTGAGTGGATCATTACGGACAGGAAATGTATTAAAAAAAAAACTCACAGTTACATCAGATCTTTTCATGGCACTAGTTTATTCAGTACGACTTCTCTTAAAAGTAGAGTAGTTTAAAATTACCATCGCAAGGCCCAGAGCATACATCAACCTTCCAATTTAAGTTTTCAGCATGGCTCTAAGTACAAGTACCTCTAGAGTATGGACATGCTTCCCTTATCGTCAGGTCCTGTAGTTTTGCCCTGGTTGAAGTTCTATTGGGGGAACTTGAGGGTTGTATTCATCAGAGCACACTATCAACATTAAGAATTTGACTTATGTACAATGACAGCTGACACAGGCCAATTGTGCACTGTCCTATGGGACTCCAACCAGGTTGCCTAGTGACCCTCCCCTCCAGCACAGATGCTGCGCCACTCAGGAGCACAGTGTACCTGACTAGATGTAACAGTAAACAAATCCAGGACATGCCAGGCAAAAACAAGGTGGCTGGCTGTGCGTATAATGCTAATGTCCAACTACTTAGCATAACTGCCACCTAGCTAACATTGGACTCAAATTGAAATTTGTAACATGAAATAGATGGACATCCACAAATTAATGTTAGGTCTACCCGAGTCAAGTTCTCTAATGAATATGACCCAGGTCTGAGCCAGGATCCTAGTATCTCTGTGGTCCTCAGGAGTACTGTGTGTTGGAGATGGTCTTCCACAGCAGGGTCTTGAGGTTGTTGAGGACCAGTGAGTGGTGCACCTCCATCTGGCTGGCCAGGCTGCTGAGCGTCACACAGGTGCTGAGCTGCTTCTCCAGGTCTGTACGGAGGTCCTGGGGCGCCCCGAACAGCAGGTAGTCTTGTAGCAGCACACACACCTTGGCCAGGTTGGGCTGGACCACTTCCGTGTTACACTGCTTCACCAACCGATCGCAGGTGGCCGTGCAGTCACTCCCGAAGGTGCAGTCAGCGTTGGTCTCGCAGTGACGCCCCCGCAGGAACTCCCGGACTGCCGTCTCAGACGCCACACTGCGCAGGTCGGCCATCTTGCAGTCGTACTTGAAGTTGTAGCCCACATGGCGCGGGCTGGCATCACACATCAGGAAGCTGCCATATGCCCCGTGGAACACCTGTTGATAATGTGGTATGTAATTAGTTAACTATGAATCACACATTAACTGACCTTTTTCTAATCCCAATGATTGTATTTGGTCCCTGTAATTGTCTGTCCTTTGTCTATGTTTTATGCATGCACACAGCTGCAAAACAAAATGTCATGGGGATAATAGAGTGGTCGCATCCGAATACCTATTCTAAATAGTAGACCGTTTGAGTATGTGAAAATCGAGTATACTTGCCAGATGTCATACTGATTTCGGCTATGACAACAGTTGATCAATAAGATATGGGGATGCGCTACTGAAATAATCGAATAACGGGAAACAACGCAATTGCGCAATACCAGTATGCGAAAATAGAAAGCTTCATAGTATGTGAATTTTTGAAAATGGAGTATGGTTTAAATGCCCGGATGTATACTCATTTCGGCTCTTCATCTGGTAAAATAAACTCAGCAAAACAAGAAACGTCTCATTCAGGACCCTGTCTTTCAAAGATAATTTGTAAAAATCCAAATAACTTCACAGATCTTCATTGGAAAGGGTTTAAACACTTCCCTTGCTTGTTCGATGAACCATAAACAATGAACATGCACCTGTGGAAAAGTCGTTAAGACATTAACAGCTTACGGAAGGTAGGCAAATAAGGTCACAGTTATGACAACTTAGGACACTAAAGAGGCCTTTCTACTGACTGTCTGGGGTGGTGTGTCACAGCATCATCGTACTGAGCTTGTTGTCATTGCATGCAATCTCAACGCTGTGCGTTACAGGGAAGACATCCTCCTCCCTCATGTGGTACCCTTCCTGCAGGCTCATCCTGACATGACCCTCCGGCATGACAATGCCACCAGCCATACTGCTCGTTCTGTGCGTGATTCCCTGCAAGACCGGAATGTCAGTGTTCTGCCATGGCCAGCGATGAGCCCAGATCTCAATCCCATTGAGCATGTCTGGGACCTGTTGGATCGGAGGGTGAGGGCTAGGGCCATTCCTCCCAGAAATGTCCGGGAACTTGCAGGTGCCTTGGTGGAAGAGTGGGGTAACATCTCACATCAAGAACTGGCAAATCTGGTGCAGTCCATGAGGAGGAGCACTGCAGTACTTAGTATCTGGTGTGGCCACCAGTTGCATTGACTGTTACCCCCCCCTTGTTCAGGGACACATTATTACATTTCTGTTAGTCACATGTCTGTGGAACTTGTTCAGTTTGTCTCAGTTGTTCAATCTTATGTTCCTACAAATATTTACACATGTTAAGTTTGCTGAAAATAAACGCAGTTGACAGTGAGAGAACGGCTCTTTTTTGCTGAGTTTATGATGCATTGGAAGAGGTGGACTGTGAATTATTGGCGCTGATTCTCTTCAAGTAGCCAAACAACAAAACTAGGCTACTTAATTGGGAAGCTTCTACGGTGGTGTTCAAATGTAAGTGAAGTCGTTTTTGTTCTGCTTTAAAAAATCATCATGAGTATTGCATCCTAGGCAACATCTTTGAAAAGTCTTTAAAAATGTTTCATCCATAGTGGATTCTGTCCTCTCATTTAAGTGTTTCTTGGCCTTTGTCATAGCTTTTAAACTAAACACTAAACCATCTTTTGATTTCTGAATGTGTTGGCACTGGGCACTCAGGATGTGGCTTCCTTATTGATGTCATGTTAATCAGGCCTTTTGATTTGAACATATGGATTGTTTTTGCTTTGTAGGCTACTTATACTGAACAAAAATATAAAAACGCAGCATGCAACAATTTCAAAGACTTTACTTACTTAGTCATATAAGGAAATGTCAATTTAAATAAGTTCATTAGGCCCTAATCTATGGATTACAGATATGTGACCCGTTTCAGGAAAGTAGAGGGTCACTTGTATGCCATCTGTAAATACAATTGTCAAATTAAGCCACAGAAAAAGTGAGCAACCTTCCCGCTAACCATGATTGGCTGAGATAATGAGTGGGCTGGACATGCTGAGAGAGGAGTTTGGATTGGTCTGCCATTATAGCACACTTCTTTTTGAGCTGGTCAGTATGTGTAGGTAATCATGTCTTAAAGAGGCTTTTTATGAAATGTATCGGGTAGTAAAACAAAAGACTCCATGCAAGTATCAATTTCAATAAAATGTCACTGCAACAACTATTTCAGAGCACTCTCGTCAGTGTGCCAGAGCGCAGAAAAAATGATGAATTTACGAAGACTATCGCTGGTGTCAGTAAATGTTGGCAAAAAAAAGCGTAATTCAATTGTTGCCAGGAGCACAGTTAGCCACCAACGCTTTGGATGACATGAAAATAGCCTAACCAGCTCTGCTAGGGCGAGTAAAATGGTCAGAGTTTGGATGGGGGCTAAAGCTTAATATGATTCTTATGGCATTGCACACGGTCAGTGTGAACCAGAGTGACTTGACACAACGGGCCATTGATCACAGATATCTTAAAAACAAAAAAAAGTAGGGGCGCGGATCAGAAAACCAGTCAGTATCTGGTGTGACCGCCATTTGCCTCATGCAGCGCGACATCTCCTTAGCATTGAGTTCATCAGGCTGTTGTTTGAGGCCTGTGGAATGTTGTCCCACTCCACTCCAATGGCTGTGCGAAGTTGCTGGATATTGTCAGGAACTGGAACACGCTGTCGTACACGTCGATCCAGAGCATCCCAAACGTGCTCAATGAGTGACATGTCTGGTGAGTATGCAGGCCATGGAAGAACTGCCATTTTCTATGCGACATGGGGCCATGATTTTATCAGGCTGAAACATGATGGCAGCGGATGAATGGCACGACAATAGGGCTCGTCACTTTATCTCTGTGCATTCAAATTGCCATTGATAAAATGCAATTGTGTTAGATGTCCGTAACTTATGCCTGCCCATACTGTAACCCCACCGTTACCAAGGGTCACTCTGTTCATAATGTTCACATCAGCAAATCGCTCGCCCACATGACACCATACACGTTGTCTGCGGTTGTGAGGCTGGTTGGACGTACTGCCACATTTTCTAAAACGACGGAGGCGGATTATGGTAGAGAAATGAACAATCAATTCTCTAGCAACAGCTCTGGTGGACATTCCTGCAGTCAGCATGCCAAGTGCACACTCCTTCAAAACTTGAGACATTTATGGCATTGTGTTGTGACACAACTTCACATTTTAGAGTGGCCTTTTAATTGTCCCTAGCACAAGGTGCACCTGTGTAATGATCATGCTCTTTATTCAGCCGTGGCATACCTTTTACTAAATGGTACGTGCTAAATAGTATGCAACGTTGAGTACATGGTATGTAATACAGTATATGGGCATTCAGACACGGTCAGTATCTTATCTTTACCTCTTCTATGAACTCCAGCAGGCCGATGGTGATGCGGGCCCTCCGGGGCCACGCCGGGGCCAGCCACTGGTTCATGCTGGAGCTTAGGGCCTCCGGGACTAACGCTTGCAGGTAGCTGGGGACCTCCAGCCTGTAGAGGGAGCTGTGAATTGAATGTTATTTTGGGTAAAAAAAATAAATAATTGACACACACACACACACACAGACACACTACCAGTCAAAAGTTTGGACACACCTACTCATTCAAGGGTTTTTCTTTATTTTTACCATTTTCATAATTGTAGAATACTGAAGACATCAAAACTATGAAATAACACATATGGAATCATGTGGTAACCCCCCCAAATAAGTGTTAAATCAAAATATATTTTATATTTGAGAAACTTCAAAGTAGCCACCCTTGGACTGACGGCCTTGCACACTTTTCGAATTATCTCAAACAGTTTCATGAGGTAGTCACCTGAAATGCACTTGAAATAAGATAACATATTTACAATGACAGCCTAGGAACAGGGGGTTAACTGCCTTGTTCAGGGGCACAACGGATTTTTACCTTGTCAGCTCGGGATTCGATCCAACAACCTTTCGGTTGCTGGCCCAACGCTCAAACTACTAGGCTACCTACCGGGTGGTATACAGAAGATAGCCCTATTTGGTAAAATACCAAGTCCATATTATGGCAAGAACAGCTCAAATAAGCAAAGATAAACAACAGTCCATTACTTTAAGACATGAAGGTCAGTCAATACGGAACATTTCAAGAACTTTGAAGGTTTCCTCAAGTGCAGTTGCAAAAACCATCAAGCGCTATGATGAAAGTGGCTCTCATGAGGACCGCTACAGGAAAGGAAGACCCAGTGTTACCTCTGCTGCTGAGGATAAGTTCATTAGAGTTACCAGCCTCAGAAATCAGCAATTAACTGCACCTCAGATTGCAGCCCAAATGCTTCATAGAGTTCAAGTAAAAGACACATCAACATCAACTCTTCAGGGGAGACTGCGTGAAATCAGGCCTTCACGGTCAAATTTCTGCAAAGAAACCACTACTAAAGGACACCAATAATAAGAAGAGACTTGCTTGGGCCAAGAAACACAAGCAATGGACATTAGACAGGTGGAAATCTGTCCTTTGGTCTGATGAGTCCAAATTTGAGATTTTTGGTTCCAACCGCCGTGTCTCTGTGAGACGCAGAGTTGGTGAACGGATGATCTCTGCTACACTCGCAATAACATCTGCTAACCATGTGTATGTGAACAATAACATCTGCTAACCATGTGTATGTGAACAATAACATCTGCTAACCATGTGTATGTGAGCAATAACATCTGCTAACCATGTGTATGTGACCAATAACATCTGCTAACCATGTGTATGTGACATCTGCTAACCATGTGTATGTGACCAATAACATCTGCTATCCATGTGTATGTGACCAATAACATCTGCTAACCATGTGTATGTGAACAATAACATCTGCTAACCATGTGTATGTGACCAATAACATCTGCTAACCATGTGTATGTGACCAATAACATCTGCTAACCATGTGTATGTGAACAATAACATCTGCTAACCATGTGTATGTGAACAATAACATCTGATTTTATTTGTGTGGTTCCCACCGTGAAGCATTGGGGAGGTGGTGTGATGTTGTGGGGGTGCTTTGCTGGTGACACTTATTTAGAATTCAAAGCACACTTAACCAGCATGGCTACCACAGCATTCTGCAGCGATGCGGCATCCCATCTGGTTTGCACTTAGTGGGACTATCATTTGTTTTTCGTTTACAAGCAAATGTCAAGTTGGAGGGATGCATGCACATCCTTACACCAAAGCTCTAGCAAGGTAGCTAACTGATGTCGGGACCTTGATAAACTTAGCAGTGAGTTAGTGATGACCATGAAAACACGCAAGTCTGATGGCTATGTTCAACGGGTATATTATTCCTCAGGCTTTATCTAGCTCTATTTGTGATATTGCACCTTGCTAATTTGCTCAGTAATCCATCCTCCGATGACATCGGTGATGTATGTAGACAATAACCATCAGATGACCGTCTGATTACGTGTTTGTTAACTTGTGCGAGCTGCATTTGAAGTCAGAGGATTCTGTATCCACTCCCATGAATGTAAACTAAACCCTTTCTGATTCGAAACGGCGAGTGCAATTTTTTGATGATGCGGCCGGGAAATGGGTCTACATAAACAAGACATGCACTTGATCCCAGAGGATATCACTTGAAAGCATAAATTAAAACATAACATTGGACTGACTTGTTGGTCACAAAGCCAAGAGAAAACCGGAACAATATTTGTTGCATTGTAATAAAGCATTCTGATTCCAAAGTGGTCCTCACCTGTGGCTCACGCGCTCAGTAACGTACAGGTCCCCGCAGAAGCCCAACAGTTTAGGGGTATGCTCCTTCTCCTGCAGAGCCACCATCAGCAAGAACTCGTTAATCTGGAGGAGAGCCCACACAGACTTGGCCTCGGCCAGGGACACCTTGCCGTCCTTGTTGACGTCAGCCAGGGTGATGACACGCCCTACCAAGGTGGTGAGAGAGGGCTGCTCCCCTAGGTTAGACTGCAGGGAGGATGGAGAGAAGAAAATATGAAGTGAGTAAATGTTTACAGGTGACAGTAAAATTTCAAACCTTGCATAGCTAATGTTATACTTTCCGTCAACTACGCAAGCGGGGTAAGTATCAGCCAGTTAAGACTAGAAAACAAGTTTAAATATACACTGAATGTACAAAAATTACAAACACCTTCCTAATATTAAGTTGTACCCCGTTTTGCCCTCAGAACAGCCTCAATTCATCGGGGCATGGACTCGACAAGGTGTCGAAAGCGTTCCACAAGGATGCTGGCCCATGTTGACTCCAATGCTTCCCACAGTTGTGTCAAGTTGGCTGGATATCTTTTGGGTGGTGAACCATTCTTGATACACACGGGAAACTTTTTAGTGTGAAAAACCCGGCAGCATTGCAGTTCTTAACACAAAACGGTGCGCCTGGCACCTACTACCATACCCCGTTCTAAGGCACTTAAATATTTTGTCTTTCCCATTCACTCTCTGAATGACACATATACAATCCTTGTCTCAACTGTCTCAAGGCTTAAAAATCATTGAGCCTGTCTCCTCCCCTTCATCTACACTGACTGAAGTGGATTAAACAAGTGACATCAATAAAGGGATCAGAGCTTTCACCTGGCCAGTCTGTCATAGAAAGAGCAGGTGTTCCTAATGTTTATACACTCATTGTATATAATGCTATGTAAAGAGAGAAACTAAACACGTCACTTTTTAGTTCATTAAGTCATACACACTATAATAAAAACAAGACTGTGGCATGATTGAAATGTGCTGGATTTCTTTCATGTGACTTCCATTAGATAATTGGCAGGGGGTGACACAAATATGATTCGATCTCACTACAGTTGGGTGGAGCCATTGTGCTGAAAATGACTGCTATTTCAGCACCTTGTCTTGTGCTATATTTGACACAGGACTTTAACCCCTAGCTTCTTGCTCTCTCACATCCCCCTACCACCTCCTTCCATCACGCACACTCCATGGGAGAATATCAATTGCATACTCCTCGTGTCCTCTTTCCTCGCCTCCTTCTCAAAACCCATTGGACGAGAAAGCCAGAGGTCCCTATCCTCTGACATTCTCCTCCAATGGGGTTTGAGAATGAGGTGAGAAGAGAGGACACGAGTATGCAATTGAGATTCTCCCTCTACGTCTACTGCCTCCTTCCATCGCACACTAACCCCTCCTCCATCTTTCTTTTCCCATCTCTCTCTCTGGGGAGCCAGCAGTATTCTGACAGCACACACACTAGTAACAAGGTCACTCTGCCCTGCCTTTGTTCATTTCCAGCACCAGCTACATGAAGCCTGTCTACAGAGGAACCGTCCCTCAGAGAGACTCAGCGTCACAGTGATTATCAGTTACCATGTTATGTTAGTTTCCGACTCAATATACTGTATCAACATGCCCTAATTTCCCTCCGCCACAAGGTCAAACTAATTTCCAATTATGGTCCTCACCTCACTTTTCTATTATAGCAATGCGTAAGTTACAGTACATTTTTAAAATCTGTAAAATTCCTCATAATACTACAAGTAGCATTATTTTGTGTGATAGTATTGTATTGAAATGTGCCTGTCTGTAATACTTCCTGTACTGCCTGACCAAAAAACACCAGTTCTGTTGTGGAAAGTTATATCTAATCAAACTGTGAGGACTGAGATGAAGGGAAATGAAGGGAAATGAGCAGCCAGACCTTCAGAAAGCTGTGCAGCATCTCTCTGAACTCGTCCATGGAAGTCCCGCGGGTGGGCTTGTCAAACAGGGTCATTTCCTGTCTCAGTACAGAGTCAGGAGCACCGTCTCCCTTCAGAGGCTCCTCCAGACCACACTTAATGACCACAGGCCTCTCCTTCCACACACCACTGTACACCTACAAACACAGATTTTTTTTCTTCATTTTTAAATGTAATCTTTATTTAACCAGGCAAGTCAGTTAATGAACAAATTCTTATTTTCAATTACAGCCTAGGGGTTAACTGCCTTGTTCAGGGGCAGAACGAGATTTTTACCCTGTCAGCTTGGGGATTCGATCGGTTACAAGTCCAACGCGCTAACCACTAGGCTACCTGCCGCCCCAGATAGACAGTCATTAGGTAGAGTAGGTAGTGTGTGTGGTTTTGTCAAGTGGTATGCGTGCATGTGTATGTTTACTGAAATATACTCCAGCTACCTTTACATCAGCTGTCAAGTCTGGCGAGCAAGATTAGCCGGTGTAAGGTGGTTGTACCTTGTGAGGTGTGGTTGGCAGCTGGTAGGGCTGTGTGTGCATATTACCTGATGTGTGTGTGTTACCTACCTGGTGTGTGGAGGAGGTGGACATACATCGCTGCAGGGTCAGAGTCCTTTCCTCACATAGGGCCTTGCAGGACGACCCTGAGACAATGCCGCTTCTGTAGTGGTCACACTGTCACAGACAGACATGAAACCAGAAATACATTTATCATCAGGAAGAGGACCCAAGGATCCTACAATCTCGTGCTCATATGTACTATGGCCCAAATCCCAACCGCATGCAAATCATGTATACTGTAGATGTCAATTGGGAATTTCAAGATTCCCACATGGATGTAAAGTTAGGATTTTTTTATTTTCACCCCGTGAGATTCTCTGTTCTAGTGAGTTATGGATGGGTTAGCTGTGCTTCCATGGGGCAGAAGCCAGTGTGCTTTTGTGATTCTGAATGGCCTGATTGCTAGCAAGAATGACAACTGGGGGAATCGTAAGTGGCTCGTTTCAGCTCATTTCTTCTTGTTCTTGATACCATGTCTATTTACTATTTACCAAGGCTGTTCATCTGTATTTTTTGCAGCTGTCCATTTACCACCACAAACCGATGCTGACACTAAGACCACACTCAATGAGCTGTATAGGGCCATAAGCAAACAAGAAAATGCTCATCCAGAGGCGGCGCGCCTAGCGCCCGGTGATTTTAATGAAGGGAAACTGAAATCTGTTTTACCTCATTTTACCAGCATGTCACCTGTGCAACTAAAAAGGGATAAAAACTGTAGATCACCTTTACTCCACAGACAGAGACCCATACAGAGGGCCATAACTCTATCCTCCAGTGACGCGCTCAATACGCAAGTGGTCCAATGAAGTGGACGCTGAGCTACAGGACTGGAATATGTTCAGGGATTAATCCGATGGCATTGAGGAGTTCACATCAGTTACCGGCTTCATTAATAAGTGCATCGACGATGTTGTCCCCACAGTGACCATGTACAGTGGCTTGCAAAAGTATCCACCACCCTTGGCATTTTTCCTATTTTGTTGCCTTACACCCTGGAATTAAAATTGATTTTGGGGGGGGGTTTGTATCATTTGATTTACCCAACATGCAACATATTTTTTAGAATGAATAAGACAAAAAAAGCTCAACTTCAAGTTGGTTGGGTTCCGCTGATGTACAGCAATCTTTAAGTCATACCACAGATGCTCAATTGGATTGAGGTCTGACCTTTGACTAGGCCATTCCAAGACATTTAAAATGTTTCCCCTTAAAGCACTCGAGGGTTGCTTCATCAGTATGCTTAGGGTCATTGTCCTGCTAGAAGGTGAACCTCCGTCCCAGTCTCAAATCTATGAAAGACAAACATATTTCCCTCAAGAATTTCCCTGTATTTAGCTTCATCCATCATTCCTTCAATTATGACCCGTTTCCATGTCCTTGCTGATGAAAAACATCCCCACAGCATGATGCTGCCACCACTATGCTTCACGGATGATCGTCTCAGGGTGATGAGAAGTGTTGGGTTTGCACCAGACATAGCGTTTTCCTTGATGGCCAAAAAGCTCAATTCGAGTCTCATCTGACCAGAGTACATTCTTCCATTTGTTTGAGGAGTCTCCCACAGGCGAACAACAAACAGGTTTGCTTCTTTTTTTTCTGGCCACTCTTCTGTAAAGCCCAGCTCTGTGGAGTGTACGGCTTAAAGTGGTCCTGTGGACAGATACTCCGATCTCCACTGTGGAGCTTTGCAGATCCTTCAGGGTTATCTTTGGTCTCTTTGTTGACTCTGAGTAATGCCCTCCTTGACTGGTCCGTGAGTTTTGGTGGGCAGCCCTCTTGGCAGGTTTGTTGTGGTGCCATATATTTTTTTTATAACCCAACCCAGATCTGTACTTCTCCACAACTTTGTCCCTGACCTGTTTGGAGAGCTCCTTGGTCTTCATAGTGCCATTTGCTTGGTGGTGGCTCTTGCTTAGTGATGTTGCAGACTCTGGTGCCTTTCAGAACAAGTGTATATAGACACAGATCATGTGACAGATCATGTGACACTTAAAGTCCACTTGTGTGCAATCTAATTAATTGTGACTTCTGAAGATAATTGGTTGCACCAGATCTTATTTAGGGGCTTCATAGCAAAGGGGGTGAATACATATGCACGCACCACTTTTCCATTTAATTTGTCTTTTACATTTTTAAACAAGCAATTTTTTTCCCACTTACTTGGGGTCCAACATGTACACTGCGGCATACATGGGCTTCAGGCAGAAGTCTTCATGCTTTTTGATGCATTTCAGAACTGCAGTTTCCTCTGCTTGGAGCAACAGTGAAGTGGGCAGGGCAGTACGGATTTCTTCTCTTTCATCTACAAACAGAGTCTGAACATCAGACAGGATGGCATTGTCTCCATCAATCCATGCAATGGCTACAGGTTTCAGGAGTTTCAGGCTGCTAACCACTCTCTCCCAAATTGCATCAGGAGGATCCTCTTGATGGGGCTGTCCATATCGGCAGACTGTGATCTAGCCATATCTTGGAGAGACTCCTTCCCTCCAGGATACTGTCAAACATGATGACAACACCACCCCAATGGGTGTTGCTGGGCAGCTTCAATGTGGTGCTCTTATTCTTCTCACTTTGCTTGGTGAGGTAGATTGCTGGTATAACTTGATGACCCTTCACATACCTAACCATATCCTTGGCTCTCTTGTAGAGTGTATCTATTGTTTTCAGTACCATGATGTCCTTGAGCAGCAGATTCAATGCATGTGATGTGAGGGTAGGACTCCTCCACTTTAGACCAAGCAGCCTTCATGTTCACAGCATTGTCTGTCACCAGTGCAAATACCTTCTGTGGTTCAAGGTCATTGATGACTGCCTTCAGCTCATCTGCAATGTAGACCAGTGTGTCTGTCCCTTGTGTCTGTGCTCTTGTAGAATACTGGTTGAGGGTGGAGATGATGTAGTTAATTATTCCTTGCCCACGAACATTTCGACCACCCATCAGAGATGATTGCAGTACAGTCTGCTTTCTCTATGATTTGCTTGACCTTACCTTGAACTCTGTTGAACTTTGCATCCAGCAAATGAGTAGATAAATGTCATGTCTGGTTGGAGGGGTGTATGCTGGGTGAAGAACATTCAGAAATCTCTTCCAATATACATTGCCTGTGAGCAGAGGTTAACCAGTTGCATACACAGCTCGAGCAAGACATTCATCAGCATTTCTGACTACGTTCCTCCATTGAGTCAAAACAAATTCTGATTCCAGGAGGACCATGAGCTGTTGCCATCGATAAGGTGTCTGATTAATCATTTTCACCTCATAATAGAGGTAGAAGGACTTATCAGACTGCTTGTTGTGAGCTGTGAGGGAATTTTATGCACATGGCCAGATGATTCTGCATCTTTGTTGCATTCTTCACATATGATTTGGCACAGTATTTGCAAATGTACACAGCTTTTCCTTCTACATTAGCTGCAGTAAAATATCTCCACACATCCGATAGTTCCTGTGACATTTTCCTGTAAAGATTAGAAGAAAAAAAAAGAAATACAATTCCATGTACAGATAAATAGTTAGATTAAAAACTCATTTGTAAGAAATGTTTTAAAATGAAACATGTATGGAAACAGGTGAACTAACACTCAGTTAGCAGGCTCAAGCAAGTTAAAACCCACATGGAAGCAAAAACTAACTTGCAGAAATTGTTAACATGTTAGAAATGATTTAAAACACACTTTGCTGTAGGCTACTATTTACTAGTTAACAAAAAACAAACAGTGTAGTAGTGTGGGTTCAATAGCATCTCATTAGTGTGCAAGATCTTGAGAATCAGCTGTACATATGATGGAAGAATGCACTGTGCATGCAGAGGGTTGCAATTCCATTGAATTGGGGATAGTTTAACCAAAATATGCCACAAGACCTAGAATTGCCTTGTGTATCTCACAAAAAAAGGTTCACAGTTATACGCTAACTTTTTGGATGATTTAAGAAAAATTCCCCAAATTCCCAGGCTTAAAACTTCCCATGGAAAATGTCCAGAAATTTACCGGAACCTTTCTGACCCTTTGCAACCCTAACCACAGCATAACATAGCTGTGGGGTGTGAGATATTCTTGTTTGGGAAACATCCAGGCACCCTGCCAGCCTGGAGCTAACTCCACTGTTCTAAGAGCTAGCTCCAGTAAAAGGAGATCCACCCAAACAGCATGAATCATACCAAACAAAAAGAAAGACTAAAGACCATAGGCTGTGACCTCCTCCACTGTATGGTGGTTGCTATGGTAATTTGACTTCATTTTGCACACTTTGGACTGCGAGCAAACCAATTAAACGAATACTTTAAAAAAAGTCCTTTATCTTCCTTTTTTGGAGGGGGGGGGGGGGTATTTAGGCAGGCCCAGCTACTGTAGTTGTCCTTAATGTCGCAGTAATGTGCAGATTACACTGTGAGTACGCACAAGATTGCCAACACTCTTACACACACACACTGAATCCCAAATTACCCCCTTATCCTCGGCCCTCGCCTCCGCCATATGCACAAGTGTCCACAAAGCTAGGGGAGTCAAAATTAGGGAGGGTGTAGGGGATAATTAGACCCTCCAATAACAACTCAGACCGAGCCAGCAAATCTGCCGGCTCCAGAACAAAATGGAATCCCAGCACTGTGTTATTTTTGAGTTTGCGCAATTTCACACAAAATAAAATGGGAGAAGCGTGCACTTGTTTGTCAGATTGAGACTTCCCATATGTAAAACATGAAACACCTCCCAAATTGTCATGTTATATTTTTTGAAAGTGGAATATGAATTGCATCATTTGCATCATTCAAGTCAAGTAGCCCAACCTGCCGGACGATGGCGCTATTATTCCTTCTACGTCGTTTGTCATCTGCATCTAACCGGAATGTATGCAGCCAGCTATACATGTGTCCCCTGGTGACAGGCTCGTGCATAAAACATCTTGCATTCAGGCTGCAAGGGTGTCAATTTCCTCCTTAACTAGCTTTATTGGCAAGCCACCGAACAAAAAAACATGTGTACTGTCTTAATAAAAAAATAGAAATCCACCACCATGCTAAAGTGGCTAATGCTACTTCCCGATGTTGCACACGGGGTTGAGCCAGGGGTAAACAATAAGACTGCTGCAACCGGATTGGTTGAACATCCGGAAGTACCATTAGCCACTCTAGCATTTTGGTGGAAAATTGTGCTTTTATGAAGACCGTATGCTTATTTTTCCTTATTTAAAAAAATGCCCGCTTGCCATATTCGCGGAGGATGTTTTATGTACAAGACAGTATTTGATAGCTGGAAAATTAAGCTTATTGATCACACCCAAACTGGCCCTTTTCATTTATAGGATTCACATAATATTCAACAAATATAGTACCCAGGTGAGAAAGGCACTTAAACCCTAATTGCTCCAGTAAGTCGCTCTACATAAGAGCATCTGCTTAATGATTCAAATGTAAATGTACTTACAACTGCTGTGGTTTGCTTGTTCACCAGGGATGGTCTAACTAACTGATTTGCTTTCACGGAGGACTGGCTTGAATGAGGATGACCCCAACTTATTTTCATCATGAGAAAAAGCTATTGGTTTTCTGCTCAATGTTGGGTAGAGGTGTCCATTTAATAAAACACAAGAGACCAGCAAAATTATAAAAGGACGTGGCAAAAGCAGAAACAGCGGCATATAGTGAGCAAAACCTAGTACTTCCACACTAATATATGGTAAATAATGCATGTGACTTCAATGGCTAATTTCTCTGAACAGTGAAAAAACTACATATTCACAGGGAATACATTACAAAGGATGAAGAAGAAATACTCCTTGCCACTGCACCACACTACTTTGTGTAACGTTCCCTTGTGTAAACTTCGATCTAATATCATTTGGGGTGGGATTAGAGTGGGGTATGGAGGGTCCGTGGTTGGCTTTTGAGCATTTTATTGGATTCCGCATGTCTTACTCATTGATAGGAAGAATTATGTTCCAAATCGGATGTCAGGTACTATATTTATTGAAGATTATATTAACCTTATAAATTAAAATGGCCAATTTGGGTGCAATTAGATTTATTTCGCAGAGATCAAATTACATTGTATTCTAACACTATGTTGTTGCAGTCAGAATACTAATGTCAATGTTTCTAACTACAGAAACAAACTCAGCACAATCTGAGATGGTGGGGGTCGAAATCTTTTTTGTGCTTTGAGGCAGAACAATCCTCCTTCCCTTCCTCTCATCTCTCCTTGTTTCTTCTCTCAGACGCGGTTTTCAATGTCTTGTATGTCCCGAGAGAGCCGGCCTTCCTCTCGCGGCACAAAGAAGAATTGGGCACAACAGTGCTGCTGTATTCATCACAATACAAAGATAGAGAAACCAAAACAGGACCACCCTCAGGCTGTCCATTAATCTTCACACTTAGTCTCTTTTTCTCTCATGATCCTTTACTACTTCAATATGTGTGCGCTGACAGCTGAGCAACAAACACAAGCACTCCCAACCACTTCTGAGAGCCTTCAGAAAGAATTCACACCCCTTGACTTTCCATAATTCGTTGTATTACAGAGTGATTTTTTGGGGGTCACTGGCCGACACAATACCCCATATAACAAGGTGGAATTATGTTAACCAAAGATTTTTTTTATATGAAAAATTAAATGCTGAAATGTCTTGAGTCAATAAGTATTCAACCCCTTTGTTATGGCCTAAATAAGTCATTATTTGCTTAAAAATGACATATGTTGCATGGACTCACTGTGTGCAATAAGTGTTTAACATGATTTTTGAACAACTCTCTCATCTCTGTACCCCACACATACAATTATCTGTAATTATCTGATTCAACCAGAAAGACCAGGGAGGTTTTCCAATGCCTCATACAAAAGGGCACCTCTTGGTAGATAGGTAAAATAAAATAAAATAGCAGACATTGAATATCCATTGGAGCATAGTGAAGTAATTAATGGATGGCGTATCAATACACCCAGTCACTACCACAATACAGGCGTCCTTCCAAACTCAGTTGCCGGAGTGGAAGGAAACCACTTAGGGATTTCACGATGAGGCCCATGGTGACTTTAAAACAGTTCAAGTTTAATTAATGGCTGTGATAGGAGAAAACTGAGAATGGATCAACAACCTTGTTGGTACTCCACAATACTAACCTAATTGGCAGAATGAAAAGGAAGCATGTACAGAATAAAAATATTCCAAAACATGGATCATGTTTGCAACAAGGCACTAAAGTAATACAACAAAAAAATGTGGCAAAGCATTTTACTTTTTGTCCTGAATACAAAGTGTTATGTTTGGGGTAAATCCAATACATTACTGAGTACCACTCTTGATATTTTCAAGCATAGTGGTGGCTGCATCATGCTACGAGTATACTTGTAATCGTTAAAGACTGGGGAGTTTTTCCACAATAATTTTTTTTTAACACAGGCTAAGCACAGGCAAACCTGGTTCAGAATGAATTCCCCTTTCAGCAGGACAATAACCTAAAGCACAAGGCCAAAAATACACTGGAGTTGCTTACCAAGAAGACAGTGAATGTTCCCGAGTGGCCTAGTTACAGTTTTGACTTCAATTTTCTTGAAAAATCTATGGCGACCTGAAAATGGTTGTCTAGAAATTATCAACACACAATTTGACAGAGCTTGAAGAATTTTGAAAATAATAAACAGGCAAATGTTGCACAATCCAGGTGTGAAAAGCTCTTACCCAGAAAGACTCACAGCTGTAATCACTGTCAAAGGTGCTTCTACAAAGTATTGACTCAGGGGTGTGAATACTTATGTAAATATTTCTGTATTTCATTTCAAATACATTTTCAAACATATCTAAACATGTTTTTACTTTGTCATTGTGGGGTATTGTGTGTAGATGTGTGATTTTTTGTTGTTGATTTAATCCAATTTGAATTCAGGCTGTAAAAACAAAATGTGGAATAAATCAAGGGGTATGAATACTTTCTGAAGGCACTGTAATATTTGGTTATTTCTCATCACTGATTATCAGAGGGAACAATGAAGCTAGAGGAGTCACACTTCTCTTGTGGCCGGGCTATCAGACGAGCCAGAGATACAGGCTACCTCTGAAATGGCATCCTAATCCCTATTTAGTGCACAACATTTGACCCGAGGGAATAGGATGCCATTTCAGACACAGTCACTCTGTTACATCACTGATTTCTCATCCAGTGTTAATTACTCGTCAGGCATTCTGTTAATTACTTTTAACTGGTCCCCATTTGCTACAATATTATAAAAGGAACCATCTTTCCCTCAGCAGCTACTGACACATACAATACAGATTCCCTTTTCCTCTTTAATGCTTTCCATCTGACAGTTTCCGTCGCCATATAAAGGGTGGATGCACCTGTGAATAATCAAAGGGGTGTGTGTGTGTGTGTGTGGACAGTGTTGGGGAGTAACGGATTACAAGAAAACTAATCAGTTACCAGCTAAAATATTGTAATCAGATTACAATATTATATACTTAAAAAATGTGATGTTTACTTTTAAATTCAGAAAGGATGTTTGAGCAAAAATTATTTGACATCTTTCGGTTTTGTCAATGACATTGAAAAAAGGCACAAATTTAAGTTTGTTCTTCCTGAGCGAGTCTGACCACAAATCAGAGACCACTATGATGACACACCAAATGCCATTCATGGTTTGCGGGAAAATAACAGGAATATGCTTTTGTAGGCTACAGGTCCAAGCTATGTCTTTCAATGTTGCGACTGCTGTCGGCATCCAAAGTGAATAACTGCTTGGAAGTAAGGACAACAGCAATGGTACGTAGCCTACAGCTTACTGATGTAAATTATTATTGATATCTAGGCTACATAGTGCCTTATGGACTGGGGTTGTTGTGGATGGCTGTTGACAAATGTATGTGTACTTTACAAATGACGATTGAATTGAAGAAGTTCAAGCTGCCTACCAAATCATTGTTTTGGCAACCAGGGGTGTATTAATTACGGAAACCGTTTATCATTTAAGTGTTCCCTTTATTTTTTGGAGCAGTGTATATACAGAAAAAAACGAGGAAAACAATATTTACAAAGGGAAAGGACGGCTAGAAAAAACACACGTCCGACTGCTACGCCATCTTGGAACTCTGCACTATGTACAATCACTGTGGGGATGATGTCATCGATGCACTTCTTGATGAAGCCAGTGACAGATATGGTGTACTCCTCAATGCCATCGGAAGAATCCTAGAACATATTTCAGTTTGTGATAGCGAAACAGTCCTGTAACTTAGCATCTGCGTCATCTGACCACTTTATTGACTGAGTCACTGGTGCTTCCTGCTTCCTTTTTTGCTTGTAAGCAGGAATCAGGAGGATATAATTATGATCAGATTTGCCAAATGATTGGCGAGGGAGAGCTTTGTACGTGTATCTGTGTGGGGAGTAAAGGTGGATGCACATTTAACATGCTGGTAGAAATGAGGTAAAACGGATTTAAGATTCCCTGCATTAAAGTCCACGGCCACTAGGAGCACAGCCTTTGGATGAGCATTTTCCTGTTTGCTTATGGCCGTTTACAGCTCATTGAGTGCGGTGTTCGTGCCAGCATCGGTTTGTGGTGGTAAATAGATAGCTACGAAAAATATAAATGAACTACAAAAATATAAATGAACTATCTTGGTAACTGGTGTGGTCTACAGCTTATCATGAGATAGTCTACCTCAGGTGAGGAAAACCACGAGACTTCCTTACAATTAGATTTCGTGCAACAGCTGTTTCCAAATACAGTCCACCACCCCTTGTCTTCCCGGAGAACGCTGTTCTGTCTTTCCGATGCAGCATAAACCCCGCCAGCTGTATGTTACTCACGTCGTCGTTCAGCCACGACTTGGTGAAACATAATATATTACAGTTTAATGTCCCGTTGGTAGGATATTCATGATCGTAGTTCGTCTATTTTGTTATCCAATGATTGTACGTTGGCTAATAGGACTGATGGTAGAGGCAGACTACACACTCGCTGTTGGGTCCTTACAAGGAAATTGCTCAATTGCACTGTCTCTCAAGGACAAGACTTGTCAACCTGCTTAAGATGCATTAGAAGTAGAGGTCGACCGATTATGATTTTTCAACGCCGATACCGATTTATTGGAAAACCATAAAGGCCGATACCGATTAATCGGCCGATTTCTATTTATTTGTAATAATGACAATTACAACAATACTGAATGAACACTTATTTTAATATAATACATCAATAAAATCAATTTAGCCTCAAGTAAATAATGAAACGTTCAATTTGGTTTAAATAATGCAAAAACAAAGTGTTGGAGAAGTAAAAGTGCAATATGTTCCATGTAAAGTATGTGCCATGTAAGAAAGCTAACGTTTCAGTGTCTTTAACCCATTGCTTTCTACTACAGATAGTAATACCGTTAGAAAATATTTTTACATTCAAATGTTTAAACTGTCAGATTTCCAGTCATTCCAATTAATTTAATACAACTTGATCTTTAAGAGCAGGGCTTGGAAATATAGATTAGCTAAATTGTTTTATCTGCGCATAACCCCAAAACCAATGCCTAATTAGCCTTATCTTTTGTAGTTATTTGTATTTGTCATTGAGGACTGATTGGGCTCATTGCTTGTAGTTGGAAAAATAAAAACTCTGTTTTTTTTCTTGTTTTGTGCTGTTTGCGTCCATAAGGATACGCCCCTTTAAAAACATGTTTTTTTGCCTAAAATTACATACCCAAATCTAACTGCCTGTAGCTCAGGGCCTGAAGCAAGGATATGCATATTCTTCGTACCATTTGAAAGGAAACATGTTGAACCTTGTGGAAATGTGAAAGGAATGTAGGAGAATATAACAGAATAGATCTGGTAAAAGATGATACAAAGAAAAAACTATCGTTCTTTTGTACCATCATCTTTGAAATGCAAGAGAAAGGCCATAATGTATTATTCCAGCCCAGGTGCAATTTAGATGTTGTCCACTAGATGGCAGCAGTGTGTGCAAAGTTTTAGACTGATCCAATGAATCATTGCATTTCTGTTCAAAATGTTGCATCAGGACTGCCCAAATGTGCCTAATATATTTATTAATAATTTAATGTTCAAAATGATGCACTCTCCTCAAACAGTAGCATTTTATTATTTCATTGTAATATCTACTGTAGATTGGACAGTGCAGTTAGATTAACAAGAATTTAAGATTTCTGCCAACATCAGATATGTCCATTTCCTGGGAAATGTTCTTGTTACTCACAACCTCATGCTAATTGCATTAACGTTAGCTCAACTGTCCTGTGGAAGGGACACCGATCCCGAAGTTAAACCTGCTATGGCAAGGCGATCCCGTAGGGATCCCAGTCTGCACAGCGCGATATCAACCCAGAGTATATTGGACTCCTTTTTCTCTACCACATCTCCGGATTCCTATCGCAAGCTCTGAACCTACACCGGACCATCGCAGCTAGCTAGCTGCAATCCGAGTGGCTACTCCTCGCTAACATATTTGTCCTGAAGCACCAATTAGCCTTGAGCTAGCCTCGAGCTAGGCCTATCTCCAGCTTGCTGAAGAGGTCCACAAGCTAATTATTGGGCTACAATAACTCTTTTGCAAATTGGCCTGGACCCTTCACTGCCGAAACGGAGCCACACGATCCATCACGACTGGTCTGTCAACGTAATCGTCCGAGGTGGTTTCAACAGGCTCTTCCGTTGCGACGTCACCAAAGGCCGATCTGCTATCCCCAGCCCGCTAGCTGTCTGAATCGCTGTGTCTCCAGCTCGCCTAGCGTAGTAGCGACTACCGAATCGGCTCCCTGACTCACCCATTGCTACTCACTAGACCCTATGATCACTCGGCTACACATGCCTCTTCCTAATGTCAATATGCCTTGTCTATTGCTGTTTTGGTTAGTGATTGTCTTATTTGCCTGAGATAAATCTTTTGTCCCACCCCCCACACATGCAGTGACCTCACCTGGCTTAACTGGTGCCTCAAGAGACAAAACCTCTCATCGTCACTCAATGCCAAGGTTTACCTCCACTGTAGTCACATCCTACCATACCCTTGTCTGTACATTATGCCTTGAATCTATTCTTCCACGCCTAGAAATAGTCTCATTTTACTCTCTGTTCCGAACGCACAAGACGACCAGTTCTTATAGCCTTTAGCCGTACCCTTATCCTACTCCTCCTCAAGTGATGTAGAGGTTAACCCAGGCCCTGCAGCCCCCAGCACCATTTCCCAGGCGCTCTCATTTTTTTTTAAACTTCTGTAACCGTAAAAGCCTTGGATTCATGCATGTTAACATCAGAAGACTCCTCCCTAAGTTAGTTTTTTTTCACTGCTTTAGCACACTCCGCCTACCCTGATGTCCTTGTGTCTGAATCCTGGCTTAGGAAGGCCACCAAAAATCCTGAAATTTCCATCCCCAACTACAACATTTTCTGACAAGATAGAACTGCTAAAGGGGGCGGAGTTGCAATCTACTGAAGAGATAGCCTGCAGAGTTCTGTCATACTATCCCGGTCTGTGCCCAAACATTTTGAGCTTCTACTGTTAAAAATCCACCTTTCCAGAAACAAGTCTCTCACCGTTACCGCTTGTTATAGAACCCGCTCAGCCCCCGGCTGTGCCCTGGACAGCATATGTGAATTGATCACCCACCATCAATCTTCAGAGTTCGTACTGTTAGGTGACCTAAACTGGGACATGCTTAACACCCCAGCTGTCCTACAATCTAAGATAGAAGCCCCCAATCTCACAAATTATCAAGGAACCTACCAGGTACAACCCTAAATCCGTAACCATGGGCACCCTCTTAGATGTAATCCTAACCAACTTGACCTCTAAATACACCTCTGCTGTCTTCAACCAGGATCTCAACGATCACTGCCTGCCTGCGTCCGTAATGGGTCCATGGTCAAACGGCCACCCCCATCACTGTCAAACGCTCCCTAAAACACTTCAGCGAGCAGACATTTCTAATCGACCTGGCCCGGGTATCCTGGAAGGACATTGACCTCATCCCGTCAGTAGAGGATGCCTGGTTGCTCTTAAAAGTGCTGTCCTCACCATCTTAAATAAGCATTCCCCATTCAAAAAAATATAGAACTAAGAACAGATATAGCCCTTGGTTCACCCCAGATGTGACTGCCCTTGACCAGCACAAAAAGATCCTGTGGCGTTCTGCATTAGCATCGAATAGCCACCACGATATGCAAGTTTTCAGGAAAGTCAGGAACCAATATACAAAGTCAGTTCAGAAAGCTAAGGCTAGCTTTCAAACAGAAATTTGCATCCTGTAGCACAAACTCCAAAAAGTTCTGGGACACTAAAGTCCATGGAGAATAAGAGCACCTCCTCCCAGCTGCCCACTGCACTGAGGCTAGGAAACACCGTCACCACCGATAAATCTACGATAATCAATCATTTCAATAAGCATTTTTCTACAGCTGCTCATGTTTTCCACCTGGCTACCCCTACCCGGCCAACAGCTCAACACCCCCTGCAGCAACTTGCCCAAGCCCCCCTCCTCACCACCCAAATCCAGACAGCTGATGTTAAGACAGCGCTGCAAAATCTGGATCCCTACAAATCAGCTGGGCTAGACAATCTGGACCCTTTCTAAAATGATCTGCCGAAATTGTTGCCATCCCTATTACTAGCCTGTTCAACCTCTTCCATATCGTCTGAGATTCCCAAAGATTGGAAAGCTGCTGTGGTCATCCCTCTCTTCAAAGGGGGAGACACTCTAGACCTAAACTGTTATAGACCTATAACCATCCTGCCCTGCCTTTCTAAAATCTCTGAAAGCCAAGTTAACAAACAGATCACCGACCATTTCGAATCCCACCGTACCTTCTCTGCTATTCACTCTGGTTTCCGAGCGGGTCATGGGTGCACCTCAGCCACGCTCAAGGTCCTAAACAATATCATAACCGCCATCGATAAAAGACAGTACTGTGCAGCCGTCTTCATCGACGTGGCCAAGGCTTTCGACTCTGTCAATCACCGCATTCTTATCGGCGTCAAATTGGAGGGTCTGTTGTCCAGACCTCTGGCAGTCTCTATGGGGGTGCCACAGGGTTAAATTCTTGGGCTGACTCTTTTCTCTATATATCAATGATGTCGTTCTTGCTGCTGGTGATTGTCTGATCCACCTCGATGCAGATGACACCATTCTGTATACTTCTGGCCCTTCTTTGGACACTTAACAAAACCTCCAAATGAGCTTAAATGCCACACAACACTCCTTCCGTGGCCTCCAACTGCTTTTACATTCGAGTAAATCTAAATGCATGCTCTTCAACCAATTGTTGCCCGCAACCACCCACCCAGCGACATGACTCTGGACGGTTCCAACTTAGAATATGTAGGTATTTGTAGTTGTCCACGTGTCTGATTAGACTGTAAACTCTCCTTCCAGACTCACATTAAGCATCTCCAATCCTCGTAAAACTGAGTATTCTATCGATCCTTAACTTTGGCGATGTCATTTACAAAATAGCCTCCAACACTCTCGTTGGCTGGCCCTCGCTACATATTTGTTGCTAAACCCACTGGCTCCAGGTCATCTATAAGTCGTTGCTAGGTAAAGCCCCGCATTATCTCAGCTCACTGGTCACCATAGCAACACCGATCCGTAGCACGCACTCCAGCAGGTATATTTCACTGGTCATCCCCAAAGCCAACACTTCCTTTGGCCAACCTTTCATTCCAGTTCTCTGCTGCCAATGAAGCTGGAGTCTTATATCTCCCTCTCTAACTGTAAGCATCAGCTGTCAGAGCAGCTTACCGATCACTGTACCTGTACACAGCCAATCTGTAAATAGCGCACCCAACTACCTCATCCCCAGATTGTTAGTTATCTTCTTGCTTCTTTGCACCCCAGTATCTCTACTTGCACATTATCATCTGCATATCTTTCACCACAGTGTTAATGCTAAATTGTAATTATTTTGCCTCTATGGCTCATTTATTGCCTTACCTACCTAATGTTCTACATTTGCACACACTGTACATAGATTTTTTTATTGTGTTATTGACTGTACATTTGTTTATGTGTAACTCTGTGTTGTTTGTGTCGCGCTTTATCTTGGCCAGGTTGCAGTTGTAAATGAGAACTTGTTCTCAACTGGCCTACCTGGTTAAATAAAAAATAAATACAAATAAATAAATAAAAACATACCCCAAACAGAGGCCATGGATTACAGGCAACATTTGTACTAAAGAGTAGTGCTGCCGCTTTCAAGGAGCGGGACTCTAACCCAGACGCTTATAATAAATTCCGCTATGCCCTCTGATGAACCATCAAACAGGAAAAGCATCAATACAGGACTATGATTGAATCGTACTACACCGGCTCCGATGCTCTTCGGGTGTGGCAGGGCTTGCTAAATATTATAGACTACAAAGGGAAGCATAGCCATGAGCTGCCCAGTTACACGAGCCTACCAGACGAGCTAAATGATTTTAGCTTGAGGCAAGCAACACACGCATGCATGAGAGCATCAGCTGTTCCGGACGACTTTGTGATCACGTTCTCCGTAGCCGATGGGAGTAAGACTACTTGCATTGGCAATATTGTAAAAATTTAAGGTTATGTTAGGCTTTAGGGTTAGCAGCGTGGTTAGGGTTAGGTTTCAAATCAGATTTTATAACTTTGTTGCTCTGTCAGATACTAACCTGCGCCTCTTTCGGGGAAAGTAGTCTAAAAGTAACAGAAGGTAATCCAAAAGTTACATTACTGATTCCAATTTTGGACAGGTAACTATTAACTGTAATGGATTACATTTAGAAAGTAAGCTATCCATTCTTGAGCACACTCATACTTACAATGACCATGTGGCAGACATGTCCTCGGCAGAGCTCGGAGTAGGAGGCATACTGCATGTAGAGGACCCAGCTGGCCACCAGGATACCCAACCAGGCCAGCAGCAGGTACTTCACCTTTAACACCGGGAGACGACTCTACATGGGAGAGAGGAAGAGACCATGGTCATTCAGCAGATGCTTTTATCCAAGGCAATTTACAGAAGTGTCAGCATTGTATGTGGCCCACGTGGGAATCAACTTATTGCCAGCAGCATGCTCTAACTTACAGAGCCATTGGCACCTGTATTTACTGTTATCTGTTGTGCCGTGCCAGAGTGGGATATTAACAAAGTACACATTATGTTTAACAGATTCCCTGTTGTTGAACCATCTCATGTGCAAAGAAATCTGCAGCCACCCAAGCCATAGACTGTTCTCTCTGCTTCCGCAAGGCAAGCTGTGTATCAAGTCTGCCACCGACAGGCTCCTTAACATTTTCTACCCCAAGCCATAAGACTGTTAAATAGCTAACAAAATGGCTACACAGACTGAGTTTACCCTATTTTTTTTTTGCACTGTTTTTATGCACACTGACAGGGCCCTACACACTCACTCCAACATAATATGCACATACATTAATAATGGCTCTACACACACGCACTCACATAGAATCATCCTCTACGCTGCTGCTACTCTGTTTATCATGTATCCCGATGGCTCGTCACCTTACACACACCCCCCCCCCCCCCCCATACACACACACACACACTAAATAGGTTACTGAAACTGACTGCCCCTGTATATAGTATGCTTACTTACATTCTCATGTTCCTTATTTGATATTTTTATTTATCGTGTTTTTGTTCTACCTTGTTATTTTTAGTATTACAGTGTTAAAGTTTAGAGCTGTCAAGAAAGGCATTACACTGTACTTAAAAACGTGAAACTAGCCATGCCATTCCTGGCACCATTCTTTTACTCCTCAAACAGCTTGACTGTCATATGAATATGACATATGAACAATAACTTTTGATACATAAGTGAAGTAGGCCTATGTGCAGCCATATGCTCTGGGGGTAGTAACTTGTCTCGATTTTCATGCAACTTGCCAAGCCACCATTCAGTTTCTGCGCCATGACCGCAGCCCAAAACGGAGGCTATATCACTCAAATCTTTCCACATTGATATTTCAATAGCACCTCATTGTCCACAAGTCAAATAACCTGTTTTCACCTTTGTTCAGCCAAAATAAAATTCACACACTGGTTTATGATGTTATTGGGCCTACCTAATTATACAGAGAGAGCTCTTAAATTGGTGATTATCTGATGGCCTAAGGCACAAAAATGCAGCCAACGCAGCCAACTGGTCCCACCTGCAGCCCCTTCGACAGAGGGCAAAACAGCACAAGGTGCACGAGTCTCCGTAAACCTCTGTGCATCATGAGCGATTAGGACGCGCTCGGGCTGGAATGGCAAATCACTGAACCGTATTCCCGTCGAGTCACATCCTTGAGACCAGCATTTCCCGTCTGAGCACAATAAACTGACATCACTCGTTCAACCCCATAGCATTCAGTATTGTGCGCATTTGTCGTGCGATATTTGCATGAGGGGCAAAGATCTTTTGTCAAAATTAAAAACAAAATCATAAACAGTCCAGAGCGACGGCGATGAGTCAAGTCAGCAAGACAGAGGACATCGTTTCATAATCCTATTTAACAAGAACGCCATTATTTTTGCAGAAAATAAAAACCGATCCAAATCGTTCACCCGTCCTTGGGTAAAAATACGAAGTGCAGCGATATTTCGTTCAGATCATGCAGAATGACATTCTGGCCACACGTTTTCAGCTGCCGAGGCGCCATCGACTATGACAGCAAAAAAATCCTGTCCTGATCCTCTATTTCAACAAATAATGTATAACGTTAGATAACCTGTTTTCCAAATGTAGTAGCTTTCTTATATGCTACACCTTCCGACTCCACCGACCAAACCTCGTTCGTTACAGCGCTGTTGTAGCGATTCATGTGAGCGCTATTTTAAAAGGGGAAGTTACAAATCTCATCTTGCTTCGCAGTTTTTAGACCGCCGGTATAAATAGACGCCCCCCCCCCCCCCTTTTTTTATATGAGGAGAAGAGAAAAATCATTTTAAATCACAACTGAATTCAATATGCCCAAAACTGATAGATGCATAAGCAACACTAAATGTATACGGAAATATCTGGGCTCTTGTCCAAAACCATACAATTATATTGTATTTAACTAGGCAAATCAGTTAAGAACAAATTCCTATTTACAATGCCGGCCTAGGAACAGTTGGTTAAGTGCCTTGTTCAGGGGCAGAACGACAGATGTTTACCTTGTCAGCTCAGGGATTCGATTTGGCAACCTTTCGGTTACTGGCACAATGCTCTAACCACTAGGCTACCTGCCGCCCCACTAGTAACCCTAAATATAAATCAGCCATTTACTTCCTGTGAGGTTTCTTCCAATCATATCACTGCAACTATTTACATCAGATTACTGCACCTAATGATTTTATAAAAACTATACAATGTTGACTGTGTAAATAATGACAGTGAAAGACAATCATAATGAATCAATGTTGTGTTTCAATGCTGTTGAAACTGCTGTTTTTTATTTAATTTTTCTAGTTTTTTTAACTAGGCAAGTCAGTTAAGAACAAAATCTTATTTACAATGACGGCCAAACCCGGACGACGCTGGGCCAATTGTGCAGCGCCCTATGGGACTCCCAATCACGGCCGCCGGTTGTGATACAGCCTGGATTCAAACCAGGGTGTCTGTAGTGACACCTCAAGCACTGAGATGCAGTGCCTTAGACCGCAGCGCCACTCAATCTAAACCTTCAGTCAAAAACTACAGGTTTTGATTGAGTAGAACAGTAGTAGTGGTACAACACTGCAGTCACTCAGGGATTAATTATCTGGCATCGGTCCAAAGTTTCTAGTTAACAAACAGCAGATACACCGGTCTGAGACCTGAGGCGCCGGGCAGGGCTGGATTACACTCCTAGATTATCACATCTAATCCTGTTATATCTGTAGTCTAAATCTGGCATATTGACTCCTGAACAACTTGATTTATAAGAGGGATAAACGTGACATGTCTCTTCACGGTCAGAAATGATGAAATCTGGTTAAGCTTAGACCACAGTTGACAAGGATTTTATTGTACAAGCGAAACAAACTATACACATTTTTTTTGCTTACCTCTTTGCACTGAAGACGTCAAACCATCAGGTCCATTTAGCTGAATGTATTGAGTGCTGGTAGGGAGTCCACCAACATGCATTTCAGTGTCCTCAGCACAGTCCAAAATGTGGGTCAAACGTGATCAAAATCAAAGTAGATGTTTCTGTATGAGAGGAAATGCACAACATTGTATGAATGTCTAATGAAAGTATTCAGACCCCTTGACTCTTTCCACATTTTGTTAAATTACAGTCTTACTCTAAAATTGATTATTAGTATTTTTTTCCTTCATCAATCTACATGAATGTCTGAATGTCTAATGCATTGTTTACTTCAGATATTGTATGTACGGTGCATTTGGAAAGTATTCAGACCCCTTGACTCTTTCCACATTTTGTTAAATTACAGTCTTACTCTAAAATGGATTATTAGTATTTTTTTCCTTCATCAATCTACACACAATACCCCATAATGACAAAGCAAAAACAGATTTTTAGAAATGTTGGCAAATTTATAAAAAATGTAATATCACATAAGTATTCAGACCCTTTACTCAGTAGTTTGTTGAAGCACCTTTGGCAGAGATTACAGCCTTGAGTCTTCTACAAGCTTGGCACACCTGTATTTGGGGAGCTTCTCCCATTCTTCTCTACAGATCCTCTCAAGCTCTGTCAGGTTGGATGGGGAGTATCGCTGCACAGCGATTTTCAGGTCTCTCCAGAGATGTTCAATCGGGTTCAAGTCCGGGCTCTGGCTGGGCCAGTCAAGGACATTCAGAGACTTGTCCCAAAGCCAATCCTGAGTTGTCTTGGCTGTGTGCTTTGAGTCGTTGTCCTATTGGAATGTGATCCTTCGCCCCAGTCGGAGTTCCTGAGCGCTCTGGAGCAGGTTTTCATCAAGGAACTCTGTACTTTGCTCAGTTCATCTTTCCCTCGATCCTGACTAGTCTCCCAGTCCCTGCTTCTGAAAGAAATTCCCCACAGCATGATGCTGCCACCACTATGCTTCACCGTAGGGATGTTGCCAGGTTTCCTCCAGATGTGATTCTTGGCATTCAGGACAAATAGTTCAATCTTGGTTTCATCAGACCAGAGAATCTTGTTTCTCATGGTCTGAGAGTCCTTTAGGTGCCTTTTGGCAAACTCCAAGTGGGCTGTAATGTGCCTTTTACTGAGGAGTGGCTTCCATCTGCCCACTTTACCATAAAGGACTAATTGTTGGAGTGCTGCAGAGATAGTTGTCCTTCTGGAAGGTTCTCCCATCTCCATAGAGGAACTCTGGAGCTCTGTCAGTGTGACCATCGGGTTCTTGGTCACCTCCCTGGCCAAAGCCCTTCTTCCTCGATTGCTCAAATTGGCCAGGAGGCCAGCTCTAGGAAGAGTTTTGGTGATTCCAAACTTCTTCCATTTAAGAATGATGGAGGCCACGGTGTTCCTGGGGACCTTCAATGCTGCATAAATGTTTTGGTATCCTGTCTTGGAGCTCTACGGACAATTCCTTTGACCTCATGGCTTGGTTTTTGCTCTGACATGCACTGTCAACTATGGGACCTTATATAGACAGGTGTGTGCCTTTCCAAATCATGTCCAATCAATTGAATTTACCACAGGTGGACTCCAATCAAGTTGAAGAAACATCTCAAGGATGATCAATGGAAACAGGATGCACTTGAGCTCCATTTCGAGTCTCATAGCAAAAGGTCTGAAAACTTTTTTACTTGTAATAAATTAGCAAAAATGTATAAAAACCTGTTTTCACTTTGACATTATGGGGTATTAAGTGTGTAGATTGATGAGGGGGAAAAAGTATTTAATACATTTTAGAATAAGGCTGTAATGTAATAACATGTGGAAAGAATCAAGGGGTCTGAATACTTTCCGAATGCACTGTATATATCTCCTGGACAACAGAAGACAGCAGAGAGAGCACGCCCCCATCCATATCGACAGGGACTCGGTGGAGAGGGTCAAAAGCTTCACGTTCCTCGGCTTGCACATCACCGACAACCTAAAATGGTCCCTTCACACAGACAGCGTGGTGAAGAAGATACAATAGTGCCTATTCAACCTCAGGAGGCTGAAGAAATGTGGCTTTGTGAAGTTCTTGCCTAAGACTCTCATGAACTTCTACAGATGCGCCATTGAGAGCATCCTGTTAGGCTGTATCACCACCTGGTACGGCAATTACACCATCCGCAACCACAGGGCTCTTCAGGGGGTGGTGCAGTCAGCCCAACGCATCACCAGGGGCACACTGCCTGCCCTCCAGGACATCTACAGCACTGGTGTCACAGGAAGGCCAAGAAGATCATCAAGGACCTCAGCCACCCGAGCCACAGCCTGTTCACCCCGCTACCAACTAGGTGCATCAAAGCAGGAACCGAGAGACTGAGAAACAGCTTCTATCTCCAGGCCATCAGACTGTTAAACAGTCACCACTAGCCACGAGAGAGAGAGCAGGAAAGGGAGAGAGAATAATATGCTGCACAGCCCAACAAATATCTCATGAAGATGTTAAGAGGATCACAAATAACTTGAGTTTGAACCTTAGTTTGGCCCCAGGCATCAACAGCAATAATGCATTTTTCAATGTGCCGCTATGTTTTGCTTTGGAAATATATTTGTAATCAAATCAGAAAATGTGGTAGCTGCCTTGTTTTGGAAACACATGCCTAATAAACACAACATTAACCAAATCTTTATTCACCAAATCTTTAGAGACTGAGATCAGCAGCCTAAGTCATTAGCTGAATGCAATGACTGCAGGCTACCTCAAACCTGTAATGTTATTTTACATTTAATGATATTACATTAAAAAACATTTTTTTTTACCAGAAAGGATTAGTCACAGTACAAATCTTCCTTTTCTATCTTCCCTTACTTCAGGGAACCATTATTACAGTATTTGAGTACTTGAGTAAAAGTCTAAAAGTATTTGGTTTTAAATATACTTAACTATCAAAAGTAAATAGAATTGCTCAAATATATTTAAAATAATCAATGGTCACTAGCCTCCCAAGTGACCCAGCGCTAGCTGTGCCACTAGAGATCCTGGTCCGAGTCCAGGCTCTGTCGCAGCCATCCGCGACTGGGAGACCCATGGGGCGGCACTCAATTGGGGAGGGTTTGGCTGGCAGCAATGATCTTGTCCCATTATTGCATTCTAGCGACTCCTGTGGCGGGCTGGGCGTTATGCACGCTGACACGGGTGCCAGGTGTACGGTGTTTCCTCTGACACATTGGTGTGGCTGGCTTACGTATAAAGTGGGCATTGTGTCAAGAAGCAGTGCGGCTTGGCTGTGTTGTGTTTAGGAGGACACATGGCTTTCGACCTTCACCTATCCCGAGTCCGTACAGGTGTTGCAGCATTGAGACAAGAATGTAACTACCAATTGGATACCATGAAATTGGGGAGAAAAGGGGGTAAACGTAATAAGAATCAATGGTCGAAGTATAAATTGTTTCAAATTCCTTATATTAAGCAAAACAGATGACACAATTTTCTTGTT
The DNA here is from genome assembly GCF_013265735.2 of Oncorhynchus mykiss. Lineage (NCBI taxonomy): Eukaryota > Metazoa > Chordata > Actinopteri > Salmoniformes > Salmonidae > Oncorhynchus > Oncorhynchus mykiss. The sequence continues at coordinate 8,169,596 of NC_048593.1, read as the reverse complement.
TTCTTTTATCTCCGGATAGCCAGGAGCACACTCCAACACTCAGACATAATTTACCAACAAAGCATTTGTGTTTAGTGAGTCCTCCAGATGAGAGGCAGTAGGGACGACTAGGGATTTTCTCTTGATAAGTGTGTCAATTGGAGTACGTTTGGGTATCAGGGAAATGTATGGAGTAAAAAGTACATTATTTTCTTTAGGAATGTAGTGAAATGAAAGTAGGCAAAAATATAAATAGTAAAGTAAATTACAGATCCCCAAAAAACTACTTAAGTAGTACTTTAAAGTATTTTTGCTTAAGTACTTTACATCACTGCCAAAATGGAGGGGGGATTCATTGCTTTGAAATTGTTCTTTTTCACATTTCCATTTGAGTAATTTAGCAGACGTTTTTGTCCAGAGAGACAAACAATTAATGCATTCATCTTAAGATAGCTAGGTGAGACAACAACATAACAATCGTACATTCAGTACATATTAAGTACATTCAACAAAGTATATATCAACATTTTTACACATACTTTTATATTTCATTATTTTAGGGGATGCTCTTATCTCACCGATCCATAGTGCTATCAGACTTCTGATACCAATGCAGTTTGAAAGGTGGACCACAAAATGGGAACTGCTATAAAACATTTTTATAGTAAAGTAGTTTGTATTTTGAAAATACATTGGAGTATAATTCAGCCCAGTGTAACATGAATGACAAAATAAACAGAAGTAATTCAAATATGTATTTCAAATTCATGTAACAGGAATAGAGTACCACAGTATGAATCATAATACCCATAAAACATAGCTGTCAAACAAGGAAATGGTTCCAATCGTTTTTCCACCATTCGTTTTTCCCATATGGGATATTAGAAAGACTTCAAATAATGTTTCGTGTTGACTATCCCAGGCATGACGTTTTGATAACCGTGTAAATCTCTCTAGGACAAGGTGAGTTTTATCATTCACCTGTATCTACCCCCCCAAATGCAAATTAGCTATTGTGGCTGCTAATTGCAATGAACTACTAATGGTAGTGGTATTCCATTATATCTGGACGAGACTGCCGAATCAAGGTGAAGGTAAGAATCTCTGCATTAACTATCTGACGTTAGCTAAATTCAGTCATGAATAAATTGTTTAAAACATGAATTGACAATTCTGTGAACTGTCTTGTGCAAGTTTTAAATTGACACAATACATGTTATCAAAAGTGTCAGATAGAGATGATGTGCAGGAGCTTGCAGGGATTTGTAGTCTTGCATGATGTCTACTTTGATGCTAAGCATTTTTGAATCTGAGAGTAAATAGAGCTGAATAGATTGATAAAAGTCACATTGTCTGAGAGAGACTTACATGGTTATCAAAATGTCACGCCAGGATAAGTCTACACGAAACACAGCCCTTTATTTTAAGTGTTTCTAAAATTCCCAATGGGAGAAATTAATGGTGTAAAAACGATTGGAACCATTTCCCTAATTGCCCGCTAGGTTTTATGGGTATTATTACAACTACACTGTGGCGCTTTATACTGCCCATCTCTGCAGAGGAACTTAAATGCTTGTGCCACCGGAAACCATTGAATTTCATATCGGAACCACTACATGAGGCTGCCTGCACCATCGTCGACTGAAAAGTGTTGTCATATTTTGTCGTTCACGGTTGCGTTATTTTAACCCAGAGAACGAGTTGTGCACCACCGGTGTTGGCCTTGGAAGTTGAAATGTCAGCCGGTGCCACAGTGCCGCTCACGCTTTCTCACTAGCCACGGTAACGTCAGCTTTTGCTGCCAATATCCTCGCAGGAATCAGTATGGATGCGCTCTGGGTATTCCTAATGCTGCTGGTCCCACTTCTGCTATGGACTAGCAGCACCTTTGTTTTTTATTTCAAAAAGTGTTTCTACGTGGCTTATATGATGGTTTTGGGTGCGATTGCGATTCCGCTTAGTATTCTGAAATGCGGAGGCAGGGACGTTGAAAACATGAGGTAAGTTCCAGGTCGCACAACCGCGTGAGCGATGCTTTGCTAGCGAACGGTTCGTTTGCTCATTAGAATGGAAGATGGCTAGCTTGCCAAATCTTGAAATGTTACAAACACAACATCAATCTGTGGCTTTACCCTAATTTATCATAAGCCATTTTGCTGATATTTTTCAACGGTTGGTTGCAACATTTTTATAACGAAATGCAAGGTAGTTATCCAGCAGTGGAAATAAAGTACATTTACGCTAGCTAGCTTCAAATGCATTGCCAGATGTTTGGGACTTTCTGAACCAGGCGGCTAATACTAGCTAGCTTGCTAACGTTAGCTTCACCTCGCATCCGGACATGGCCTCTGGGTCCGACATTTTCTTCGCTGTAAACCAGTTCGGAACAACATATCCAACAGGCGTGTGTTTTGCACAGATGTAAACTAACAATAGATTGCAGAAAATGCCACTTTAATCTATGCATTTTTTGTTGTTGCATAGATTGTCAATGTTTCAAGTCCTAACAGGGCCAAGAAAAGAGGATGTTGGGTTTCATCAGTTGGTTTAATGACCCATACTAGCCATAAGAATCCGACTTTCGTTATTTTCTTCTCGCTATTCGGAACATTGCCTAGTCTAATAAGACTTTTGTATTTGATACCAATTATTGGTATACAATCAAAGAGACCGCTGCACTTTTGTGGACATTTTCCTTACAAGCCAGCATGTTTGAATGTAATTTTATTAAACTTACTCTAACAGTTGTCATTCAGCTGCTCGAAATTCGAGACCAAATATTTGGTCTCAAAAGCTGACATTGGCAGAGTAAGTCAAAATGTAATTTTATTCAACCTTCATGACAGACGAGGGACGTTTAGGTTTTTCCGTTGTAAATATACACGGTGTTCCCTACACAATTGAAGACATCGACATGTTTCGGAATTTGTAGGAATGTTTCTATGCCAGAATGTGGACAGCGGAGCCCGGCGCGGTATATGGCTTGGAAAATGTACCTCAATCCAGGAATCGAATATGTCGCTGTACTCATTATTCCTTAGCAATGAATCAAGAATATTGGAATAATACTCAGTTAAAAAAACATTTTTGCTGTGTTTGTCAACATGCTAGGCTAGCTGATGCTATAGCAGCCCATTGGATTCCATGACAACGTGATACCTAGCGTTTGGGTGGTTAACTACTGGAAGTCTAGTCGATTCCAATGGGTTTCTTTAGCTAGCCTAGTATACTGTTAAAGGCAGTTCTGATTTTTTAAAATTAAATCTTCTTGATGTATCATATGGGATAAGTAAGAGTAAAGCGCTATCTCCCATCCCTGGATTGAGATACGTTTTCTGAGCCATATCTCACACTGGCTCCGCGGTGTCCTGATCATGGCAGCCTGTCATTCTAACCTTACAGGGAAGATGTGTACTTACAGTGACCTTAAGGTTAGATTCTTTAGGCTAGCCCCACATATTAGACATGTCTATGAAATTGCCATTTGGGTAATTTATGTGGAAGGCTAATGCAGGCAAATCAAAATGTCAATGATTTTAGTCTAAATGAAACCAATACCACTTCCATGTTGGAATTGATAATTAAATCATTTTACAGTGTTTAGGATGGTTGCCAAGTTCCAACTGCCTATTTAATGTAGGAAAATCCCACCTGGCATCCCCTACATAAGAAATGTACATTGTACACCTCTCTTCTTACTGGGTCAATTTCTGCCTAATACTCACCTTGGTGGAGTTAAACTACACCTGTGTCAATGTGCAACTCAGTCTACTTGTCAATAGGCCAGAGGGATTGGGTATTGTACTGTGGACAGAGACACGGCCTATTGGACACAAGTGACTATATAATCAGATAATTACTCAGAGAGGAGTGGGGGTCAGATAGAACTGAATTTCCCTCCTGGTTGGGGTCATGTTTACGAAAGGTCCCCTAGAAATCAATGGATGGCCTCCCCCAGCCTGCGCTGCCTGTTGTCCTTGTTAGTTTAGTGCCTTGCCCTGTGTTATCAGACTGACCTGGCTCAGACTCCGTGCTCTTGGAATAACTGAACTGTTTCACAGCCATGCTTGCAGATCAGTGGTGTCATGTTGCGCCAGGCAGCATTCTCTCGCAGTGAATAGGGCGCGGGACCCTATTCACTGTCGTTAACGTGTGTGTTGTGTCAGACAGACAGACAGACAGACGGAGAGTGAGTGTGCAAGATGAAGAGAAAGCAATAGGGACCCAGACACAGTGACACAGAGGGGGACAGGCCATATTAGAAAGAGTTCACCGATTTTAACATTATTATTATTATTATTATTATTATTATTAAAAAAAAATTGACCCCAGGAGATCCTCACCGGGAATTTAGTTTGGGTAGTCTGTATGGGGTCAATTTTATGCCATATGTATTGAATTAAAAATAAATTGTGATTATGACAAAGTTGAGAATGTAAACATTTAATATTTTTGAGGACGGGTGAAATAATGGATGTTGAAATAATTTTTTAAATAAAATTGTAACAATAAGACATCAAAAGCAAAACTCCAGAACTTGTAAGCAAATCATTTTAAAGTGAGAGCAAAACTCGCATGACAAATGATTAATATATATATATATATATATATATATATGTATGTGTGTATATACACTGCTTCAAAAAATAAAGGGAACACTTAAACAACACAATGTAACTCCAAGTCAATCACACTTCTGTGAAATCAAACTGTCCGCTTAGGAAGCAACACTGACAATAAATTTCACATGCTGTTGTGCAAATGGAATAGACAACAGGTGGAAATTATAGGCAATTAGCAAGACACCTGCAGGTGGTGACCACAGACCACTTCTCAGTTCCTATGCTTCCTGGCTGATGTTTTGGTCACTTTTGAATGCTGGCGGTGCTTTCATTCTAGTGGTAGCATGAGACGGAGTCTACAATCCACACAAGTGGCTCAGGTAGTGCAACTCATCCAGGATGGCACATCAATGCGAGCTGTGGCAAGAAGGTCTGCTGTGTCTGTCAGCGTAGTGTCCAGAGCATGGAGGCGCTACCAGGAGACAGGCCAGTACATCAGGAGACGTGGAGGAGGCCGTAGGAGGGCAACAACCCAGCAGCAGGACCGCTACCTCCGCCTTTGTGCAAGGAGGAGCACTGCTAGAGCCCTGCAAAATGACCTCCAGCAGGCCACAAATGTGCATGTGTCTGCTCAAACGGTCAGAAACAGACTCCATGAGGGTGGTATGAGGGCCCGACATCCAGATGGGGGTTGTCCAACACCGTGCAGGACATTTGACATTTGCCAGAGAACACCAAGATTGGCAAATTCGCCATTGGCGCTTCACAGATGAAAGCAGGTTCACACTGAGCACGTGACAGTCTGGAGATGCCGTGGAGAACGTTCTGCTGCCTGCAACATCCTCCAGCAGGACAGGTTTGGCGGTGGGTCAGTCATGGTGTGGGGTGGCATTTCTTTGGGGGGCCGTACAGCCCTCCATGTGCTCGCCAGAGGTAGCCTGACTGCCATTAGGTACCGAGATGAGATCCTCAGACCCCTTGTGAGACCATATGCTGGTGCGGTTGGCCCTGGGTTCCTCCTAATGCAAGACAATGCTAGACCTCATGTGGAGTGTGGAGTGTGTCAGCAGTTCCTGCAAGAGGAAGGCATTGATGCTATGGACTGGCCCGCCCATTCCCCAGACCTGAATCCAATTGAGCACATCTGGGACATCATGTCTCGCTCCATCCAACCACAGACTATCCAGGAGTTGGCGGATGCTTTAGTCCAGGTATGGGAGGAGATCCCGCAGGAGACCATCCGCCACCTCATCAGGAGCATGCCCTGGCGTTGTAGGGAGGTCATACAGGCACGTGGAGGCCACACACACTACTGAGCCTCATTTGGACTTGTTTTAAGGACATTACGTCAGTTGGATCAGCCTGTAGTGTGTTTTTCCACATTAATTTTGAGTGTGACTCCAAATCCAGACCTCCATGGGTTGATAAATTTGATTTCCATTGATCATTTTTGTCATTTTTGTCAGCACATTCAACTATGTAAAGAAAAAACTATTTAATAAGAATCATTCATGCCTTTCTAAGGTCTTCGAAAGCCAAGTCAACAAACAGATTACCGACCATTTCGAATCTCACCATACCTTCTCTGCTATGCAATCTGGTTTCAGAGCTGGTCATGGGTGCACCTCAGCCACGCTCAAGGTCCTAAATGATATCTTAACCGCCATCGATAAGAAACATTACTGTGCAGCCGTATTCATTGATCTGGCCAAGGCTTTCGACTCTGTCAATCACCACATCCTCATCGGCAGACTCGACTGCCTTGGTTTCGCAAATGATTGCCTCGCCTGGTTCACCAACTACTTCTCTGATAGAGTTCAGTGTGTCAAATCGGAGGGTCTGCTGTCCGGACCTCTGGCAGTCTCTATGGGGGTGCCACAGGGTTCAATTCTTGGACCGACTCTTCTCTGTATACATCAATGAGGTCGCTCTTGCTGCTGGTGAGTCTCTGATCCACCTCTACGCAGACAACACCATTCTCTATACTTCCGGCCCTTCTTTGGACACTGTGTTAACAACCCTCCAGGCAAGCTTCAATGCCATACAACTCTCCTTCCGTGGCCTCCAATTGCTCTTAAATACAAGTAAAACTAAATGCATGCTCTTCAACCGATTGCTACCTGCACCTACCCGCCTGTCCAACATTACTACTCTGGACGGCTCTGACTTAGAATACGTGGACAACTACAAATACTTAAGTGTCTGGTTAGACTGTAAACTCTCCTTCCAGACCCATATCAAACATCTCCAATCCAAAGTTAAATCTAGAATTGGCTTCCTATTTCACAACAAAGCATCCTTCACTCATGCTGCCAAACATACCCTTGTAAAACTGACCATCCTACCAATCCTCGACTTTGGCGATGTCATTTACAAAATAGCCTCCAATACCCTACTCAACAAATTGGATGCAGTCTATCACAGTGCAATCTGTTTTGTCACCAAAGCCCCATATACTACCCACCATTGCGACCTGTACGCTCTCGTTGGCTGGCCCTCGCTTCATACTCGTTGCCAAACCCACTGGCTCCATGTCATCTACAAGACCCTGCTAGGTAAAGTCCCCCCTTATCTCAGCTCGCTGGTCACCATAGCATCTCCCACCTGTAGCACACGCTCCAGCAGGTATATCTCTCTAGTCACCCCCAAAACCAATTCTTTCTTTGGCCGCCTCTCCTTCCAGTTCTCTGCTGCCAATGACTGGAACGAACTACAAAAATCTCTGAAACTGGAAACACTTATCTCCCTCACTAGCTTTAAGCACCAACTGTCAGAGCAGCTCACAGATTACTGCACCTGTACATAGCCCACCTATAATTTAGCCCAAACAACTACCTCTTTCCCTACTGTATTTAATTTATTAATTAATTTATTTTGCTCCTTTGCACCCCCATTATTTTTATTTCTACTTTGCACATTCTCCCATTGCAAATCTACCATTCCAGTGTTTTACTTGCTATATTGTATTTACTTTGCCACCATGGCCTTTTTGCCTTTACCTCCCTTATCTCACCTCATTTGCTCACATCGTATATAGACTTGTTTATACTGTATTATTGACTGTATGTTTGTTTTACTCCATGTGTAACTCTGTGTCGTTGTATGTGTCGAACTGCTTTGCTTTATCTTGGCCAGGTCGCAATTGTAAATGAGAACTTGTTCTCAACTTGCCTACCTGGTTAAATAAAGGTTAAATAAATAAATAAATAAAAAATTCATTCAAATCTAGGATGTATTATTTTAGTGTTCCCTTTATTTTTTTGAGCTATATATATATATATATATATATATATATATATTTATTTGAAAAAAGGAATGCAAAAATAATTTTCAGTTCAACTTTCCCAGCAACCAATCCTTTTTACTGCTAGTCTTTTTGAGGGTGAGTTTTGGCATTATTTTTTCTGTGAAGGGTGGGGTTTAGAGCGAGGTGTAGACAATGAGTGTCTATTGGTTTGCTAGTTTTGGAGTGGCGGTCCTGAAATGTTTACATTCTCAACTTATTCATGATTTCATTTTCAATTCAATACATATGGTGTGAAATAGACCCCATAAATCTGTTCTCAAGTATTTTCATTGCATAATTGAGAGACGTGATCATATATCAATGTAAACAAGGTTTGAAATTGTTTTAGTCAAATATTATATCTGTTTGGGTTTCATGCAGTCAATTTGCAGTCTACCAATTATTTGTAATTATGTTCCAGCCCCCCCACCACCCGCTCAAGAAAAAAAATCGACCCACGGCTGAATCTAGTTGATGATCCCTGCCATATGGTGTGCTGCGGAGTGTTGTGATTTCAGACGGTCACCCATATTGATCAGGATTTACCTTGCCACACCCACCAAACAGGTTTAAATGGAACTTAAAGGCTGTTGAAGAACATTGTGCACCGTTTTGTGGAAAACTGTCATTCAGTACGAACCGTCACGCAACGTAGCAAACATTGAAGCGAACTAAAGTGTTACTTCAGCCTCAGCCGGAACAGGGATGGAATTGTCAGATTTTTTTCCCCCTGTCTGACGTTCCAAATAAATGGAATCGTAATGCTGCTGTCAACACTCGCCAAGATTCCATCATGAATTTTCACTGAGTTTTGGGATGAAAACAAACAGGAGATTTAGACCCTAACTAACCTGTATCCTAGCTGCTCAAGGGGAGTGGCTTATGATGCGAAGTGCCAACAGTATTACAGACCTGTCGGTGTGTTCGTGAACCATGACGTGCTGCTGTGTAGTGTGTTCTTGTCAACCCTTCTCACTGGGTTATGTTAACTCTCTCCTGAATAGACTCAAATCCCCCTCCCCTGTCAGCCTGCTCCTGTTTCCATGCCTGCTACAGCCTTGTCCAAACAAACCCCTGATTGTTCAGTTAGATTTGGAACCTTTACACCTTTTGTCTGTTGTAACTCAAACAATGCTAAAAAAACAACTGGTTCGATCTGAGTGAGGGAAGTGGCAGAAAAACACTTTTGTTAAACTGGAGCCATGGAGAAAGGGGGAGAGGCACAGAGCGATCAGCTGAAGGTTATTAGGGAGCGGAGGCCATGCGGTGCATGTGAGTAAGCTCAAAGCACCAGTGCAGGCACGGCGGGAGGGACCGCAACCACTTATTTCTTGCTAGACTTACTTCTTGATAGGTACTATGTAACCAGATGTGATGATAGTTATTTATCTTGACTGCATCAAACTGAGAGACGCTAGCAATAACGCTACTGTGCTTCTCACCGTCCTAGTTAGCCTACACAACTCCATTCAGGTTATAATGTAAATAGCAGCCAACCTTCTGGCTCTTCATTCTCATTACATTTTTAATTCCACCTGTCTTTCTGCCCCTGAACGAGGCAGTTAACCCACCGTTCCTAGGCCGTCATTGAAAATAAGAATGTGTTCTTAACCAACTTTCCTAGTTAAATAAAGGTGTAAAAAAAATCGGCGCCCAAAAATACTGATTTCCGATTGTTATGAAAACTTGAAATCGGCCCTAATTAATCGGTCAACCTCTAACACTATCACTATTTTTGAGTTGTATTGTTGGTATAATATTTTTGTATTTTAATGTGACTGTCCTTGTCTACCAGTGTTTTGTTACTTGTCATGTTTTGTGGACCCCAGGACGAATAGCTGCTGCTTCTGTAAAAGTTAATGGAGTACAAATAAATAAACACAAAAAAGCCTAATTCTGACACTCCATTACCTTTTTTTTACCATTAATTATAGGTCATATTTAATAAGAATCTTGAAACACTGGACACTTGTTTTTCAAAGCCAATTTCCTGCAATTCTACACATTTTGCCATGACGTACGCCATGTTCTTATTCTATCGGAAGGACTCAAACGTTAAAACAAAATCAATGAGGGCCCCATGTCATGACGTCTTTGGAAATGTCTATTCTGTCTAGTTTTTATTTGGGTGGTTCTCCAAAGATGAGCTCATTTAAACATGTATATAGCTCCAGTATATTTTCTACATTTTTTTTATATCAGGTTTTAGTCACTTAAGTTTACACAAACGTTTTATCTTCCATAAATAAATAAAAATGACTGTTGCGATTGGCGGCCATGATTTTATTGCTTTCCTGACAGGGCACCGAGAGAGCCTAACCCAAAGAAAGCCATTTCCTTTCCCTTATTGTGGTTGGGTAAGAACAGCAGACAATGTTCTACATCTAGCCTAAACATGTTTTGAATGTCATGCCAACAGCAGACAACATTCTAGTCATGTTTTTGAATGTAATGGTACATGTGACGCCACCAGCAGACAATGTTCTAGCTACGTTATTGTAGAGGTGAGCATGAGTAATAGGTTTGTCACCCGTTTTGAGTACTCAATCTTTGAACCAGAGATTTAAAAAAATATCTAGAAAAGAGTTCTGTAAAACTATTTTGGTGGAATGCGCTTTGTGGCTCGTTCTTGGAAGAAAATACATTGTCTTGAAAACACTCATTTGTTTTGACTCTAGTGTTCCATTTGTACATGTGCATTTGCGAGCCACACAAAAAAGAAGCCACGGCAAGCATCACGCAGTTCTTCTCCCTAAACTCCCTTTCCTCTCCATGTCTCACTCACTCGTGTTCTGACCGTTCCATCTACACACACAGGCCGAGTTTGAGCACAAGCTCCCATTAGGCCTACAGAAATGCATGCTTAAACTTTACAAGGGGGAAAAAAAAAGTATGATAAGTGTTAATGAGTACATGTGACTGTTCCAACAACTAGCTGTAACTTTTGGAATAATTGCATCCTGTCTATTTTCCGCTAGTTCCATATTAGAATTGGTTAGCCTAGGCTATAACCCCCCCCCCCCCCAAACATTGACAGGTTCCACACTGAAAGTATGCAAAAATCGTAGTTTGGTAAAGACAGCGTTTTTTTTCCCCATCAGAATCATTCGGTTTAGGCCTATAACTCATCCAACAGATGCTGTGGCTGTAATTAATCACTGTGCCGTGTTCAATGTGGAATTGTTAAACCACTTAGAAAATTCCACAGAACAGACAGAATAAACTACATCTGTTGGCCTATATCGAAAATAAGACATTTTGTTTTGTAGCCATGAAAAAAAATAAATTAACCTTAGATGAAGGTTGCTTATTGAGCACATTTTGTTGAGTCCAACGTACAAGATTTGTCTGTACGTAGCTGTATTTTCTCACCGCCTTCGTTAGAGACGGTCGCAGTGTTTGAGAGCATTCACTCTGCTCTGTTGCTGATCGCTGACAGAGCAGATTTGATGCTCTGAAACACTGTCATTGATGCATTGGTGCTTTGTTTGAACTCCGATCGTTTTAACACGCATGGTTTTCAGATCAAGATTGAATTGAACATTGCTGTGTTCTTTCCTGTCTCCAGGGTGGTCCGTGCTCTGGTTCGTCATGTTAAGTACTTCCTGGGTCTGCGGTTCGATGTGAGTGGCTTGGAACACCTGCAGACAGAGGGACCCTACGTCATCATCTCCAACCACCAGAGCTCCTTGGACGTTCTGGGTATGGGACGCACACACACACACACACACACACGGTCGGCTACACAAACAGACAGCAAGGACGGACGTGCTCACACACCACATACATACGCACACGGACGGACCTGCTGACAGACCCACACAGAGATGGATGTGCCTGCACACACAGAAGAACATATGCGCTGATACACACATTTACAATTCACATTTTAGTCATTTAGCAGACGCTCTTATCCCCAGAAGATAAGATATGCATATTATTATTAGATTTGGATAGAAAACATTCTGGAGTTTCTAAAACTGTTTGAATCATGTCTGTGAGTATAACACAACTTATTTAGCAGGCGAAACCCGGAGGACAAACATTCCAATTTTTTTTTGAGGTCACTCTCTTTTCAATGGGTTTTCATTAGGAATCCAGATTAAGGGACCGTGTTGCAGTTCCTATCGCTTCCACTGGATGTCAACAGTCTTTAGAAATTGGTTGAGGTTATTCCTTTGTGTAATGAAGAAGTATGGCCATCTTGAACAAGGGTCACTTGAAGTGTACTGTTAGAGGCGTGTGACCAGAAAGCATGCTACATTTTTTCCTCCTGTATTGAACACAGATCATCCCGTCTCCAATTTTATCGATTATTTACGTAAAAAAATACCTAAAGTAGTTTGAAATGTTTTTGGAAAGTTTACAGGTAACTTTTGAGATATTTTGTAGTCACGTTGCGCAAGTTGGAACCAGTGTTTTTCTGGGTCAAATGCGCCAGATAAATGGACATTTTGGATATGTATCGATGGAATTAATCGAACAAAAGGACCATTTGTGATGTTTATGGAACATATTAGAGTGCCAACAAAAGAAGCTCGTCAAAGGTCAGGCATGAATTATATTTTTATTTCTGCGATTTGTCGTGCCTGCAGTGTTGAAATATGGTTTCTCTCTTTGTTTACGGAGGTGCTATCCTCAGATAATAGAATCGTTTGCTTTCGCCGAAAAGCCTTTTTGAAATCTGACATGTTGGCTGGATTCACAAGTGTAGCTTTAATTTGCTATCTTGCATGTGTGATTTAATGAAAGTTTGATTTTTATAGTAATTTATTTGAATTTGGCGCTCTGCATTTTCCCTGGCTAGCGTCCCACATATCCCAGAGAGGTTAAGATAGCTAGGTGCGACAACCACACATCACAGAAGTGCATGTGCTGGTTGTCTCCCCTCCCACTAACTTCACTTTACCCTCCATAGCTCACGTCCTAAGGGAATCCTCTAATGGTTTGAGTGCAGTCACAGGGCACTCTATTCTGAGAGAACAGTATAATGGGGCTACACTCATGGTTTCAGTGGGTACAGACTGATAATTGTCAGTTGGTATAGCATCACACAAGATGTGATCACTGATCACTGTCTAAGGAAGTTAGGCTACAGTCCAAATCCAACGGAGACTAGTTCAAACCCCGAGCTGACAAGGTACAAATATGTCGTTCTGCCCCTGAACAGGCAGTTAACCCACTGTTCCTTGTTCTTAACTCACTTGCCTAGTTAAATAAAGGTAAAAATAAATCAAATAACTTGAGGACAGACTGGTGCATGTAATCAATCAACAGCACTATTTTAAGACTGTATTAATTTGTAGATAAGGTGTATTTGACTGTAGCGAAAAGCCAGGATCAGTATGAAATGCATTATGCTTTTTAATGTTTAATTTCACCTTTATTTAACCAGGTAGGCCAGTTGAGAACAAGTTCTCATTTACAACTCATTTACAACTGCAACCTGGCCAAGCAAAGCAGTGTGACACAAACAACACAGTTACACATGGGATAAACAAACGTATAGTCAATAACACTATTGAATAATCTATGTACATTTTCACACACTGTAGTAAGATTAGGGAGGTAATGCAATAAATAGGCCACAGTGGCAAAATAACTACAATTTAGCAATTTAAATACTGGAGTGATAGATGTGCAGACGATGACTGTGCAAGTAGAGATAATAGGGTGCAAAGGAGCAAAAAACAATATGGGGATGAGTTAGTTGGGTGGACTATTTACAGATGCGCTGTGTACAGGTGCAATGATCGGTAAGCTGTTCTAAGTTAGAGAGGGAGATATGTTTCCAGCTTCAAAAATGTATTTAAAAAAAACTAAAAAAAAAAAAAATTAATTTTTTTTTTATTTTTGTAATTTTATTTTTTACAATTCGTTCCAGTCATTGGCAGCAGAGAACTTGAAGGAAAGGCAGCCAAAGGAAGTGTTGGCTTTGGGGATGACCAGTGAAATATACCTGCTGGAGAGCGTGCTGCTATGGTGACCAGTGAGCTGAGACAAGGCGGGGCTTTACCTAGCATAGACTTATAGAGGACCTGGAGCAAGTGGGTTTGGCAACGGATATGTAGTGAGGGCCAGCCAACCAGAGCATACAGGTCGCAGTGGTGGGTAGTATATGGGGCGTTGGTGACAAAACGGATGGCACTGTGATTGACTACAACCAATTTGCTGAGTAGAGTGTTGGAGGCTATTTTGTAAATTACATCGAAGCAGTCAGGGATTGATAGGATAGTCAGTTTTACAATGGTATGTTTGGCAGCATGAATGAAGGATGCTTTTTTTGTGAAATAGGAAGGTGATTCTAGATGTAATTTTGGATTGGAGATTCTCAATGTAAGTCTGGAAGGAGAGTTTACAGTCTAACCAGACACCTAGGTATTTGTAGTTGTTCACATATTCTAAGTCAGAACTGTCCAGAGTAGTGATGCTAGATGCTAGGGCGGGTGCAGGCAGCGATCGGTTGAAGAGCATGCATTTAGTTTTACTTGCATTTAAGAGCAGTTGGAGGCCACGGAAGGAGTGTTGTATGGCATTGAAGCTCGTCTGGAGGTTTGTTAACACCGTGTCCAAAGAAGGGCCAGAAGTATACCGAATGGTGTTGTCTGCGTAGAGGTGGATCAGAGAAGCACCAGCAGCAAGAGAGACATCATTGATGTTTTCAGAGAAAAGAGAATTGAACCTTGTGGCATTCCCATAGACTGCCGGAGGTCCGGACAACAGGCCCTCCGATTTGACACATTGAACTCTATCAGAGAAGTAGTTGGTGAACCAGGCGAGGCAGTCATTTGAGAAACCAAGGCTGTTGAGTCTGCCGATAAGAATGCGGTGATTGACACAGTCGAAGCCTTGGCCAGGTTGATGAAGACTTCTGCACAGTATTGTCATTTATCGGTTTCGGTTAAGATATAATTTAGGACCTTGCGCGTGACTGAGGTGCACCCAGTCAAACAAAGGCTCTTTGAGGGAAGGGGGCAGAGAATGAAGCTATGACAGAAGGCCGGGGCTGTTTATTACAGGATTGGGATCAGCAGATGGAGCAGTAGTTCATATCTATGATGGGAGGTTGGTAGGGATGTGCTTTCCCTTTCAAGACTATTTGATAACCATCTAGATACATATGCTGCTGATGGAGCTTGTGAGCTGGACCTCAGAGTGTGTGTGAGAGTGATTCAGGGTGTGTGTGTATATGTATGTATGTATGTATGTGTGTGTGTGTGTGTGTGTATATATATGTATGTATGTATGTATGTATGTATGTATGTATATATATATGTATATGTGCCTTGCGAAAGTATTCGGCCCCCTTGAACTTTGCGACCTTTTGCCACATTTCAGGCTTCAAACATAAAGATATAAAACTGTATTTTTTTGTGAAGAATCAACAACAAGTGGGACACAATCATGAAGTGGAACGACATTTATTGGATATTTCAAACTTTTTTAACAAATCAAAAACTGAAAAATTGGGCGTGCAAAATTATTCAGCCCCTTTACTTTCAGTGCAGCAAACTCTCTCCAGAAGTTCAGTGAGGATCTCTGAATGATCCAATGTTGACCTAAATGACTAATGACGATAAATACAATCCACCTGTGTGTAATCAAGTCTCCGTATAAATGCACCTGCACTGTGATAGTCTCAGAGGTCCGTTAAAAGCACAGAGAGCATCATGAAGAACAAGGAACACACCAGGCAGGTCCGAGATACTGTTGTGAAGAAGTTTAAAGCCAGATTTGGATACAAAAAGATTTCCCAAGCTTTAAACATCCCAAGGAGCACTGTGCAAGCGATAATATTGAAATGGAAGGAGTATCAGACCACTGCAAATCTACCAAGACCTGGCCGTCCCTCTAAACTTTCAGCTCATACAAGGAGAAGACTGATCAGAGATGCAGCCAAGAGGCCCATGATCACTCTGGATGAACTGCAGAGATCTACAGCTGAGGTGGGGGAGACTGTCCATAGGACAACAATCAGTCGTATATTGCACAAATCTGGCCTTTCTGGAAGAGTGGCAAGAAGAAAGCCATTTCTTAAAGATATCCATAAAAAGTGTCGTTTAAAGTTTGCCACAAGCCACCTGGGAGACACACCAAACATGTGGAAGAAGGTGCTCTGGTCAGATGAAACCAAAATTGAACTTTCTGGCAACAATGCCAAACGTTATGTTTGGCGTAAAAGCAACACAGCTGAACACACCATTCCCACTGTCAAACATGGTGGTGGCAGCATCATGGTTTGGGCCTGCTTTTCTTCAGCAGGGACAGGGAAGATAGTTAAAATTGATGGGAAGATGGATGGAGCCAAATACAGGACCATTCTGGAAGAACCTGATGGAGTCTGCAAAAGACCTGAGACTGGGACGGAGATTTGTCTTCCAACAAGACAATGATCCAAAACATAAAGCAAAATCTACAATGGAATGGTTCAAAAATAAACATATCCAGGTGTTAGAATGGCCAAGTCAAAGTCCAGACCTGAATCCAATCGAGAATCTGTGGAAAGAACTGAAAACTGCTGTTCACAAATGCTCTCCATCCAACCTTACTGAGCTCGAGCTGTTTTGCAAGGAGGAATGGGAAAAAATGTCAGTCTCTCGATGTGCAAAACTGATAGAGACATACCCCAAGCGACTTACAGCTGTAAACGCAGCAAAAGGTGGCGCTACAAAGTATTAACTTAAGGGTTGCTGAATAATTTTGCACGCCCAATTTTTCAGTTTTTGATTTGTTAAAAAAGTTTGAAATATCCAATAAATGTCGTTCCACTTCATGATTGTGTCCCACTTGTTGTTGATTCTTCACAAACAAATACAGTTTCATATCTTTATGTTTGAAGCCTGAAATGTGGCAAAAGGTCGCAAAGTTCAAGGGGGCCGAATACTTTCGCAAGGCACTGTGTGTGTATATATGTATGTGTGTATATATATATATATATATCTTAGAGTACAAAACATTAGGAACACCTTCCTAATATTGAGTTGCACCCCCCTTTTGCCCTCAGAACAGTCTCAATTCATCAGGGTGTAACCGATGTGAAATGACTAGCTAGTTAGCGGTGGTGCGCGCTAATAGCGTTTCAATCGGTGACGTCACTTGCTCCGAGAAGACTCTACAAGGTGTTAAAAGCGTTCCACAAGGATCCTGGACCATGTTGACTCCAATGCTTTCCACAGTTATGTCAAGGTGGCTGGATGTCTTTTGGGTGGTGGACCATTTTTGATACACAGTAAAACCATTGAACGTGAAAAACCCAGCAGCGTTGCAGTTCTTGACACACTCAAACCGGTGCTCCTGGAACCTACTACCATACCCCGTTAAAGGCAATTTTATTTTATTTATTTTTTATTTTACCTTTATTTAACCAGGTAGGCAAGTTGAGAACAAGTTCTCATTTACAATTGCGACCTGGCCAAGATAAAGCAAAGCAGTTCGACAGATACAACGACACAGAGTTACACATGGAGTAAAACAAACATACAGTCAATAATACAGTATAAACAAGTCTATATACAATGTGAGCAAATGAGGTGAGAAGGGAGGTAAAGGCAAAAAGGCCATGGTGGCAAGGTAAATACAATATAGCAAGTAAAACACTGGAATGGTAGTTTTGCAATGGAAGAATGTGCAAAGTAGAAATAAAAATAATGGGGTGCAAAGGAGCAAAATAAATAAATTAAATACAGTTGGGAAAGAGGTAGTTGTTTGGGCTAAATTATAGGTGGGCTATGTACAGGTGCAGTAATCTGTGAGCTGCTCTGACAGTTGGTGCTTAAAGCTAGTGAGGGAGATGTGTTTCCAGTTTCAGAGATTTTTGTAGTTCGTTCCAGTCATTGGCAGCAGAGAACTGGAAAGAGAGGCGGCCAAAGAAAGAATTGGTTTTGGGGGTGACTAGAGAGATATACCTGCTGGAGCGTGTGCTACAGGTGGGAGATGCTATGGTGACCAGCGAGCTGAGATAAGGGGGGACTTTACCTAGCAGGGTCTTGTAGATGACATGGAGCCAGTGGGTTTGGCGACGAGTATGAAGCGAGGGCCAGCCAATGAGAGCGTACAGGTCGCAATGGTGGGTAGTATATGGGGCTTTGGTGACAAAACGGATTGCACTGTGATAGACTGCATCCAATTTGTTGAGTAGGGTATTGGAGGCTATTTTGTAAATGACATCGCCAAAGTCGAGGATTGGTAGGATGGTCAGTTTTACAAGGGTATGTTTGGCAGCATGAGTGAAGGATGCTTTGTTGTGAAATAGGAAGCCAATTCTAGATTTAACTTTGGATTGGAGATGTTTGATATGGGTCTGGAAGGAGAGTTTACAGTCTAACCAGACACCTAAGTATTTGTAGTTGTCCACGTATTCTAAGTCAGAGCCGTCCAGAGTAGTGATGTTGGACAGGCGGGTAGGTGCAGGTAGCGATCGGTTGAAGAGCATGCATTTAGTTTTACTTGTATTTAAGAGCAATTGGAGGCCACGGAAGGAGAGTTGTATGGCATTGAAGCTTGCCTGGAGGGTTGTTAACAGTGTCCAAAGAAGGGCCGGAAGTATACAGAATGGTGTCGTCTGCGTAGAGGTGGATCAGAGACTCACCAGCAGCAAGAGCGACCTCATTGATGTATACAGAGAAGAGTCGGTCCAAGAATTGAACCCTGTGGCACCCCCATAGAGACGACTGCCAGAGGTCCGGACAACAGACCCTCCGATTTGACACACTGAACTCTATCAGAGAAGTAGTTGGTGAACCAGGCGAGGCAATCATTTGAGAAACCAAGGCTGTCGAGTCTGCCGATGAGGATGTGGTGATTGACAGCGTCGAAAGCCTTGGCCAGATCAATGAATACGGCTGCACAGTAATGTTTCTTATCGATGGCGGTTAAGATATCGTTTAGGACC
This sequence comes from Oncorhynchus mykiss, assembly GCF_013265735.2. Classification (NCBI taxonomy): domain Eukaryota; kingdom Metazoa; phylum Chordata; class Actinopteri; order Salmoniformes; family Salmonidae; genus Oncorhynchus; species Oncorhynchus mykiss. Next base: position 8,150,878 of record NC_048593.1, on the reverse strand, counting down.
TTGAGCGTGGCTGAGGTGCACCCATGACCAGCTCTGAAACCAGATTGCATAGCAGAGAAGATATGGTGAGATTCGAAATGGTCGGTAATCTGTTTGTTGACTTGGCTTTCAAAGACCTTAGAAAGGCATGGTAGGATAGATATAGGTCTGTAGCAGTTTGGGTCAAGAGTGTCCCCCCCTTTGAAGAGGGGGATGACCGCAGCTGCTTTCCAATCTTTGGGAATCTCAGACGACACGAGAGGTTGAACAGGCTAGTAATAGGGGTGGCAACAATTTCGGCAGATAATTTTAGAAAGAAAGGGTCCAGATTGTCTAGCCCGGCTGATTTGTAGGGGTCCAGATTTTGCAGCTCTTTCAGAACATCAGCTGAATGGATTTGGGAGAAGGAGAAATGGGGAAGGCTTGGGCGAGTTGCTGTTGGGGGTGCAGTGCTGTTGACAGGGGTAGGAGTAGCCAGGTGGAAAGCATGGTCAGCTGTAGAAAAATGCTTATTGAAATTCTCAATTATGGTGGATTTATCAGTGGTGACAGTGTTTCCTATCTTCAGTGCAGTGGGCAGTTCGGAGGAGGTGTTCTTATTCTCCATGGACTTTACAGTGTCCCAGAACTTTTTTGAGTTAGTGTTGCAAGAAGCAAATTTCTGCTTGAAAAAGCTAGCCTTGGCTTTTCTAACTGCCTGTGTATAATGGTTTCTAGCTTCCCTGAACAGCTGCATATCACGGGGGCTGTTCGATGCTAATGCAGAACGCCATAGGATGTTTTTGTGTTGGTTAAGGGCAGTCAGGTCTGGGGAGAACCAAGGGCTATATCTGTTCCTGGTTCTAAATTTCTTGAATGGGGCGTGTTTATTTAAGATGGTTAGGAAGGCATTTTAAAAAAATATCCAGGCATCCTCTACTGATGGGATGAGGTCAATATCCTTCCAGGATACCCCGGCCAGGTCGATTAGAAAGGCCTGCTCGCTGAAGTGTTTCAGGGAGCGTTTTACAGTGATGAGAGGAGGTCGTTTGACTGCTGACCCATTACGGATGCAGGCAATGAGGCAGTGATCGCTGAGATCTTGGTTGAAGACAGCAGAGGTGTATTTAGAGGGGAAGTATGTTAGGATGATATCTATGAGGGTGCCCGTGTTTAAGGCTTTGGGGAGGTACCTGGTAGGTTCATTGATCATTTGTGTGAGATTGAGGGCATCAAGTTTAGATTGTAGGATGGCTGGGGTGTTAAGCATGTTCCAGTTTAGGTCGCCTAGCAGCACGAGCTCTGAAGATAGATGGGGGGCAATCAGTTCACATATGGTGTCCAGAGCACAGCTGGGGGCAGAGGGTGGTCTATAGCAGGCGGCAACGGTGAGAGACTTGTTTTTAGAGGTGAATTTTTAAAAGTAGAAGTTCAAATTGTTTGGGTACAGACCTGGATAGTAGGACAGAACTCTGCAGGCTATCTTTGCAGTAGATTGCAACACCGCCCCCTTTGGCAGTTCTATCTTGTCTGAAAATGTTGTAGTTTGGAATTAAAATGTCTGAATTTTTGGTGGTCTTCCTAAGCCAGGATTCAGACACAGCTAGAACATCCGGGTTGGCAGAGTGTGCTAAAGCAGTGAATAGAACAAACTTAGGGATGAGGCTTCTAATGTTAACATGCATGAAACCAAGGCTATTACGGTTACAGAAGTCGTCAAAAGAGAGCGCCTGGGGAATAGGAGTGGAGCTAGGCACTGCAGGGCCTGGATTCACCTCTACATCGCCAGAGGAACATAGGAGGAGTAGAATAAGGGTGCGGCTAAAAGCAATAAGAATTGGTCGTCTAGAACGTCTGGAACAGAGAGTAAAAGGAGGTTTCTGGGGGCGATAAAATAGCATCAAGGTATAATGTACAGACAAAGGTATGGTAGGATGTGAATACAGTGGAGGTAAACCTAGGTATTGAGTGATGAAGAGAGAGATATTGTCTCTAGAAACATCATTGAAACCAGGAGATGTCATTGCATGTGTGGGTGGTGGAACTAATAGGTTGGATAAGGTATAGTGAGCAGGACTAGAGGCTCTACAGTGAAATAAGCCAATAAACACTAACCAGAACAGCAATGGACAAGACATATTGACATTAAGGAGAGGCATGCTTAGTCGAGTGATCAAAAGGGTCCAGTGAGTGGAGAGGTTGGTTGAGGGTCACGGCGATTTACAGTGATTACAGTGCCTTGCGAAAGTATTCGGCCCCCTTGAACTTTGCGACCTTTTGCCACATTTCAGGCTTCAAACATAAAGATATAAAACTGTATTTTTTTGTGAAGAATCAACAACAAGTGGGACACAATCATGAAGTGGAACGACATTTATTGGTTATTTCAAACTTTTTTAACAGATCAAAAACTGAAAAATTGGCCGTGCAAAATTATTCAGCCCCCTTAAGTTAATACTTTGTAGCGCCACCTTTTGCTGCGATTACAGCTGTAAGTCGCTTGGGGTATGTCCCTATCAGTTTTGCACATCGAGAGACTGACATTTTTTCCCATTCCTCCTTGCAAAACAGCTCGAGCTCAGTGAGGTTGGATGGAGAGCATTTGTGAACAGCAGTTTTCAGTTCTTTCCACAGATTCTCGATTGGATTCAGGTCTGGACTTTGACTTGGCCATTCTAACACCTGGATATGTTTATTTTTGAACCATTCCATTGTAGATTTTGCTTTATGTTTTGCATCATTGTCTTGTTGGAAGACAAATCTCCGTCCCAGTCTCAGGTCTTTTGCAGACTCCATCAGGTTTTCTTCCAGAATGGTCCTGTATTTGGCTCCATCCATCTTTCCATCAATTTTAACCATCTTCCCTGTCCCTGCTAAAGAAAAGCAGGCCCAAACAATGATGCTGCCACCACCATGTTTGACAGTGGGGATGGTGTGTTCAGCTGTGTTGCTTTTACGCCAAACATAACGTTTGGCATTGTTGCCAAAAAGTTCAATATTGGTTTCATCTGACCAGAGCACCTTCTTCCACATGTTTGGTGTGTCTCCCAGGTGGCTTGTGGCAAACTTTAAACGACACTTTTTATGGATATCTTTAAGAAATGGCTTTCTTCTTGCCGCTCTTCCATAAAGGCCAGATTTGTGCAATATACGACTGATTGTTGTCCTATGGACAGAGTCTCCCACCTCAGCTGTAGATCTCTGCAGTTCATCCAGAGTGATCATGGGCCTCTTGGCTGCATCTCTGATCAGTCTTCTCCTTGTATGAGCTGAAAGTTTAGAGGGACGGCCAGGTCTTGGTAGATTTGCAGTGGTCTGATACTCCTTCCATTTCAATATTATCGCTTACACAGTGCTCCTTGGGATGTTTAAAGCTTGGGAAATCTTTTTGTATCCAAATCCGGCTTTAAACTTCTTCACAACAGTATCTCGGACCTGCCTGGTGTGTTCCTTGTTCTTCATGATGCTCTCTGCGCTTTTAACGGACCTCTGAGACTATCACAGTGCAGGTGCATTTATACGGAGACTTGATTACACACAGGTGGATTGTATTTATCATCATTAGTCATTTAGGTCAACATTGGATCATTCAGAGATCCTCACTGAACTTCTGGAGAGAGTTTGCTACACTGAAAGTAAAGGGGCTGAATAATTTTGCACGCCCAATTTTTCAGTTTTTGATTTGTTAAAAAAGTTTGAAATATCCAATAAATGTCGTTCCACTTCATGATTGTGTCCCATTTGTTGTTGATTCTTCACAAAAAAATACAGTTTTATATCTTTATGTTTGAAGCCTGAAATGTGGCAAAAGGTCGCAAATTTCAAGGGGGCCGAATACTTTCGCAAGGCACTGTAAATATTTTGTCTTGCCATTCACTCTAAATAGCACACATGATGATGGCGCCGGATGGTAGGGCTGCCATCTTATCGGCTCTTAACCAACCATGCTATTTTGTTTTGTTTTTTCGCATTGTTCGTAACTTGATAATGATGCTGCTACCGTCTCTTATGACCGAAAAGAGCTTCTGGACGTCAGAACTGAGATTACTCGCCTCAAATTGGAAGAGGAGTTCTTCTCCAATGAGTCGAACGTGAGGGATATACTACGGACACCCGACCAGGCCCAGATCCCTGTGATTGGCTGGAAAAGGAAACGTAGGTTTCGTGGAAAGAGATCAGGATGCCTTGTGAGGATCAGGAGACGAGTGGCTAATCTGCTCTTGCCTTCCATTCTGCTAGCTAACGTTCAATCGCTGGAAAATAAATGGGACGAACTGAAAGCACGTATATTCTACCAACGGAACATTAAAACTGTAATATCTCATGTTTCACCGAGTCGTGGCTGAACGAAGACATTAAGAACATACAGCTGGCGGGTTAAGCACTGTATCGGCAGGATAGAACAGCAGCCTCTGGTAAGACACGGGGCAGGGGCCTATTCATACTTGTAAACAGCAGGTGCATGATATCTAAAGAAGTCTCGGGATAAAATCTGTCATTGTTCTTTTCTTTTAGTTTTGACCGTGGCCCTTTATTTCCAATTTGGAACGATTGGAATTAGGCGTTATCACCTTTTTAAAAGGTGTATGATGGGTGTTTTTTTTTGGCCGAGTTATAATACGCGCGTACAGTTTTAGGAGGGCTTGATTTAAAACGAGTGCTCCAAGCGTTGTCTCACGTCAGATGGCGGAACACTCATCCCTCAACCGATCTCTTGTAGAATGAGCAACTTCTCTCTAAAAATAAAGATTTTGCTCATCCGCCTTACACTAGTCACTAATCACTCAGCTCTCTGACGCACTGGCTACTACGGCAATCAATGCGCCGGCTAGCAACCTAGTGCAAGCTTCTTTTGAATGGCCATACTGTAGCTAGTTTGCCAGCTTGTTGATGATGTTCTGACAAGTTATGGGACTGTTCTCATAAATCAGCATATTTCTGACAGCTGGCACTGTGCCTTGTTTCTTTGTAACACCACTGTGCAATTAGCCGCGCTGTAGAACTCTGCGCACTAATCACGGCAGAACAGATATCGTAACTCAAAACTTCACTACACTTCGCTTGAGGGAGTGTTCAGCATTGAGTGAGTGAACAACTGGCATTGTTAGCATGCCTGCCTTTTCATATGGATTGATTTGATACGGGTTCAGCCAGCAAGCAGACAATTTTTGTGCAAATTTCCAATTTCATAAGTACTGATTCTACCACCACAACACCTTAGCTAGATGTAGAATTAGGTGGTGAAAACTTGCTCATGAAAAAAAAACTTGAATATTAGCTACAGGTTCTTTTTGATGAAGAAAGAGTTGAGTGGACAATGTCATCATCTTGGTAACATTTTTTAAATGTTAGGACAGCATATTGTGGCCAAACTTCTCTTTAGCTAGCCCATGAGTGTTTGCAAGTTAACACGATGACGGCCATCTGCACTGATATCTGACAGGACAAATGTGCGCCAGGTTAAGAAATATCAATGTTTTTTTTCAGTGTGCGCAGATATTTAGTGAAATTTACACAATGTTTACAAATGAGGCCTCAGGAGAGAGACGCTGTGCACCATTCAAGGTCATAAAAATGTCCTAAAGTCTCATTCCAAATCATTCAGTGGTGTCAATGGAATCGGTGTGCAAAAAAATCCATTAGATTCAACCCCACATGACTGGGTTCATACAGAACATAAAATATCAGTTATCAGTTCTAAAAGATCCTCTAAAGGATCTAATGGGCTTGATATGCACTAACAGATCCCCTTGGATCCTTTTCAGCCCCCCGGTCTAATGGAGATCCTACCAGATCCTGTAACGGATCCTAACAGATCTTCTCCAATCCCCAGGTCTAATGGAGGTTCTCCCAGATCGTTGCACCATGATTGCCAAGAAGGAGCTGGTGTACGCGGGCACGGTGGGCATTGTGTCCTGGCTGGGCGGCATCGTCTTCATCAACCGCAACAAGACCAGCGATGCCAAGAGCGTCATGGCCGACGCTGCCAAGACCATGCTGGACGACCAGGTAATTCTACAGGACTAATCTATGGGACCGCATGATTATACATGTAGCCCTCTGCTGTACTCTGGGCTTTGCCAAAGTCATGATTAACTCCAACCTGATTGGCAATTATGCCAGATAGTGAGATGGAGCATAACACTGAGGCGACTGATTTTGAACATTCCCAAGCCAATATATACTGAAACTTAACCCATTCAAGTTTGAACACTTGATATTTGTGTTTTTCTATTCTAATTTCTTGCTGAGCATCTAGTAGAGGTCGACCGATTTAATCGGAATGGTCGATTTAATTAGGGCCGATATTTATTCTATTTATTTATTTTTTGTACCTTGTCAGCTCGGGGATTCAATCTTGCAACCTTACAGTTAACTAGTCCAACGCTCTAACCACCTGATAACATTGCACTCCACGCCTGTTACATTGCACTCCACGCCTGTTACATTGCACTCCACGCCTGTTACGCGAATGCAGTAAGAAGCCACGGTAAGTTGCTAGCTAGCATTAAACTTATCTTATAAAAACAATCATAATCACTAGTTAACTACACATGGTTGATGATATTACTAGTTTATCTAGCGTGTCCTGCGTTGCATATAATCGATGCGGTGCGTATTCGCAAAAAAGGACTGTCTTGCTCCAATGTGTACCAAACCATAAACATCAATGCCTTTCTTAAAATCAATACACCGAAGTATATATTTTTAAACCTGCATATTTTGCTTAAAGAAATCCAGGTTAGCAGGCAATAATTTCACCTGGTTAATGTCACTTGCGTTCATTGCACGCAGAGTCAGTGTATATGAAACCGTTTGGGCCGCCTAATTTGCCAGAATTTTACGTAATTATTACATAACATTGACGGTTGTGCAATGTAACAGGAATATTTAGACTTAGGGATGCCACCCGTTAGATAAAATACGGAACGGTTCCGTATTTCACTGAAAGAATAAATGTCTTGTTTTCGAGATGATAGTTTCCGGATTCGACCATATTAAAGACCTAAGGCTCGTATTTCTGTGTGTTATTATGTTATAATTAAGTCTGATTTGATAGAGCAGTCTGACGGAGCGATGGTAGGCACCAGCAGGCTCATAAACATTAATTCAAACTGCACTTTCCTGCGTTTTGCCAGCAGCTCGTTGCTGTGCTTCAAGCATTGAGCTGTTTATGATTTCAAGCCTATCAACTCCCAAGATTAGGCAGGTATAACCGATGTGAAATGACTAGCTAGTTAGCGGGGTGCGCGCTAATAGCGTTTCAAACGTCACTCGCTCTGAGACTTGGAGTGGTTGTTCCCCTTGCTCTGCAAGGACTGCGGCTTTTGTGGAGCGATGGGTAACGCTGCTTCGAGGGTGGCTGTTGTCGATGTGTTCCTGGTTTGAGCCCAGGTAGGAGCGAGGAGAGGGACGGAAGCTATACTGTTAACACTGGCAATACTAAAGTGCCTATAAGAACATCCAATAGTCAAAGGTATATGAAATACAAATGGTATAGAGAGAAATTGTCCTATAATTCCTATAATAACTACAACCTAAAACTTATTACCTGGGAATATTGAAGACTCCTGTTAGAAGGAACCATCAGCTGTCATATGTTCTGAGCAAGGAACTTAAACGTTAGCTTTTTTTTTTTTTACATGGCACATATTTTACTTTTACTTTCTTCTCCAACACTTTGTTTTTGCATTATTTAAACCAAATTGAACATGTTTCATTATTTATTTGAGGCTAAATTGATTTTATTGATGTATTATATTAAGTTTAAATAAGTGTTAATTCAGTATTGTAATTGTCATTATTACAAATCTATATATTTTTAAATCGTCCGATTAACCGGTAATGGCTTTTTTTGGTCCTCCAATAATCGGTATCGGCGTTAAATCATAATCGGTCGACCTCTAGTATCTAGGTCCATCTCCACCACTGATATTGACATACTGTGTCCATGCTTCCTCATGGGCCTCACCTTTGACCCCTGACCTTTGCACCCGGTAGATCCGGCTGTGGGTGTTCCCTGAGGGCACACGGAACCAGAGGGGCGACCTGCTGCCCTTCAAGAAGGGAGCCTTCCACCTGGCAGTGCAGGCACAGGTGAGCCACATGGCTGTGTCCGTTTATGTCCACGCCTATATTTCAGTGGTCACTCTATTTGGAGGCAGTTGGTGTGTGTGTGGTGATCTGGATTTAGATTTTGGTGTTTACTGGGTATTGGGACTCTGGTAGTATGGGGTTGTGGTCGTGGGTGTGGGTATTATACCTATTTAGGACACAAGGGGGAGCTAACATCCTAACGTGGTTACTGATATCAGATATTTTCACTACCTTTGTCAGAGAGAGAAAGATAGCCAGAGAGATGGAGGGATGGAGGGAGATGGAAATGGTTTGAGGTAACTGAGAGAGGGTGATAGGATGAGTGTTGGTGTGAGAAAGACACGGGTAGGTTTTCTGAGGTGAGAAGAGTGGGGGATACACAAAGGATTAGTCTTTAGTGTTGCTACTTCAGGGCCAAGCTTTCAATCTCTCAGTTCAAAAGCTGCTGTCGGTACTGAAGGTCGGATATCTCTCTCTACACTATTGTTCATGCTCTTGTCTCTCAGCGCCAGTCAGTGAGGGAAGGACAGCGGGGTGGACAGAGGGGAGGTAGATGTGTGTACAGACAGTCTGTGCAGCTGGGTCAGCCATGCATGTTATTGTCTGTATCTGATTGTTCATGTTTGTATTTGTCTTGCCCGAGGAAAGGAAAAATCACTGAAAAGATTAAACTTATCTTGGAAAAAATAATAGTATTTAGGTACCCAGGGCGTGAATCGAATGTGGAACGAACTGTCATGGTAACTCTCGCTCTCTCCCTCAATTCGCTTTATCTCACTCTCTTCCTCTCGCTCCTAGGCTCCTATCATCCCCATTGTGTTCTCATCCTACAGTAACTTCTACCTACGTAAAGAAAAGCTGTTCAACTCGGGTACAGATCACACTTTGAAATTCATAGTGAAATTGCTCATACACAGCTACTCTTGAAATGAACTGCTCATGACATGCATAGAAAGATGTATTTTGGTTGCATGCAAACATGTTGATGAGGGATGTGCTGATAATGATGGTTGGACTGATGATGATGATGCTATGCTCAAACCAGGGACCATCAAGTTGAAGATCCTTCCGAAGATCGAGACGAAGGGCATGACGTCAGACGACGTGGCCGGCCTCTCCGACAAGTCCTACGGCCTCATGCGCTCAGTCTTCCTGAGCATCTCTGGCTTCGCCCCCTTAACCCAGAGCAACGGGCCCCCCTCACACCACTGAACATTTCCCATGTCCGAGACACCAAAACCTACCCTACCTATTTAAAATGTTTATTTCTCCCCCGTCCTCCGCATCGTCCCAGCTCCCTACCTACGTACCCAATGTTTAGGTCAAATATATTGGCACCCTTAAGGTGCAGAATGTTCCATTTTCTCTTTTCAAAACTGTTTGAATGGACCTGCAACTTACCACAGGTGTGAGATAAATTACACAACGAGATATTGCCTCTAATCAAGAGTCCAGGACATTTTTCTTTGAAATGTGCAGTTGTAAACACCGTTTTCAATTTCAACTTGTTTTTGAAGAAATAGAGAGTTGTGCAAGGGTGCCAATATATTTGACCACATCTGTACCAGGATACAACGCACACACCAGGCCTCTGTCATGAACTCATCTGTTGTTTTGGCCTGGTATAGTTTGGTTCTGGTTGGCTCCTGCTCTGAGCCAGCCCCCATACAGTGCAGTCCTGACTCCTCACGACAGAAGACCTGTTGGCTCTGCAGGTTATGAGTAGAGTGACGGACCGACGGCAAGCGAAACGGAACATTATTAATGTGCGTTCATCATGCATGCTTGGGGATACCTTTTTTTCTACCTCCACCTTTTTAAAAGAGGCTTTATTGTTATTGTATTTTATTTTTTAAATGTTTACATTTCAGTGGTGGTACTTTCGCTTTTTTTCCCTTCCTTCTGGCTCAACTTTTTTGTTTTTTCATATGTTGACGGTGGATATTTTTATTTTCCTCTGGTGCTGCCTTAACTTTTTTTTTCTTAATGTGCTATAAAAGACACGCACAGCACACAACCACCCTGCTTTAACACACGCAAACCACTCCCACCGCTAACACACACGCACAACACACCACGGTACCCCCTCCCACAACACCCCACCCAACCCCAATCCTCCCCTGTTTTGTTGTGCATACCAGCCTCTTGCCTCTTGAAGGAGTAGGGAACCAGGGTCTGGACTATGGGTCTTGAGGGGAGATGGAGGGCAACAGAGCGAAAGGAGAGGTCAGTAGTTGACCAGTTGAACAAGTTGACTTGTTCTTCATCTGTGTCTCAACTCTATCGTTACATGCAGTGCATTCGGAGAGTATTCAGACCCCTTGACCTTTTCCACATTTTGTTACGTTACAGCCTTATTCTAAAATTTATTAAATCGTTTTCCCCCATCAATTGACACACACAATGACAAAGCAAAAAGAGGATTTTTAGAAATGTTTGCACATTTTATTTAAAAAAAAAAAGCGCTGCAGAAATGTTTTGGTGCGTCGACACAGTCCTGTCTCACAGCTCGACGGACAATTGCTTCGACCTCATGGAATGATTATTGCTCTGACATACTGTCAACTGTGGGACCTTTTAATATTGACAGGTGTGTGCTTTTCCAAATCATGTCCAATCAATTGAATTTACCACAGGTGGACTCCAAGTTGTAGAAACATCTCAATGATGATCCATGTTAACCTGAGCTCAATTTCAAGTCTCATATCAAAGGGTCTGAATACTTATGTAAATAAGCCATTTCTGTTTATTATTTTTAATGAAGTTGCAAAAATGTCAACTTGTTTTTCACTTTGTCACAATTAGGGAATTGTGTGTAGATGAGGATTCTTTTTTTAAACGTTTTTAGAATAGGCTGTAACGTAACAGTGAAAAAAGTCAAGGGGTCTGAATACACTGTACATACCACACTTGCTTCTCAATCCATGTGATCAAAATAGCTCAATAACATACTGTGACGACGCCAAACAACAAGCTATACAAAGTACAACGACGACGAGAACAATCATCAGTGAATTCATGGACTCTAGTAGACTCAACGATTTACAAACATTGTGCATTGTTGGTGTACTAGGCTGGCAGGTAGCCTAGTGGTTAGAGCATTGTGCCAGTAACCAGGTCACTAGTGTGAATTCCAGAGCCAACAAGGTGAAAAATCTGTCTGTGCCCTTGAGCAAGGCACTTAAACCTAATTGCGCCAGGGCCGCCGTTGATAATGGCAGACCCTGGCCGTGACCTCTCTCTGAGGGTGTCTCGGGGAGTTGGGATATGCAAAAATACACATTTCCACACATGTATTAATACACATTGTACATGTGTGAAATAGGACATAAATAAGCACCCACCAAATTATTATTAATTATTTTCCCCCAACAGCTTAGAAATAACATTGTACAAAAAGTGTATTTTCTTCAGCTGTGTTATATATTTAGCTTTATATATATTTCTACATATGATCGTTTATTTCGCTTGTAATAAAACAACGGGCTCATTTGGTAGAGGGTGGCGCTTATAACACCAGGGCTGTGGGTTTGATTCCTCACCCATACGTATGCAGCCATGACTAAATCGCTGTAGGGTAAAAGTGTCTGCTAAATGGCCTACACTTTTTTTTTGTCTTCTCAAATATCACTCTATTTAAAGAAGTGTCAGATGATTTCATGAAGTTCAAGATTCCGTTTTGTGCCATGTGCAAGTGCTTTAAACGTTACACAGTGGAGAGAGGTTTTACTGAGGGGGAGTGTTTTAAACGTTACACAGTGGAGAGAGGTTTTACTGAGGGGGAGTGTTTTAAACGTTACACAGTGGAGAGAGGTTTTACTGAGGGGGAGTGTTTTAAACGTTACACAGTGGAGAGAGGTTTTACTGAGGGGGAGTGTTTTTAAACCTACCACTGGGGAGTGATCTAGATGTTACAGTACAACGTGTTTTAAATGTAACAAGTGATCTGTTAGTGATTGATCGTTTTTCATGGTTTCCAATGACAAATCTGTTACTCATCCTCGCTGCACTGCGGTGATGACGGTAGAAACAGTCGCCAGGTTTCACATTTCAAATCGATTGTTTGACACAAAGTTGTTTTTATGGTCCTCTTAAGTATAATTTGTTACTAATGGTGCATTTCCAATGAGGATTTACCGCAGTGATTTACCCAAAAGGCTCACACTTTTTGGTTTCTATCTACGTGATCTAGCTGTCTCACTGGGCCATGGCTCCGGCAGACCTGCTCTAACTTGGACGCAAGGCCCTGGGAACTTTTCCGCTGGCATTTACATAGCAATAGCTAACTGAAATGTAACGCCTTCCCACGAAACAACTGTCTTGAATGATGCAGATGTTGTTGATTCTGCACGTCCTAGTCACTCTTGATGTAAACACAATTACACTAGAGCTTCCATTTAACCAACACTGGCAACCCATTGGTGTGGGGGTTAAGTCTTAATGGAAAAGCACCATAACTAACTACTAATAAACTGCTCGTTTCAGCCTAGCCCAAAAAATACATATCTGAAGAGGTGAAATAGGAATCAAATGCTCCTCAAACTGAACACCACAAACCTGTATTTTGCTAACCCCTGTGATACCCGTAGTTAAGAAGTAAAATATAGCCTAATAAATTGAGCAATTATCAATTGCTCTAAAACAATCTTGGCATCGTAACAGCACAGTAACGACTCTTGTAAGTCTTTTGCTTGGCCAAATGTTCCCTATTGGTACCTGGTAACTAGGAGGGCTGCTGTCCGAGTGGTTACCTTAGCTTTAAACTTGAGAAACGGATCCTGTTTCTACTATAGCTGAATGAGGAATAGGGATATGTGTTAAGGGAATGTCTCAACACCTACTGTAGTTTTCGGACCAATTTATGATGCGCAAAACCGAACTAAGAATACATTTATTTTATCGATGGATGGTGTATGATATGTAAAGTCTGACTGCAGTTTAGAAGGCTTGGGCTATTTAAAAAAAAAAAAAAAAGTAATTGGCTGAGATTTGTGACGTTTTAGCCTTCTGTCAAAAGGTGGTACAGTAATCATCAAATTTAGGATTGTGAAGTAATTAAACTTGAGGTTTATATTTTGTAATTAATAGACAGATGACGTCTTACAGTATTGATACTTTTTATTTATGGCAATGCAGTTTCTTATCAATTGCGTACAGATCTTAACCTTTTTGTATTTGCTGCTTTTACTTTACAGTTTGATCAATGTCGTTTGCAGCCTTTTGCCTGTCAAAAACGCCAGTGTGAATGTATTTCAGCATTCATGATTTATTTTGTGTGCTACTCTAAACGCAGCCCACTTCTTATATTATGCCCAATTATTGGCAAAAGCTGATCTGATTTGGTCGAAAGACCAATTCGTAAAAACGTATCAGAATTGTGCTACCTGTGTATATGCAGCCTTAATTGCATGTAATTTAGTCTTTTTTCTTTCAAGTATAACATATTCCAATAGAATGTTATCTTGCATAATGTTGGTTTTGACTCTGCAAAATGTGTCTGATGAAATGTATTTATTTGAAATTAAGTGTTAAATTAGTTAACCTCTAGAATGCATTTTTTTTTAAATTTCTTGTGCACTTAAACTTCCTGAGGAGCAGGGTTTGTGGTCAATCAATTCAGAAAATAAATGTAATTTACAAATCCAATTATCCTCAATTCTTCTGAGACAAATATGGAATTAGAATTTGTTTACTTCCTGAAATGGTATTGATAAATTGCTCACGTTTGTAGGAGTGAAAACATTGTGTTCCGTCTGGCAATAAACCTGTATACTACTACGCCTCTTCATAGTCAAGTGGCTGCAAGAGCTTTAGTGTCACCTGCTGGACTCTTGGCTTATTTGGCTCCTAGGGATAAATCAACTCGGCCCTCGGGCTTTACTCATCTTTGTTATTGAAGACCAATAACACCATTTAAGTAAAATACATACGCCAGTCGGTCCCGATACATAAAATGAATCTGTGACATCTGTTTTTGTTCACAGGAGAGTATATTTATGAGAGTATTTTAAAATGTTTTTGCTTATCCTCATGTGGGGGTGTTACATTTTGTTTAATCCTGCAACAAAGATGTTTTGAATGTTTAAAGATGCTACCAATTTGGCACTAACCAAATGTAAACTGTCAATGATTTTAGACAATGGTCAAGAGTTGGCCTATGATTATTTTCATGGGCGTTTTATAACTCAACTTCCTAGTGTGTCAGCTAAAAGCGCCAGACTCGACCGTGATAACTCGACAGGCTCTGCAACACAACCTTGTTGGTTGATCTGGTGTTTTTTTTGTGTTTTTTTTCACAATTAAATTGGAAAAATATTTAAAATATTCAAAATGATTAATTAAGCATGGTGAGTTTGGGTGGTGTATAAAAATGATCTTAAAATATTCTATGAGTTTCACCAAAGCTATTAAAGTGTAATCTGTTCGTAGCTTAAGATAACTATGTTCAACTGAGCTGGCCAAAGTGTCTTGTCTTATGACATCCTGGTGAGCCTTCTGTGTGTGATGTTTGATGAATGCCTTGGAAAATGATAAATAAATGTCATTTGTTTCTTAAAGAGCTGTTACTTTATTGCCGTGTGTGTTATTTCATTTTAAATGATCATTTTATCCTTGGACACTCAGGCTTTGCAGATGAGATTTAGGATGGCTCTGGCAATACAATTTTTTTTCTAACTCTCCATTGAATTGACATTGGAACTAATATTTTTGTTCAGAAAAATATAAATGCAACATTTTTATTGAGTTAGTTCATATAAGGAAATCAGTCAATTGAAATACATTCATGAGGCCCTAATCTATGGATTGGGTGCCAGGCCCACACACTAGGGAGCCAGGCCCAGCCAATCAAAATTAGTTTTTTTTTTTCACACAATGTTTTTTATTACAGGCAGAAATACTCCTCAGTTTCATCAACTGTCTGGGTGGCTGGTCTCAGACGATCCAGCAGGTGAAGAATCCAGATGAAGGTCCTGCAACATTTTCTAAAATGACATTGGAGGCGGCTTATGGTAGACAAATTAACATCAAATTCCCTTGCAACAGCTCTGGTGGACTTCCCTGCAGTCAGCATGCCAATTGCATGCTACCTCAACTTGACACATCTGTGGTGTTGTGTGATCAAACTGCACATTTTAGAGTGGCCTTTTATTGTTCCCAGCACAAGGTGCACCTGTGTAATGATCATCCTGTTTAATCAGCTTCTTGAGATGCAAAACTGTCAGGTGGATTGATTATCTTGGCAAAGGAGAACTGCTCACTAACAGGGATGTAAACAAATTTGTGCACAAAATGAGAAAAAAGCTTTTTCTGCATATGGACATTTCTGGGATCTTTTGTTTCAGCTCATGAAACATGGGACCAACACTTCCATGTTGTGTTTATATTTTTCAGTATAGGAATGTGTTTGAGTGGTCAAAATGAGATATTGATCTGTATAGTTACTTTTCTTCCAAGTGGCTTCACATAAAAAACAATCTAAATTCACACACAATAAATCCTCTACTAGACATTTTTAATTGATCCATTTTATTACAAAAAGGTACAAAGCTATGTAAAAAAAAATAAAAAGAATAAAAAAAGGCAACTGTCTATTGTAGCTCTGAGATAAGCAAGGAATTATAACTTAAATAGATAAATACAGATGTCCATGCGAGACCCACCATGGGGGCTCTGACAGTGAAACCAGCTGCACTGATGTGAACCTAAGACACGGAAACCAGATACATCAAAGTCAAAATGGCTGTTTGACCTTAGACTCTCAGATTGTCCAGTAATGTGGTAATGGGAGAACGAGGCCCCAGTAACCCTGCCACAGGTACTGATGTTACGCTATTCTATGTCTTTTGGTAGAACAGCAATGTAAAGACATGAAATCATGCTGTTGGGAGAGAAAAGAGACTCAGCACATGACAGGTTTGCCCATCATAGAGCTAGTCTTTGGCTAGCTCATTTATTTTAAACTTTTATTTAACTAGGCAAGTCAGTTAAGAACAAATTCGTATTTACAATGACGGCCTACCCCGGCCAAACCCTCCCCTAACACAGACGACGCTGGGCCAATTGTGCGCCGCCCTATAGGACTCCTGATCACGGCCAGTTGTGATACAGCCCGGGATCGAACCCAGATCTGTAGTGATGCAGTGCCTTAGACTGCTGCGCCACTCAATGAACCCTGAAACATACACACAAACTACAGGGGAGCTTTGTTAGAGCCCCGTTCTTGTGCAGAGCCTCGTTCTGAATGTTAATGCACATCGCTTGTGGTACGGTTTTGGAAACATAAGGATCTTTCATATCAGTGAGAAATAATTGTAAAAAAAACAAAAGGTTAAATTACTACACACCTTTTATATGGTTAGGCTGAGTGTTCCCATGCACACACCCATATCTCCATGTTGCAGCGCTTGTTTGCGGAAGACAGATGGTGGACAGAGACGACCACCTGTGCTAATTAGCTATCTAGAGTGTGTTCGAACACCTGTGTGTATGTGTAACTGGGGAGGAAGTGTAGTTTGAAGGCTGGAGGCACACAGACGTAAGGATCTGGGCAAACCTGTTTCAGTAAGTATATTTTTTATTTGAAAGATTCATTCCCGCTGATATGAAAGATACGTTTTCTATGTTTAAGAAACCGTATCGGAAGGTGATGATTATGGACTGTTCTGAATGTTAAAACAGCGTTGGAATTGTAGTTCACATGGTGCTACCGGTAACTAGTGTTTATAGCTGAGAACCCTTGAGATAAGGCAGAATGCCTTGTTAATGCCTTGGGTTCTCGAGAGCAAGTCTTTGGGCTGGTACATGAACATGAATGCACAAACCGTTGAGTAGGCCTATGTTCTGCTAACTTTCTTCCTCCTACCATATCCCTGGGCTGGGGCAATCATTCCATTCCTATTATTATTATTGTGTTGTGGATTCCGACTGTGGAGATGTCTGGTTGGTTTTCACCCAGTCATGTTCTGTGTCTAATTTTCCTGGCAGGAACCTGTAGGGAGGACAGAAAAGTGGAAAAATCAGTCCCACTGGGCACATGCCAATTCAATGTCTATTCCACTTTGGTTCAACGTAATTTCATTGAAAAGACGTGGGAACAACATTGATTTAACCAGTGTGTGCCCAGTGGGGTGTTACTATCTATAGTCAAACAAATCATTTCACATCCACTTCAAGCCTCTATATGGCCAATTTGTCCTGTCCAACAAGAGAAGTACAACGAAAATACATTTTTAACTGTGTGTTTATCCACTCACAGGTACCGAGGCGTTCCTCGAGGAAGCCGATTTGTTCGCTGAGTGAGTCGATGCGGTCCAGCTGCTGGAAGGAGTGAGACAGGAAGCTGGTCTTCTCAGACACGCCCTCGTCCAGCGACATGGGGAACAGACTGGTGAAGGGGGCTAGGACCAACTGGAGCTTCTGGAGGGAAGGGGGGAGAGAGATTCAATTCTACTGTAATCCACGGAGCATTAGCAACATGTATTCTAATGAAAAACTCATAAAGGCTTTTAAAAGGTCAGTGTCTAGTGTTTCAAAGGATGCTGGGTTTTGTGAGTGTGTGTTCTCTGTCGTTTAACAAAGGTTCATGATTACATTGTGAGTGGTATTTGATATTACTAGGGCTGGGTCAAGGTGAGTGGTGGATGCTAGAGGGGCATTAGCAAGGGTTATAAGGGGGACTTTACACCCGAGTGTACACCCGTTCACGAGAGCGTGTGTGTGTTCATGTGACGGTAGAGGAGTGCAGTTGTACCTGCTCGAGCAGCTCTACTCTGTTCTTCAGGCTCTGTACCTCCTCTGTGACCCTTTCACCTGTAGACAACACACAAACACACACATGAAAATAGAATGTGGATCACCACGATCTAAAACACCCTCTAACTGCACACCAAGGTTGCTTATAGAGAGAAAACGTTTTGAAGACGAGGGGTTACTGCCTGGACTTTTCCGATAAGAACACCGATTTTCCTTTTCTGTTGCCAAACGCTTTGATACGATGAAACCTACAGAATATGACCCGGGAGGGTTAGCTTACAGAGAGGTTCAACAGAGGGGGAAAGAGTGTAATGGTTCATCCTTCCTATTCTATCAAACGCTTGGACTTGTGACATGTCTTTGAGATAGATATTGCCTCTAGCATCTTGCACTGATCCTGCTACAGAGTGATTCATAAGCAGAGCTATAAAACAAACGGGAAGAGACCCGAAGAACCACATGCTGGCTGGGGAATTCAGTTCTTTGGGTGAAGCCGGTGACAAATCCATAAATTAGTCTGCATAAGGGTCTGAGAATATGGGAAAATGACAGACACACACCATATAACTGACAGAGAGGGCACTATGAACAGACACACAGTCCATCATGCCTTCTCTAAACATGTCGTCCTATCGGTTACAGGACAAGGAGGGGTGAGCTGGGCTGGAGTCCAACCAGTCACCAAGTGTCCCCCTGCTCCCCACGACAGGTCCCCAGAGCTAGGGGTTCAGAGCTGGGGTAGGAACCCGCGTCTTGGAGCTAGGGTCAAACTGAGAACAGTTTTATCTCTCCCAGATGTGGCCTATTATTGAGACAAGAGGACGGGGGGGAGCGATGACCCCCAGCAGACGAGGTTGATGGAGCTGGAATGAGAGCGCTAGTCCCAGCCAAGAAGAGGGAGAGAGAAGGAAGAAAAAAGGCTCCAGAAATGGGGGGAGGAGGAGGGGGTCAGACGAGAGCTGTTACGGTCTGAGCAGAGCATTTATTCCCATGTTTATCTCGGTGATCTTCATCAACATCAGACGTCAGCCTGGATATGAACAGTTAAAGGATATAATAGGGCCATTAACCACAACACTGATGTTGCTGCTGCGACTGCCTGCTGGCCTTGCACTCGGTTGGCCAAGGAGAACACTTCTGTACTGAGCCTGCACATATTCCCCCAACTAACTTCCCCTCACCCACGTCACTTTCACCAAGTACAGAGATCTGTCATATGTTTTTTTCCTGCTGTTTTTCTCACTTTGTGCTGATTAAGCAAAAGATCTCCTTAACCCCTATTCATCCATCCACAAACACACACACACACACCCTCCACCATACATCCATCCTCAGCCACAGCCACACTCAGGGGGGTGAACAGCCTGTCTAAGTTTAGCTGAGAAGAGCCATATTGTGTGAATTTGGTCCTAACCACATTTTCCTGAAAGTGGTTAAGAGAAAGAGGTCATTGGTTTGGCAACGCTGCCACTTCTACTTTATGTACAGTACTACCAGTTTTTATGTCTTTACGTGTGTTTAACACATGAAATGAATCTGAATCTTGAATCATGAATCTTTCCTGTATATCTCCCCTCTATCTAGACCAGTGTTTCCCAACTTCGGTCCTCGAGTACCCCCAACAGCACACATTTTTATTGTTGTAGCCCCGGACAAAAACATCTGATTCATCTTGTCAAGGGCTTTATGATTAGTTGAATCAGGTGTGCTTGTCGGGGCCACAACAAAAATATGTACTGTTGGTGGGGTCCTCAAGGACCGGAGTTGGGAAACACTGGTCTAGACAGAGGAAAAGGGGGGACATGATTAGTCTTTTGAGAGGTTATGAGTGTACGGTATGTTAACATACATATTATTGTCCAGACACTTCTAGACAAGAGGTTATTTTAGCTCGTTGCTATGTTACGCCAAACAAAGCACATCTATAGCTAGGTTTCCATCCAATTGGCTACAGATTTTCATGCAAATGTTCTGCATAAAGAAAATATTCACATTTTCCCACCAGTGGTGTGTTTCCACCAAACTGATTTGTTGCGGATAGAAATCAGTGCGTGACGATGTAGTGTACACAAAATGGTTTTTCCACTCTACCAATAGTTTTGTCACAAAAACCGTAGTGTTAAATTGCAAATGTGCAACTCTGGTCTTGGTACATGTGCTCTAGTCAACAGCTCTCAGATACAGTGCTGGTAGGCTACTCTACATGATGAGATTCTAGATAATAGCGAGAATATTTTTTATTTGTCAAGCATCGATCATCATGTCACCAGAATAAGAGCCTCAATATTTATTGGAAAGGAGCAACAAGCTCATCACCTTATTTCATCTGTCGCCTAATAAACTGCATGCTTTCTCGAGTCGTAGTGGGAGGACCACACAGCATATCATCACGTTACTCCAAGTTCACTTCAATATGATGGTTATTATATCAATATTTGCGCCTTAAAGGCGTTTCGCCGCCATTTCTCGCATAATACAAAAAAGTCTCACCATGTCGAACGAAACAAATGATCTGTCGGTATTTATAAAATTGTACCGAAACCTGTTTCCATTACAGTTGTTGTGATTTATTTTTTTTAGGCGGTATGACTTTACTGTGGAAGGAAACGTGGTTTCCTTTTTGTCCGAGTGATATGCAGCAGTTTAGAGAAAAGCTTGAGTGTGTGAAAGTGCGGGAGAGAAGCATGCTTCACTCAATACTAAACGAAAGTTCTGTAAACGTGGGACGTTTTCCTAAGCAAAGGATAAGGAAGATAGAGATAAGTCTACATCAATCTATGTTGAAACAGCAGTTATCAGCATGGTTCATCTGGTCATACCATACTGTACATGAACACACTTGGTTGTTGAGCGCCTGTGGTCCACTTGCAGTTGGTACCAGTCGCAGTGCATTATTACTCACGGTACGAGTTGAGATTGGCATAGCGCGTACCAAAAGTAATAATGGACAGCGAGCCTGGCTATTGTCCTGTCTCCTCTTCACTCCCATTGGAGGCTCTGCCGGAACACACACACACACACACACACACACACACACATACACACACACATAGCACATGATTGATTACTATGCCTGTGGATGAATAGTGAGAGGAGGTAGGTGTACCTGTATCACTGGAGGGGGGTCTGTAATCGTTTGCTGCTGCCTGGCTGGGGCGGGTGGGAGAGGCGGGAGGGGCAGGAGGTGGAGGAGGAGGAGGAAGGCTCTCACAGGAGTGTCTGTCTCTTGCCAGCCTGTGGCCCTCTCTACAAACACACCGGTAGCTGCCTGCCATGTTCACACACTTATGAGAACAGGGCTGCTGCTCACTGCACTCATCCACATCTGATTGAGAGAGGGAGGGAGAGTCACTGATGTTGTTTATTTAAGTGTGCTAGCATTAGTGTGTGAGTGTGTAGGTGTGTGTATGCGTGTACCTGTTTGGCAGTGTCGTCCTATCCAGCCCAGAGGACAGACACAGTGGTTGGGTCTTAAACACGTTCCTCCGTTCATACAGGACTGGACACACACCGCTGGTTAGGACAGAAATAGCATAAGAAACAAACACACACACACGACATATGGGATGCTAGGAGAGCGTCAGCTGCCGTTACCTTGGTTACAGTTGTGTGAGTGGAGTTGTCGCCAGCCCGGGCAGCATTCTGGATAAGAGTGTGAGAGTGGCGGCGCTCTGGTCACCTGACGGTAGGCCACCCTGTACACTGTCCTGAAGAAAACACACAAAAGAGAGTGAAAGGTTAGACAGGGTCTGTGCTGCCGACATAGAGTCAGTTAGGTGTGAATAATGATCCTGAGAAATCGAGACTGGTCTGTTACACTGTAGAGTAGCATTTAGTCAGATTCCCCTATCTGTCAACGTTGTGTGTGATGAGCTCCTAGAGTTTTCTCCATGTAAGCAGAGAAGAATGTACACTACATGACCAAGAGTATGTGGACACCTGCTCGTCGAACATCTCATTCAAAAATTATGGGCATTAATATGGAGTTGGTCCCCCCTTTGCTGTTATAACAGCCTCCACTCTTCTGGGAAGGCTTTCCAGTAGATGTTGGAACATGCTTTCATTCAGCCACAAGAGTAATAATGAGGTCGGGCACTGATGTTGAGCGATTAGGCCTGGCTTGCAGTCGGCGTTCCAATTCATCCCAAAGGTGTTTGATGGGGTTCAGGTCAGGGCTCTGTGCAGGCCAGTCAAGTTCTTCCACATCGATCTCGTCAAAACCATTTCTGTACGGACCTTGCTTTGTGCACAGGGACATTGTCATGTTGAAACAGGAAAGGGCTTTCCCCAAACTGTTGCCATAAAGTTGCAAACACAGAATTGTCTAGAACGTCATTGTACGCTGTAGCGTTAAGATTTCCCTTCACTGGAACTAAGGGGCCTAGCCAGAACCATGAAAAATAGCCCCAGATCATTATTCCTTCTCCACCAAACTTTACAATTGGCACTATGCATTTGGGCAGGTAGCGTTCTTATGGCATCTGCCAAACACAGATTTGTCCATCGCACTGCCAGATGGTGAAGCATGATTCATCACTCCAGAGAACGTGTTTCCACTGCTCCAGAGTCCAATGGCGGTGAGCTTTACACCACTCCAGCCAATGCTTGGCATTGCGCATGGTGATCTTAGGCTTGTGCTCGGCCATGGAAGCCCATTTCATGAATCTCCCAACGAAGAGTTTGTGTGCTGACGTTGCTTCCAGAGGCAATTTGGAACTCGGTAGTTAGTGTTGAAACCGAGGACAGACTATTTTTTACACGCTACTCGCTTCAGCTCTCGGCGGTCCCATTCTGTGAGCTAGTGTGGCCTACCACTTTGTGGCTGAGCTGTTGCTCCTAGACGTTTCCACTTCACAATAACAGCGCTTACAGTTGACTGGGGCAGTTCTAGCTGGGCAGCAATTTGACTTGTTCGAAAGGTGGCGTCCCATGACGGTGCCACGTTGAATGTCACTGAGCTCTTGTTTAAGGCCATTCTACTGTCAATGTTTGTCTATGGAGATTGCATGGCTGTGTGCTCGACTTTATACATCTGAAATAGCCGAATCCACTAAATTGAAGGGGTGTACACATACTTTTGGATATACAGTGGGGCAAAAAAGTATTTAGTCAGCCACCAATTGTGCAAGTTCTCCCACTTAAAAAGATGAGAGAGGCCTGTAATTTTCATCATAGGTACACTTCAACTATGACAGACATTGTAGGATTTTTTATGAATTTATTTGCAAATTATGGTGGAAAATACATATTTGGTCAATAACAAAAGTTTATCTCAATAGTTTGTTATATACCCTTTGTTGGCAATGACAGAGGTCAAACGTTTTCTGTAAGTCTTCACAAGGTTTTCACACACTGTTGCTGGTATTTTGGCCCATTCCTCCATGCAGATCTCCTCTAGAGCAGTGATGTTTGGGGGCTGTTGCTGGGAAACACGGACTTTCAACTCCCTCCAAAGATGTTCTATGGGGTTGAGATCTGGAGACTGGCTAAGCCACTCCAGGACCTTGAAATGTTTCTTACGAAGCCACTCCTTCGTTGCCCGGGCAGTGTGTTTGGGATCATTGTCATGCTGAAAGACCCAGCCACGTTTCATCTTCAATGCTCTTGCTGATGGAAGGTTTTCACTCAAAATCTCACGATACATGGCCCCATTCATTCTTTCCTTTACACGGATCAGTCATCCTGGTCCCTTTGCAGAAAAACAGCCCCAAAGCATGATGTTTCCACCCCCATGCTTCACAGTAGGTATGGTGTTCTTTGGATGCAACTCAGCATTCTTTGTCCTCCAAACACGACGAGTTGAGTTTACCAAAAAGTTATATTTTGGTTTTATCTGACCATATGACATTCTCCCAATCTTCTTCTGGATCATCCAAATGCTCTCTAGCAAACTTCAGACGGGCCTGGACATATACTGGCTTAAGCAGGGGGACACGTCTGGCACTGCAGGATTTGAGTCCCTGGCGGCGTAGTGTGTTACTGATGGTAGGCTTTGTTACTTTGGTCCCAGCTCTCTGCAGGTCATTCACTAGGTCCCCCCGTGTGGTTCTGGGATTTTTGCTCACCGTTCTTGTGATCATTTTGACCCCACAGGGTGAGATATTGCATGGAGCCCCAGATCGAGGGAGATTATCAGTGGTCTTGTATGTCTTCCATTTCCTAATAATTGCTCCCACAGTTGATTTCTTCAAACCAAGCTGCTTACCTATTGCAGATTCACTCTTCCCAGCCTGGTGCAGGTCTACAATTTTGTTTCTGGTGTCCTTTGACAGCTCTTTGGTCTTGGCCATCGTGGAGTTTGGAGTGTGACTGTTTGAGGTTGTGGACAGGTGTCTTTTATACTGATAATACAGGTAATGAGTGGAGGACAGAGGAGCCTCTTAAAGATGAAGTTACAGGTCTGTGAGAGCCAGAAATCTTGCTTGTTTGTAGGTGACCAAATACCTATTTTCCACCATAATTTGCAAATAAATTCATTAAAAATCCTACAATGTGATTTTCTGGATTTTCTTCCTCATTTTGTCTGTCATAGTTGAAGTGTACCTATGATGAAAATTACAGGCCTCTCTCATCTTTTTATTTGGGAGAACTTGCACAATTGGTGGCTGACTAAATACTTTTTTGCCCCACTGTATATTGTAGATGAGATAATGGGAATTCACTGTAATATTAGGCTAGACCATGGACCACTGGTTACAAAGTGCTTGGGGGTGGGGGGGGGGGGGGAAGAAGGGGTAACACCAAGCCAGTTCTGGGTTCAGCTGTTTCACTGAAATGTGCTGAAATGTTTCCTGGCATTGTTCTCAGTGTGCGGGCACAGACATCAGAGAGGGGAGGAGGGGGAAAGAGGGAGGAAAGGAGAACAATTGCCTCACAAAAGATGACTCGAACACATTAATTCATAACAGCCTCATGGTGGGAAGGAAAGTTTATGATTATAGTTGTTGGCTATGAGAGGTCTGCTGCATTGCCCACCCACATCATGTGTAGTGCGTACTATAGAATGTTGTAGTATACTGTATAAGACTATACCACAGCAAATATTGCAGCATTGTCTGCAAAAAAACGTATAGTAAATTCTACAGTCCGCAAACACACTATATTTTTAAACTTGAGAAAATACTACAGTATTTATTTGCATATACCCTGCCTATTCCCCTCCCCCAAATCCCAATTTGTGCCCCCCATAAGTGAGAAACCTATATGCCAAGTATAGACTATATTGTATTTCCTACAGTATATAGAAAAGAGCTGAACCTACCTATCTACCGTTAATGGAATAGTATTTCTCAAGTAGGTTTCTTGAAAGAGAAAGCCTCCACTTCTATGTCAAATATAATAAAACAAAAATGCTACAGTAAATACTACAGTAACGCCTGAATAAACACTTCAGTAAATACTACAATATACTACAGTCTGCAAAAACACTACAGTAAATACTACAGTATACTACAGTCCGCAAAAACACTATATTAGTTAATATAGTATATACTACATTCTGACTTTACTACAGTATTCATACTATATTTAACTGTAAATACTACAGTATAGTACTGTATACTACAGTAAATACGACATTATTCACCATAGTGTTTTTGCTGATTTTAGTACGCAAAAACACTACAGTGAATACTACAGTAAAGTACAACTCTACAGTGAATACTTCATTAAAGTCAGCAAAAACACTAAAGTGAATACTTTAATATTTATATCACAGTATAGTATTTTTTAATGTGGGCACATTACTGTGCAGGAAGAGAGAAAGAGAGAGAGAGAACAAGGGAATGGGAGCGTGAGAAAGAGAGAGAGAAATGTAGGAGTGAAAGAAAGAACGAAAGAAAGAAAGAGTGCGTACGTACAGAGGGAGAGGTTGCCCAAGATAATCACAGCAGTGGGCTCTGTGGGCTGGCTGGTCATTTCACGTAGTTATACAAAGTGCTTGATATTTGGATTCCACCAAAATATGTGACGTGACCCACTTCTGTGTATGAGTATATGATATAAGAGAGTGATCACACATGAAACAATACTATATTGATATAATAATATAATATATAATAATACTATAGTGTACTATGGTATATATACTATTCATTGTAGTGTATTTGAGGACTTTACTGCATTATTCACTGTAGTATTTTTGTGGACATTACTGTAGTATTTACAGTTTACTATAATATAAATATTGTAGTTAAAAATACATACAAAAAGTATATAGAAGTATATACTATAGTAATTATATAACATAGTAATTTTTGCGGACTGTAGTATTTACTAGTGTTTTTGCGGATATTACTGTAGTATTTACTGCAGTGTTTTTGTGGTCTGTAGTAGGGTTGCAAAGGGTTCGGAAACTTTCCGGTAAAGTTATGGCCGTTTTCCGGAAATTTTCCATGGGAAGTTAAGCGCGGGAATTTTGCTTAAATTCAGAAAAAAAAGTCAGTTTATAACAGTGAACCTTTTTTGTGGGATACACAAGGCAATTCTAGGTCTTGTGGCATATTTGGGTTAAACTATCCCTAATTCAATGGAATTGCAACCCTCTGCATGCACTGTGCATTCTTCCATCACATGTGCACTGCACTCTTCCAACACATGTACAGCTGATTCTCAAGATCTTGCACACTAACAAGATGCTATTGAGCCCATACTACTACACTGTCTGAGCTAAGGACTTAATGCTTTGGATTACAATACTGGGTGGGGTGAATGTATTTTATATGACATACATTATCTTTTGTTAACTAGTAAATAGTAGCCTACAGCAAAGTGTGTTTAAATAATTTCTAACATGTTAACAATTTCTGCTAGTTAGTTTACGCTACCATGTGGGTTTTAGCTTTCTTGAGCCTGCTAACTGAGGAGTGTTAATTCACCAGTTTCCATACATGTTTCATTTCAAAACATTTATTTTATAAAGAAGTTGTTTAAATCTAACTGCTTAACCATTTATCTGTACATGGAAATGTATATATATATTTTTTTTAATTAATTTTGTCCCTAATCTCTACAGGAAAATGCCACGGCCACTATCTGGTGTGTGGAGACATTTCACTGCAGCTATTGTAGAAGGAAAAGCTGTGTACATTTGCAAATACTGTGCCAAATCATATGTGAAGAATGCAACAAAGATGCAGAATCATCTGGCCAGGTGCATAAAATTCCCTCAGCGTTCACCATAAGCAACCTCTGACAAAAGTCCCTCTACTTCTATTCGAGGTGAAAATGATGAATCAGACACCGTTTCGATAGCAACAGCTCATGGTCCTCCTGGAATCAGAAGTTTATTTGACTCAATGGAGGAACGTAGTCAGAGAAATGCTGATGAATGTCTCGAGCTGTGTATGCAACTGGTTCACCTCTGATGCTCACAGGCAATGTATATTGGAAGAGATATCTGAATGTTCTTCACCCAGCATACACCCCTCCAACCAGACATGACATTTATCTACTCATTTGCTGGATGCAAAGTTCAACAGAGTTCAAGGTAAGGTCAAGCAAATCATAGAGAAAGCAGACTGTACTGCAATCATCTCTGATGGGTGGTCGAAATGTTCGTGGGCAAGGAATAATTAACTACATCATCTCCACCCTCAACCAGTATTCTACAAGAGCACAGACACAACGGACAGACACACTGGTCTACATTGCAGATGAGCTGAAGGCATTGCAGATGAGCTACATTGCATAAACTCTACATTGCAGATGAGCTGAAGGCAGTCATCAATGACCTTGGACCACAGAAGGTATTTGCACTGTTGACAGACAATGCTGCGAACATGAAGGCTGCTTGGTCTAAAGTGGAGGAGTCCTACCCTCACATCACACCCATTGGCTGTACTGCTCATGCATTGAATCTACTCCTCAAGGACATCATGGCACTGAAAACAATGGATACACTCTACAAGAAAGCCTAGGAAATGTTTAGGTATGTGAAGGGTCATCAAGTTATAGCAGCAATCTACCTCACCAAGCGAGAAGTGAGAAGAATAAGAGCACCACATTGAAGCTGTCCAGCAACACCCATTGGGGTGGTGTTGTCATCATGTTTGACAGTCTCCTGGAGGGGAGTCTCTCCAAGAAATGGCCATATCACAGTCTGCCGATATGGACAGCCCCATCAAGAGGATCCTCCTGGATGATGTATTTTGGGAGAGAGTGGTAAGCAGCCTGAAACTCCTGAAACCTATAGCAGTTGCCATTGCACGGATTGAGGGAGACAATGCCATCCTGTCTGATGTTCAGATTCTGCTTACAGATGTAAGAGAAGAAATCCGTACTGCCCTGCCCACTGTACTGTTGCTCCAAGCAGAGGAAACCGCAGTTCTGAAATACATCAAAAAGCGTGAAGACTTCTGCCTAAAGCCCATACACGCCGCACCGTACATGTTGGAGCCCAAGTATGCAGGCAAAAGCATCCTGTCTGGTGCAGAGATCCACAAGGCCTATGGTGCCTTCACTACCGTGTCCCACCACCTTGGCCTGGATGAGGGCAAGGTTCTTGGCAGTCTGGCGAAGTACACTTCCAAGCGAGGGCTTTGGGATGGAGATGCAATATGGAAGTTGTGACAACATATCTCATCAGCCACCTGGTGGAAGGGACTTTGTGGATATGAGGCTCTTTCCCCTGTTGCCTCCATCATCCTCCAAATCCCACCAACATCAGCCGCCTCAGAGCACAACTGGTCCTTGTTTGGGAACACACACACCAAAGCACGCAACAGGCTGACCAATACAAGGGTTGAAAAATTGGTGATCATCCGGGCAAATTTGAGGCTTTTTGAGCCTGACAACGAGCCATCCTCAACAAGGTTGGAAAGTGACAGTGAAGATGGGGCCTCAGAGTCTGATGTTCAAGAGGTGGACATTGAGGAGGTCCAGGGAGAAGACATGGAAGCCTGAGAGGAAGACAACCAAAGCTTTAGTTTGTAGTCTATAATTTTACAGATGTATGTTGAAAATGTTTTTGGTAGATGCGATGGATCATTGGGGATCATTCTATATTCCCTTTCTTTTGTTGTTCAGTGAAATCATCCCATGTGAAGAGTCAACTCATTTATAAAGTTAAATTCATAACTAAATTGTTTTTTAAAATTTATTTTGGAAGGATATAATAATTTGTAAGTATGTCTACTTATGATGAGGTAAAAGGTTTATGTTTCTGTCTCCATATGATATGGTAAATATATCCAATGCAAAAAACATCTACATTTAAATGATATTAATATACATTTGCATATATTTCCATTAATTCCCATATATTCCCGTTAATTCTCACAGACAGTTTCCACCTCTGAATATTCCCCAAAATGTGCAACCCTAGTCTGTAGTATACCGTAGTATTTACTATGGTATACTACATTATACTACACAATTATATAGTAAGTACTACACATGATCGAGGGATAATACAGTGTGTGGTATAGTATTCTACAGTATACTACAGTTAACTGTGGTATTATATAGTAGAATGTAGTATTTGTTCATGTGGGGAGAGAGAGAGCGAGAGAGAACAAGAGAGTGGGGAGAAAGAAAGAGCGTGATAGAGACAGGAGAGAGAGAGAGAGAGAATCAGAGAATGAGAAAGGACAGTGCCTTGTCTTCTGCTGGATGGGTAAGGCTCCTCTACTCTGCTCATCAACTCTCAGTCAAAACACATTAGGAGCCCTTTACCGTCTTTAGAGTGTAGCCCAACTAACAAATAAACATTGAATAACATTGTATAAACTGTAGCATCTGTCTCAGAGATGAATGTGTTGGCTGAGGCAAGACTGTATAGACCCAATGCTAAATATGGTACAGCTGGGAGCAGACCAGACGTTGGCCCTTGCTCGTGCAGAGTTAACAGGTTATGTATTGGCAGTTTGGGCAGAGTTGAATGGGAAGTGATATGGACCTTGTGGTGGCATTAGCATGGTATTATGATAAGTTTAGGTATTGGTATTTTGTCATTTTATTAAGATCCCCATTAGCTGTTACAAAAGCAGCAGCTACTCTTCCTGGGGTCCACACAAAACATGAAACATAATACAGAACATTAATAAACAAGAACAGCTCAAGGACAGAACTACATGCATTTTTTTAAAGGCACACGTAGCCTACATATCAATGCATACACACAAACTGTCTAGGTCAAATATGGAAGAAAGCGTTGTGTCGTGAGGTGTTGCTTTATCTGTTTTGAAACAAAGTTTCGTGTTTATTTGAGCAATATGAGATGGAACGGAGTTCTATGCAATATCGGCTCTATATGATACTGTACACTTTCTTGAATTTGTTCTGGAATTGGGGACTATGAAAAAAACCCTGGTGGCATGTCTGGTGTGGTAAGTCTGTGTGTCAGAGCTGTGTGTAAACTGACTATGCAAACAATTTGGGATTTTCAACACATTAATGTTTCTTATAAAAATAAGTGATGCAGCCAGTCTCTCCTCAACTCTTAGCCAAGAGAGACTGGAATGCATAGTATTTATATCAGCCCTCTGATTACAATGAAGAGCAAGACGTACCACTCTGTTCTGGGCCAGCTGCAGCTTAACTAGGTCTTTCCTTGCAGCTCTCAACCACACAGCTGGACAATAATCAAGAGAAGACTAGAGCCTGCAGGTCTTTCTTCATGGAGTGTGGTGTCAAAAAAGCAGAGCATCTCTTCATTACGGACAGACCTCTCCCCATCTTTACTACCATTGGTATCTATATGTTTTGACCATGACAGTTTACAATCTAAGGAAACACCAAGTAATTTAGTCTCCTCAACTTATTCAACAGCCACACCAGTCATTACCAGATTCAGCTGAAGTCTAGAACTTACGGAAGGATTTGTACCAAATGCAATGCTCTTAGTTTTAGAGCTGTTCAGGACCAGTTTATTACTGGCCACCCATTTCAAAACAACTATAACTCTTTGTTAAGGGTTTCAGTGACTTCATTAGCTGTGGTTGGCGATGTGTATATGGTTGAATCATCAGCATACACGGACACACATGCTTTGTTTAATGACAATGGCAGGTCATTGGTAAAAATAGAGTGCGTAGAGAGCTGCCCTGTGGTACACCAAACTTTACATGTTTGACATTAGAGAAGCTTCCATTAAAGATAACCCTTTGAGTTCTCTTCTTTATTGCTCTGAATCCACAATATGGCAGAGATTGAAAAGCCACAACGCAAACATTTTTTCAACAACAGGTTATAGTCAATAATACCAAAGGCTGCACTGAAATCTAAAAGTACAGCTCCCACAATCTTCTTATTATCAACCAACCATATTGTCAACCAACCACACTTTCAACCAACCATCAGTCATTTGTGTCAGTGCAGTATGTGTTGAGTGCCCTTCTCTATGAGCAAGCTTAAAGTCGGTTGTTAATTCATTTATAGAGAAATAGCATTGTATTTGGTCAAACACCATTTTTTCCAACAGTTTGCTAAGAGCTGGCTACAAGCTTATAGGTCTGCTGTTAGAGCCAGTAAAGGCCACTCTTTACCACTCTTGGGTAGCGGAATTACTTTGGCTTCCCTGCAGGCCTGAGGACAAAGACTTTCCTCTAGGCTCAGATTAAAGATATGACAGATAGGAGTGGCTATAGAGTCAGCTACCATGTTTGCAGTGACAGCGATAGTAACAGTGATCGTGATCATGACAGTCATGGCTATGTCTCTTACTTGTAGGTGCTGCAGAAGCGGTGCCCCTGACACAGGGTGATGTAGGGCTTGTGAACGGGCTGGACGAACGACTCTGTCATCGTGACTACACTGCTGTGACGGACATCTCTGCCACACACCCTCCTCCTTAAATCGCACACACACGTAGGAACACATAGGTGAGACCACACACACTGGAGAGGTATTCTTTGGGACATATGACAACTGTCTCTGTTGTTAAATCAGTCTGTCACTGTATCAGTTTAACAGCTAGCTACACACCAAGTCATGAAATTCATCATAATCAT
This sequence comes from Oncorhynchus mykiss, assembly GCF_013265735.2. Taxonomy (NCBI): domain Eukaryota; kingdom Metazoa; phylum Chordata; class Actinopteri; order Salmoniformes; family Salmonidae; genus Oncorhynchus; species Oncorhynchus mykiss. The sequence goes on along the minus strand of NC_048593.1, from coordinate 8,119,121 downwards.
TTGACATCAAATTAACCATTTACATCATGTTGGTAGTTAAATTACTGACAGGAATCGTCATGGTTTAAATGGGAAATTACACCACTTATACCATTACCTCTGAAGCATTCACCTATAGATTGTGCTGCACCAGGGGACAGTTTAATTAAGACTGGGTTTCAACCTTACTATATGATATCTGAACCAGTCTATGTGGTCTCTTAACCAGTCTGGAAACTAAACAGTCCATCAAGCATTTTAACTCTCAATTGAGGACATGACCTTGAGGTCTCTATTAGTCAGTGGAGGTTAGCTGACATGTGATTGATGCTGATTGGCCGATGTAATCGCCACTGAAGGTGTCAGAGTTGAGAGTCACCTCTAACCTTTCATCGCCCTTTGACCTCTCGCGAGGGCTCTATTTTGTTTTGGTCTCTATAAAAATCAACTGAGACCTCAAAAATAGAACCTGCATCTCCTCAGAGTTGACCTAAGTCTAATAATCTAAGAACTGTTATCTGGCCAACCAGTACACATTTACTCAGGGTGAGAATGCCAAGAGAAGCAAATAACCTTTTAAAATAAATAGCTCCCAATTAAGTAAGTGGCTAGTCTGTAACTGAAGCTAGCCACCCATGTAGCCGAGCCGTCCCAAGGACCAAGGCTGACCGACCAATGAGTGACAGCCAATAACAAGCACAAGAAGTGGAATGAGGGAGCAGTTACCCGTGATGACCGTGGAACTGTGGAGTGGCCGCGACATGGAGGAGGAAGAGAGAGGAAGAGAGGAGGAGTGTTTGGTACATGTCTCCCCTTTTTTCCCACGTTCCCTCACTCTTTTCCTCACTCTCTCGCTCTCTCTCTCTCAGTCTGATGGGAGAAGAAGGGAGGATGAGGGGGAGGAGGAGGGGAGAATGGCTGTGTTAGGGCTTCCTCTCTCTCTGATGTTACGGCTCCTTGTGTTGATCTACAGGAGGATGATGCCAGCTACCTGTAGCGACACAGAGAGAGAGACAAACACAGAGGTTAGGTGTTAGAAAGAGAAGAGTAACTGCTCACTTTTTTTCATGCATTTCCACTTCATGTTTCCACTCCACTTGTGATGCACAGAAGACTAGTTTCAACCCCAGTTGGTCATAGTAACATTTTGCACATTTGAAAGAAACCATGTTAGAAATACGTTCAGAGACACGACCAGCTTACTTCTCCACTCTCATATCTCATGTGGAAGACTTCCGTGTTACCCCCACAGACATACGCAAACACACACTTACGGAAAAACCACATGATTTCACATGTGGGAAAATCACAATATTTCATGTGAAATGAGCACGATTTCACGTGATCACGTTTTCACGTGTAGTTCCACGTTTTCACGTGTAGTTCCACGCTACCACGTTTCTTCACACGTCACGTTATCACTTTAACTTCACATAAGATCGCGTGATCACATGAAAGCGTGTTTTTGGAACACTCATTCATATTCAAATTCATGGCAATCCATCTCCTAAAAACACTCCTAAAATCAGTTCCCACACCATTCCAAGCAAACATACTGTGCCTCTATGGCAGCATATGGGCCACTTGAGATAGACTCACTCTGACCAATGAAAGCTGTCATGCTGTTTAGCTGTGTCGTGTCAGCGAGAACACTAAAGCCACCCTCCTCCTCCTCCCCTCTCACTCCTCCAAAATCTCAAGAGCTTTACCCCGAGCTACCCTGAGTTAGAAAGCATTAGAGACCATTAGATGAAGTGCTGCAGTCAAACATCCGGATAGAGGACATTAAACAGTCTCAAAGTCCAGATTTCAAACCTCCTACACAGCTTAGTCATAAACAATTAGCTTTAAAGGGCAGGTAGGGTTGAGCACGTTGAGAAGTTACAGACTTACTGCAAATAAAGTTCTGGAGTGACAGAACGTGGACAATGTAAAACTTTGCGTTAAAACAGCTGATACACATACTGTTGTAATACTGTGCAAAGTTGAAATCTGCAGTGAAGGGTATGGCTCTGTTACTACATTATAACGTTGTAATGGAATGGGGTTGTACAAGCACACACACAAACACACACGCACGCACACGCAGAGAAAGAAAGAGCGAGAGAAAGAGGTAAAGTCAGAGACTCAGAAGAACAGTAAGACTCTCTCCACTGTACTATAAAAATTGTGGCAGTGATTAACATAGCAGCACTGAAATTCATTTCACTTGACTTCAAATGACTCGTTCAACATTCACTACACTCACAACAGGTCATATTTTCACTATATTCATAGCATGTAGCTATGCATGTTCTCTTCTGTTTGTTACGTGACTCTCGTCTCCCTACCGCAGCTATTTGTATGAACGACAGAGCCCCTCATCTTGAAAAGCTTAACGTAATCAACCCAGTTATTGACGTATAACGACCCCCCCCCCCGAGCTTTGTTTAAAATAGATTTGAGTGTACTTCCTTGGTGGTTTGTTTTTAAACATGGCGGTCGTAAAAGTGAAGGAGTTCAGACGATAGGTATGGGGTACAGTAACCAGATTTAGCACTTTGGTTACTATACCTCTTCCACTCAGAATACAGTTCACGACTAACTGTAAAGATGCTATGAGCCATGTTTGTGCTTTATGCACTGCGTCTGAGCTAGGTTGTTTGTCAGATGCTCAAGGCGGTAGGTTGTGAGTGTATGTGTGTGTGTGTGTGTGCGAGTGCGTCTTTGTCTGTGTATGTGTATAAACATTGACCTTTCTCTCTGCTGGGTTAATGTTAACGTTCCCTGCTAACCCCCATTATGTAGACTGGCGCTGGACCCCTACGGTCGCAGAATGATGAGGACCGTTAATTAGAGGACAGTTTATCAGTCACGCCACACCACAGCCAGGGCCACAGGGAGAGAGGTGGCATCATGGATAGTGGCATCATGGGTGCCATGGGTGCATTAACCCCCCCATTACTCAGTACATTTTTATAGCTCTGTTATATTGTCTATTGACCCACACCCTCACCAAGGCAACATGCACACACATACAAACATAAGCACGAACCAACGCACACACACACAAACACATACATCCTGTGTGAGGCAGTGCTGAACTCACACTGAGTCGTCTCTCAGAACATAAAGTGAAGATAGATCTCCCTCCAGCTCTGGCCCATACTCTCTTCCTTGCTCCCTTACTCCGTTAGATGTATGGAGAGCAAAAGCAGGAGTTTGGTTAACCTTCAGAAGAGAAGGGGGTACTCTGACTCTGAAAGTTGATTTAGCCTCTAAGAGAGTAGTACGATGGCACTACAGTTAACCTGGAGTTGATCCTATAGGCAGGGGCCTTGGGTTTTCTAGCCTATAGCATTATACTAATGTTACCCTGAAGGGTTGCTCTTAGCCTTGGGCTTGGGCTAGCAGCTAGCCTGACAGGTAACAATGAGGTAGCCTGCGTCCCAAATATTCTCTATACAGTGCACCGTGCACCACTTTTTACTACAAACCTATGAGCCATGGGCAAAAGTAGTGCACTATATAGGAAACAGGGAGCCATTTGGGATGTAGAGTAAGGCTGGAAGTGCCCGCTAAGCCCTGGCTGACAGTGTGCATGTCTCTCTGATCCTCTACAGGCTCCACGCCCAGAGAGCCGACAGGCAAACCTTACTCAGCCTGTGTTCATTCACAAATCGTCACAGCTATGGCAGAGTATCAAATCAAATCAGTCACATACCCATGATTAGCAGATGTTGTTGCGGTTGTAGCGAAATGCTTGTGTTTGTAGCTCCAACAGTGCAGTACTGTCTAACAATTCACAACAAAACACACAATAAACACAACCCTAAAAGTAAAAGAATGGAATTAAGAAATACATAAATTAGGATGAGCAATGTCGGACACGGTGACTGTTGTCTCAGGGCTTAGCGGCACTTCCAGCCTTACACTGCATCCCAAATGGCTCCCTGTTTCCTATATAGTGCACTACTTTTGCTCAATGTCGGAGACATTGCTCATCCTAATATTTATGTATTCTGTAATTCCATTCTTTTACTTTTAGGGTTGTGTTTATTGTGTGTTTTGTTGTGAATTGTTAGATGCAGTATAATAGAGTACAGTATATACATATGAGATGAGTAAAGCAAAGATATGTAAACATTATTAAAGTGACTAGTGTCCCATTATTAAAGTGCCCATTGATTTAAAGTTTACAGTTGAAGTCAGAAGTTTATATACACCTCAGCCAAATACATTTAAACTCAGTTTTTCACAATTCCAGATATTTAATCGTAGTAAAAATACCCTGTCTTAGATCACTTAGGATCACCACTTTATTTTAAGAATGTGAAATGTCAGAATAATAGTAGAGAGAATTATTTATTTCAGCTTTTATTTCTTTCATCACATTCACAGTGGGTCAGACGTTTACATACACTCAATTAGTATTTGGTAGCATTGCCTTTAAATGGTTTAACTTGGGTCAAACGTTTCGGGTAGCCTTCCACAAGCTTCCCACAATAAGTTGCGTGAATTTTGGCCCATTCCTCCTGACAGAGCTGGTGTAACAGAGTCAGGTTCCTAGGCCTCCTTGCTCGCACACGCTTTTTCAGTTCTGCCCACAAATGTTCTATAGGACTGAGGTCAGGGATTTGTGATGGCCACTCCAATACCTTGACTTTGTTGTCCTTAAGCCATTTTACCACAACTTTGGAAGTATGCTTGGGGTCATTGTCCATTTGGAAGACCCATCTGCGACCAAGCTTTAACTTCCTGACTGATGTTTTGAGATGTTGCTTCAATATATCCATATCATTTTCCATCCTCATGATGCCATCTATTTTGTGAAGCGCACCAGTCCCTCCTGCAGCAAAGCAACATGATGCTGCCACCCCCGTGCTTCACGGTTGGGATGGTGTTCGTCGGCTTGCAAGCCTCCCCCTTTTTCCTCCAAACATAACGATGGTCATTATGGCCAAACGGTTCTATTTTTATTTCATCAGACCAGAGGACATTTCTCCAAAAAGTAGAATCTTTGTCCCCATGTGCATTTGCAAACCGTAATCTGGCTTTTTATGGTGGTTTTGGAGCAGTGGCTTCTTCCTTGCTGAGCGGCCTTGTTGATATAGGACGATATAGGATTCTTTTTACTGTCGATATATGTCGATATAGGACTCGTTTTACTGTGGATATAGATACTTTTGTACGTGTTTCCTCCAGCATCTTCACAAGGTCCTTTGCTGTTGTTCTGGGATTGAATTGCACTTTTCGCACCAAAGTACGTTCATCTCTAGGAGACAGAACGCCTCTCCTTCCTGAGCGGTATGACAGCTGCGTGGTCCCATTGTCACACCCTGGTCAAAGTATTTTATGTTTATCTTTATTTATTTGGTCAGGCCAGGGTGTGGCATGGGTTTTTGTATGTGGTGTGTATGTATGGGGATTGTAGCTAGTGGGGTGTTCTAGCTAAGTCTATGGCTGTCTGAAGTGGTTCTCAATCAGAGGCAGGTGTTTATCGTTGTCTCTGATTGGGAACCATATTTAGGCAGCCATATTCTTTGAGTTTGTCGTGGGTGATTGTCCTTAGTGTCCTGATGTCATTGTTCTGTGTTAGGTTACACAAGTATAGGCTGTTTCGGTTTTCGTTAAGTTTATTGTTTTGATAGTGTTTGTGTTTAGTGTGTTACTTCATTAAACATGGATTGCAATAGACACGCCGCATTTTGGTCCGACTCTCCTTCTCATCAAGAAAACCGTTACAGAATCACCCACCACAAAGTGACCAAGCAGCGTGTCAACAGGCAGGAACAGCCCAAAGTGGAGTACAGTATGGACTATACTTCTTGGGAGGAGATAGACAGGTGGGCGGTCGACCCAGGGAGAGTGCCGGAGCCCGCCTGGGATTCGATGGAGCAGTGCGCGGAAGGATATAGGAGAATGGAGTTTGCGAAGCAAGCAAGGCGGCGCGGACGGAGGCCCCATAGTCAGCCCCAAAAATTTCTTGGGGGGGGGCTCAGGGAGAGTGTGGCAGAGTCAGGAGCCAGACCTGAGCCAACTCTCCCTGTTTATCGTGAGGAGCCAATGAGGAGACCAGAACCAGAGCCGGTGTTGGAGGTGAGCGAAACAGAGACTGTGAAGGAGTTAATGGGGAAATTGGAGGAGAGAGAAATGAGGGAGTTGCTGTGTTGGTGTTTTAAACATGGAATTCGCCCGACGGAGCGTGTCGGGGATTTGATGGCACCTGGGTCAGCGCTCCATACTCGTCCTGAGGTGCGTGTTAGTCGGCTGGTGAAGATGGTGCCAGTCTCACGTACCAGGCCTCCTGTGCACCTCCCTAGCCTTGCACGTCCTGTGCCAGCACCGCTCTCAAGATCTCCAGTACGCCTTCACGGTCTAACCCATCCTGTGCCACCTCCACACCCCAGCCCTCCGGTAGCAGCTCCCCGCACCAGGCTTCCTGTGCGTGTCCTCGGCCCAGTACCACCAGTGCCAGCACCACGCATCAGGCCTACAGTGCGCCTCGCCTGTCCAGCGCTGTCGGAGCCCTCCTCCTCTCCAGCGCTGTCGGAGTCTCCCGCCTGTTTAGCGCTGTTAGAGCCTTCCTTCTCTACAGCGCTGCCGGAGTCTCCCGCCTGTTCAGAACTGCCAGTCTGCAAGGAGCTGCCAGTCTGCAAGGAGCTGCCAGTCTGCATAGAGCTGCCAGTCTGCAAGGAGCTGCCAGTCTGCAAGGAGCCGCCAGAGCTGCCTGTCTGCAGGATGCCGCCAAAGCTGCCAGTCTGCAAGGAGCCGCCAGAGCTGCCAGTCTGCAAGGAGCCGCCAGAGCTGCCAGTTAGCATGGAGCAGCCAGGGCCGCCAGTCAGCATGGAGCAGCCAGGGCCGCCAGTCAGCATGGAGCAGCCAGGGCCGCCAGTCAGTATGGAGCAGCCAGGGCCGCCAGTCAGCATGGAGCAGCCAGGGCCGCCAGTCAGCATGGAGCAGCCAGGGCCGCCAGTCAGCATGGAGCAGCCAGTCAGCATGGAGCAGCCAGAGCAGCCAGTCAGCATGGAGCAGCCAGAGCTGCCAGTCAGCATGGAGCAGCCAGTCAGCATGGAGCAGCCAGAGCTGCCAGTCAGCATGGAGCAGCCAGTCAGCATGGAGCAGCCAGAGCTGCCAGTCATCATGGAGCTGCCAGTCAGCATGGAGCAGCCAGTCAGCATGGAGCAGCCAGAGCTGCCAGTCAGCATGGAGCAGCCAGTCAGCATGGAGCAGCCAGAGCTGCCAGTCAGCATGGAGCAGCCAGTCAGCATGGAGCTGCCAGTCGACCAGACTCTTCCAGATCTGCCAGTCAACCAGACTCTTCCAGATCTGCCAGTCGACCAGACTCTTCCAGATCTGCCAGTCGACCAGACTCTTCCAGATCTGCCAGTCGACCAGACTCTTCCAGATCTGCCAGTCGACCAGACTCTTCCAGATCTGCCAGTCGACCAGACTCTTCCAGATCTGCCAGTCAGCCAGGTTCTGGTAGATTCATCAACCTGCCTGAGCTTCCTCTCACTCCTGAGCTTCCTCTCACTCCTGAGCTTCCTCTCACTCCTGAGCTTCCCCTCAGTTCCGAGCTGCCTCAGTCCCGAGCTGCCCCTCAGTCCCGATCTGCTCCTCAGTCCAGTGGGGTTCTGGGTGAGGACTACTAGGCCATGGTCGGCGGCGAGGGTGGACTATCCAGGGACGCGAGGAGAAGGGACTAAGACATTGATTGAGTGGGGTCCACGTCCCGCGCCGGAGCCGCCACCATGGACAGACGCCCACCCGGACCCTCCCTATTGTTTTGAGGTGCGTTCGGGAGTCCGCACCTTAGGGGGGGGGGTTCTGTCACACCCTGGTCAAAGTATTTTATGTTTATCTTTATTTATTTGGTCAGGCCAGGGTGTGGCATGGGTTTTTGTATGTGGTGTGTATGTATGGGGATTGTAGCTAGTGGGGTGTTCTAGCTAAGTCTATGGCTGTCTGAAGTGGTTCTCAATCAGAGGCAGGTGTTTATCGTTGTCTCTGATTGGGAACCATATTTAGGCAGCCATATTCTTTGAGTTTGTCGTGGGTGATTGTCCTTAGTGTCCTGATGTCATTGTTCTGTGTTAGGTTACACAAGTATAGGCTGTTTCGGTTTTCGTTAAGTTTATTGTTTTGATAGTGTTTGTGTTTAGTGTGTTACTTCATTAAACATGGATTGCAATAGACACGCCGCATTTTGGTCCGACTCTCCTTCTCATCAAGAAAACCGTTACACCCATGGTATTTATACTTGCGTACTATTGTTTGTACAGATGAACATGGTACCTTCAGGCATTTGGAAATTGCTCACAAGGATGAACCAGACTTGTGGAGGTCTACAATTATTTTCCTGAGGTCTTGGCTGATTTCTTTTGATTTTCTCATGATGTCAAGCAAAGAGGCACTGAGTTTGAAGGTAGGCCTTGAAATACATCCACAGGTACACCTCCAATTGACTGAAATGATGTCAATTAGCCTATCAGAAGCTTCTAAAGCCATGACATAATTTACTATAATTTTCCTAGCTGTTTCTAGGCACAGTCAACTTAGTGTATGTAATCTTCTGACCCACTGGAATTGTGATACAGTGAATTCTAATTGAAATAATCTGTCTGTAAACAATTGTTGGAAAAATGTATTGTGTCATGCACAAAGTAGTCATCTAAACCGACTTGCCAAAACTATGGTTTGTTAATAAGAAATTTGTGGAGTGGTTGAAAAATGAGTTTCAATGACTCCAACCTAAGTGTAAGTAAACTTCCGACTTCAACTGTATGTATATAGGGCAGCAGACTTTACGGTGCAGGGTTACGTAACCGGGTGGAAGCCTCCTAGTGATGGCTATTTAACAGTCTGATGGCCTTGAGATAGAAGCTGTCAGTCTCTCGGCCCCAGCTTTGATGCACCTGTACTGACCTTGCCTTCTAGATGATAGTGGGGTGAACATGCAGTGGCTCGGGTGGTTGTTGTCCTTGATGATCATTTTGGCTTTCCTGTGACATTGGGTGCTGTAGATGTCCTGGAGGGCAGGTAGTTTTCCCCTGGTGACGCGTGGGCAGACCCCCCACCCTCTGGAGAGCCCTGCGGTTGCGGGCGGTGCCAGGCAGTGATACAGATCTACATGATGCTGTCAGTTGTGCTTCTGTAAAGGTTTGTGAGGGTTTTAGGTGCCAAGCCAAATTTCTTCAGCCTCCTGAAGTTGAAGAGGCGCTGTAGCGCCTTCTTCACCACACTGTCCTGTCCGTGTGGGTGAACTACTTCAGATCGTTAGTGATGTGTACGCTGAGGAACTTGAAACTTTCCACCTGCTCCACTGTGGTCCTGTCGTTATGGATAGGGGCGATCAGCTCCTTTGTTTTGTCGACATTGAGTGAGCGGTTATTTTCCTAGCACCACACCCCTTCACCTTCCCCCTGTCTTGTCATTGTTGGCAATCAGGCCTACTACTGTTGTGTCGTCTGCAAACTTGATGATTGAGTTGGAGGCGTGCGTGGTCACGCAGTCATGGGTGAACATGGAGTACAGGAGGGGGCTGTGCACGCAGCGTTGTGGGGCCCCTGTGTTGAGGATCAGCGAAGTGGATGTGTTGTTTCCTACCTTCACCACCTGGGGGCGGCACGTCAGGAAGTACAGGACACAGTTGCATAGGGCGGGGTTCAGACCCAGGGCCCCGAGTTTAATGATAGGCTTGGAGGGTACTATGGTGTTGAAGGCTGAGCTATAGTAAATGAACTGCATTCTTACATAGGTATTTCTCTTGTCCAAATGGGATAGGAAAGTGTGCAGTGCAATGGCGATTGCATCGTCTATGGATCTAGTGGGGCGGTAAGCAAATTGAAGTGGGTCTAGCTTGTCAGGTAAGGTAGAGGTGATATGTTCCTTAACTAGCCTCTCAGAGCACTTCATGATGACAGAAGTCAGTGATACGGGGTGATAGTAATTTCATTCAGTTACCTTTGCTTTCTTGGGTACAGGAACAATGGTGAACATCTTGAAGCAAGTGGGGACAGCAGACTGGGACAGGGAGAGATTGAATATGTCCGTAAACACTCCGGCCAGCTGGTCCGAAGCATGCTCTGAGGACGCGGCTAGGGATGCCGTGGGTTAACACGCTTAAATATCTTACTCACGTCGGCCACGGAGCAGGAGAGCCCACAGTCCTTGTCCGCGATGTGGCAGGTATTCACTTTGTAGTCCGTGATTGCCTGTAGACACTGCAACATACGTCCCGTGTCTGAGCCGTTGAATTGCGACTCCACTCTGTCTCTATACTGACGGTTTGCCCGGTTGATTGCCTTACGGAGGGAATAACTACACTGTTTGTATTCTGCCATATTCCCGGTCACCTTGACATGTTTAAATGCGGTGGTTCACGCTTTCAGTTTTGCGCGAATGCTGCCATTTATCCACAGTTTTTGATTATGGCAGGTTTTAAAAGTCACAGTGGGTACAACATCTCCTATACACTTCCTGATGAACTCAGTCACCGTATCCGTGTATTCGTTGATGCTCAGAGGCTACCCAGATCATATCCCAGTCCGCATGATCAAAACCATCTTCAAGCATGGACTCCAATTGGTCAGACCAGCGTTGAATAGTCCTTAGCACGAGTACTTCCTGTTTGAGTTTCTGCCTATAGGAAGGGAGGAGAAAAATTGAGTCGTGATCAGATTTGCCAAAGAGAGGGCTGGGGAGGGCCTTGTACGCATTTCGAAAAGCTGAGTAGCAGTGGTCTGTTTTCTCAGAGCGAGGGCTACAGCCAATGTGTTGGTAGAACTTCGGTAGCATTTTCCTCAAATTTGCTTTGTTAAAATCCCCAGCTACAATATATGTGTTTTCCAGTTTGCATAAAGTCCAGTGATGTTCTTTGAGGGCAAGTTGTGGTATCGGCTTGAGGGGGAATATACACGGCTGTGACTATAACCGAAGATAATTATCTTGGGAGGTAATACGGTTGGAATTTGATTGTGAGGTATTCTAGGTCGGGAGAACAAAAGGACTTGAGTTTCTGTTTGTTATCACAATCACACCATGAGTAGTTAACCATGAAACATACACCTCCGCCTTTCTTCTTCCCTGAGAGTTAATTATTCCTGTCCAGCTAGCTGGATGGTCAAAGCCAATATATCCCGAGAGAGCCATGTATCCGTGAAACAGAGTATGTTACAATCCCTGTATAGTCAATAACTCCAGTCTGCTCTGCAGGGGGGCACTTTGGGAGACAGGGGCTTGCGTGTGTGCGTGTGTGTGTGTGTGTGTGTGTGTGTGTGTCTTATCTTTAGAGTAGATCAATGAAATTCTGAAGTATCAAAGAAGACCTTAGGGTGTGCAGCTATCACAGCTTTGCCTTGTTGCTGGCAGGCCGTAACGCTGATGATTAGATTGTAGGTCATGTAAGGCTTTGAGAATGGTTACTGCTTCCAATAGTCTGAGTCACACTCCCTAAAGGGAATACAGTACAGGACATATACAGTAACAACCTCTTTGGGCGAGATACAGTACCAGTCAAAAGTTTGGATACACCTACTCATTCAAGGGTTTTTCATTATTTTTACTATTTTCTACATTGAAGAATAATAGTGAAGACATCAAAACTATAACATAACACATATGGAATAATGTAGTAACCAAAAAAGTGTTAACCAAATCAAAATATATTTTATATTTGAGATTATTCAAAGTAGCCACCCTTTGCCTTGATGACAGCTTGCACACTCTTGGCATTCTCTCAACCAGCTTCATTAGGTAGTCACCTGGAATGCATTTCAATTAACAGGTGTGCCTTGTTAAAAGGTAATTTGTGAAATTTCTTTCCTTCTTAATGCGTTTGAGCCAATCAGTTGTCTTGTGACAAGGTAGGGTTGGTATGAGAAGATAGTTAAGTTGTGGAAGAGAGAATGCCAAGAGTGTACAAAGCTGTCATCAAGGCAAAGGGTGGCTATTTTTAATAATCTCAAATATCAAATATATTTTTTGATTTGTTTAACACTTCTTTGGTTACTACATGATTCCATATGTGTTATTTCATAGTTTTGATGTCTTCACTATTATTCTACAATGTAGAACATTTAAAAAAATAAAGACAAATGAGTAGGTGTGAGTAGGTGTGTCCAAAGTTGACTGGTACTGTACATCTGCGTATATGTTTGCTGACTTTAAATTGGTAGAATGGATGTCACACTGGTTGAAGAAATAGTTGTTTGCTTGGAAGCCAAAGAGTGATTTTGGGGATTCATTAATTGAATCCACAACTCTGGCACTTCCATACAATATTTTTGACAAACATAATCTCCTCTAGAAATATACTGAGCCAAGCAGCTAATGCCTGGGTTCACTCTACCTGTACAACAGACTCAACATGACACTCCACTCCACAGGTGATAAAGAACTAAATGGGAAAGTCATCCAGGCAATGAATACCAATTAAAAAACACTTTCCCTTCCCCCATATATAGCCCAATATCTCAGTGCCCCCTTCCACCTCTCTCGTCCTGGTTGTGTCCCAGCCCCAGGTGACCACACCCAGCTAGAGAGGGTGCAATGAGGTCTATGCTGACAGACAGACAGATGATGATAGTGTTTGAGAGTGGAGTGTAGAGGAGACCTGGAGGCTGTGTCTGTCTGTCTATCTGTCTAAGTGTGTGTCTGAAAAGGGGCGAGGCTCTATGGAGCCCTGTGTAGAGGGGAGGATATCTCTCTAATGGCTACAGACCAGACAGTAGGATCAGCTTACACAATGTGCCTGTCAGGGGGTTACCAAGGCTGGGCCAAAGGAGGGGCTATGGAGGTGGGGTGGGTGGGAAGACAGACTATCACCACTGTGTCTGAGGGTCTCTCCTCGAGGGGAGAGAGGGGATGGTAGTGGAACGGTGGGGAGGACAAGGGCAGCACAAACATTTACTGCCGTTTCCAGGTACAGTGAAAAAAAGTGAGTGAGTTGTAGGGTGAAGAGCACACACCTCTACCTTCCTGAATGGATTATTTAAGAGGTTGATGTCACTAACCCTGGGGATGTGTGTGTGAGTGCATGAGGTGGGGATTTGAAACTGGCAGAATCCTACAGCAATTCAAAGCCCTTGACTCTGACTGATAACTTCTGTGTATCTCCCTGCCCTGAATGGAGCCCTAAAATACACATGTAGGTTGAATCTCAGTTCACACAAAGCACCATCTAACCAAAATTCTCCCTAGCCGAGAACACACTACTCTGAGTTAAATCAGACATGGCCAAGCAAAACAAAACTGAACAGCTACACCTGGACTGATGAATGGGATAATCAAGTGCCCTGAGCTCAGTTAAATATTGATCTAGCTGAGAAATAAAAATAGTGTTATTGCTGCAAATGAGATTGGTAGTCAAATTCAAGACCAGCTATGCCAACACAGTAAATGGATAGAGCATGCGCCCTCATTGCCCTGGTCTAGTCAAGGCATCATGGTAATAAAGCAGTTGGCACAAGTGACACATTTCGTACAGTGGCCAAAAGACGGCAGTGTTTTACAATACTTTAATCATTAGATCACACACCGCAAACTTGCCTCAGCCAGAGATGCTCTTGCGCTCTTTCTTTCTTTCTTTCTCACTCTGGCATACATGCACGCACGCACTTACACGTGGGCACAGACGCACACACAGAGCGAGAGAGAGAATGACATCCTATCCTCCTCTCAATACAACAATACGCTAAAGTTATCGATATTGATTAATAGTCACAGTGCAACTCAATTATTGCCCCGGAAAATCTGTAGCAGGCTGGCTATGTCCATATCAAAACGAAACGGAGGTGAGTGCATGCATACTGGTTTTGAATGTGCGTAATGGACTGAAAAGAAATAAAAACGTGCAACTCACAAGCAAGTTCTCTGAATACTTATTCCACTGGGCTTTTTTTGTAAAATGTTGTCAAATCCAATCACAAAACTCACAACTGTTCCATGTGCAGCCAAGTAGCCACACACTGTTCTCTTTACCAAAATGTGATATTCCCAGCAAAACAGAAAACCCTTTCTGTATAAGACGAAATCCTCAACAGAAAGTTATATTCCACTCGCTTGAGTAGTAAGCAACCCATATGACTCGTCCTGTGTTTATAGCCAAGTAGTAATATCTCACTCATGTGAGCTCACATGCAGGTTAGGTCTCTATGAGTAAGTAGCCTAACGTCAAAGCGCGCATTTGGGGGTAGGTAGCCTATCCAAAACAGCACCTCCTCTAGCTCGAGTCAGCAGGGTGTCAGGGGGAGGGGGCCAAACGGGCATTATCATCATTTTCACCCATTTCACAGTATTATTCCAGCCTCATAGCGTGGAAATATATATAAAACTGATGAAAATCACGTTTCTGACTACAACAGGCATTTAACAAAAGCATGTATATATTTTTGCAATCAGCTGATAATCAATAATGTGACAAATAGAATTGTTATGCATGCAAAGAAAGTAGCCTAGTCTAATATGGTTAATGTGAATGGATAGTTTAGAATTCTATCATAGTTGGCTGTGGCTTGATCTGAATGGATTCCATTGCTATGGGAGTCAGGGCCGGTTCCAGTCATAAGCGGTTTTAGGCATAAAACTCAGTTGGGGGCTCAATTTACTGGTGAGAGTAAGAATAGTAGAATACACCAGGTGCAATTTGGAAATTTGGTTGTGCACCAGCAGTTTTTCACTTGTTATGTCAGTAACTGACCGTCACTCAATTAGCCATGCCAGTTAAACATTTCTAGATGGGTAGTTCAAGTGAAATTTCCCACTGGGAACTAGGAGCTTCCTATAATTTATAGCATGTGAATGCAGCATTATTCTAGCTAGCCAGCTATCTAAAATTGTAGTAATAATGGCTGAATACCAAGGGCCCTGACTTCCAGGGGGCCCACATTGATTGTATTTGTCATTCTCACTCAGACATCATATCAACATGACATAAGTCATTACAAAATGTGTAGAATGGCAGGAAATTAGCTTAGAAACTGCATCACGTTATCTCCACCCGATGGGAAAATGTGTAGAATTGCAAGAAATTAGCTGTTAAACTGCTAAAATGTTCTCTGCCCCATGGCAAAATGAGTAGAATTGCATGAAAGTTGAAGTGAAAGAGAGCATTGTAAAATTGCAAAGTTCTCTTCACCCCATGGCAAGATTTGTCGAATTGCAGAAAAATTGCGATAAAGCTGCAATATGTTACTTTCTGGCGACCCTACCAAATTCACATAGAAATGTGAGTTATAGATCTGTCATTCTCATTGAAAGCAAGTCTAAGAAGCAGTAAATATGTTTTATGTGCACTATTTATACGTTTCCATTTCTTAAGTTTCGTTTTTGCATCTTTTACTTTCAATTTTTTACACCAGCTTCAAACAGCTGAAAATACAATATTTTTGGTTGTTGAAAATATATTTCACAGCAGTTTAGATGGTACAATGATTCTCTACACTATACATTGCTTGTTTAGACACATAAACGGGAATTAGGCAAACTATTAGAATTTCTGCATATTGCACCTTTAAAACTGTAACATTTTCTTTCCACCCCATGGCAAAATGTGTAGAATTGCAGAAATTGTTTTCCTCCACCATCATGAGGGGGGCCACTGAAATGTTTTGTAGTGAGGTGTGGGGGCACCCCAACCAACTCTCGCTTAGGGCCCCCAAAGGGCTAGAGCCGGCCCTGATGGGAGATATGTGGCATCTTTGAACCAGGGTAAGGTTAGGTTAGGTTAGGTTAGGTTAGGTTAGGGTAGGTTATGTATATCTAATATCAGGCTACATCCAAATAGGCCTGAATGTCATTTTACTGCTGGCACTAAGGATGACTCAATTACACCCTTCAAATCACACTCAAACAAGTTAAAATATGTATATATTTTTTCTTCAAAAGTGAATGAAATTATCATAAATTCAGCTTTTTTTTAGATCAACGAAAAAAATTAACTTTCCTTACCCCCTCAGTATGAGGTCATGTGGTTGTGCGTCTCTGCGCGCGCGATGAATGGAGGCTGCCATAGGAACCAACCTCGACCACTTGGCAGGCAGTTTAGAATAATCTTCCATCGTTACACAATTTATTTTAAACTCGTACCCACGGTTTTTTATTAGAACAAAACTTCGGCTAATTTCTAGATGCTCCCCGTGAACCGACTGACGAAAAATGGAATGCCTTTGGGCGTTTTTCAGTTGCTTTTTATGCAGAGCTTCCTGTGGAACGCAGGAATTGGATGGACAATCCCAAACCGGAATTCCTGTGAGTGTTTCGCGCTGATAAAACCCTTCTACTGCACAAACACTCTCCATCCTGCTCAAACCGCTATGTGAATCACCTTTTCAAGCATTCTCTGCCTACGGACAGTTTGAAGGGACAAGAAAAAGCGTCCAATGAAGTGATTTGAATTTACAGCTTAAACTTTTGTTTAATAATTAATAAATCATTGCACATATATTAATTACATCGTTTCAATTACTGAATTTCAGTTTACTTCCTGAATTGACTCCCTTCAATTCGAATTGACCCCAACCCTGGACTGTAGCCATCAGATTTTAACCCACAGAATGTTTTATTACATTACAACAGAGGCTAATTCAGCATAGCAACATTATTACTGAAAATACAGATAATTCGTGTTCAGAGTTCCAGAGAACACGGAATGACAACCAATGAATAGTCCCAATGCAACCATAATCCATCACAATGAGTTTATCGTTGAAATGTACATTTTAGGCCCTCTTATGAGACCTTTTGCTCCAAGTCGAGTCAAAGCAAAAGCATTGAGGGTGTCATTTTAGGATTTTTTTTATTGTGCTTTTGTTTGGAGTTGGATCGGTCTTTATAAGTTATGATTGTAGTCGTTCTCAACACCTCCAAAACATACTGTACAGTCACTCCAAAAGCCTCCGGAACATATAGTCACATCAGCACAGCGATACATAAAATAGAGGACAGTATAACACAGAAATATGGAAACAACGACACATTGATCCCGGGTAAGAGCTGAGTGCTGTATTCACTGACATTCTTATTAGGTGTCAGGAGCACATGAGGACTCTCCATTGCTGCTTTCTATTTTGTATTGGCTTAAACGTGTCATAACGTAGTCTATGAATCATATTTTAGATTTCGTGGTGAATTTGCTGATTTTCATCATGTTTGACTTTGACTCCAACTGGGTGGATGAGGACGTGTGAGAGAGTTATGGGATCTGAGAGGTGTTTTTCAGATAAATGTGTGCCTGAGAGGGAGAGGAAACACGGTATTTAATGTTCATTTGATGTGGTCCAGAACTTTTTGGAGGTAAATGGGAAGTGTGTGTCAGTAGCATGTTAAAGATAGAGCACTCTCATCTATTTCCTTTGAAGCTGAGGTTATGATTAGTCAGTTTGACATCCAGTCTTCATTTGTCATGCTAAGTGTACAAAATGACAGACGCACGCACACACGCTGCACATAAATACTCTAAACAATTACTCATAATGTGTACTCACAACATGTGGCTAAAGCTATTGAGTGGCTGCAATGAACCAGAAAAGAAAGAGAGTGTGTGTTTCATCTGTCACCGTGTCATACACACTGGCTGGGTATAAAATCAGTAGAGACCATATGCTACTCACTGGCTGCAAAAACCCATGAATTTGAATTACTCAGTCTTTATCTTTTTTTCTTTTTGAATTTTACCCCCTTTTCTCCCCAATTTCGTGGTATCCAATTGTTGTAGTAGCTACTATCTTGTCTCATTGCTACAACTCCCGTACGGGCTCGGGAGAGACGAAGGCTGAATGTCATGCGTCCTCTGATACACAACCCAACCAGCCGTACTGCTTCTTAACACAGCACGCATCCAACCCGGAAGCCAGCCGCACCGTGCACCTGGCAACCTTGGCTAGCGCGCACTGCGCCCGACCCGCCACAGGAGTCGCTGGTGCCCGATGAGACAAGGAGATCCCTACCGACCAATCCCTCCCTAACACGGACGACGCTAGGCCAATTGTGCGTCGCCCCACGGACCTCCCGGTCGCGGCCGGTTACGACAGAGCCTGGGCGCGAACCCAGGGACTCTGCGCCACCCGGGAGGCCCTTACTCAGTCTTTATCTATGCTGAATAGATTATTTATTTATTTATTTTTTTACATCAAAGGTACATTTAAAAGTTGTTCAGAGGCTAACATTTGGTTCACATTTTCTCTGGTAATAATTTTATATTGGTTAACAGATATGTTACAAAACCACCAGAGTAATAGAATAACATATTAGTTAAATGAAAAGACCAAACTTGCCAGGGTTAGCCATGTTTTTATTCCTGAGGTAAGTTTAAAGGCCCAGTGATTTGGGGGTTTAGCCTAGCGATGTGACCCTTTACTGAGATAACAGAGAAGCCTACGTGCTGTAGCACCATGGCTGGGGGTCGCAGGTGACCACACACACCAACACACACTCAGGACATTCTGTCAAGGGTGAGCAGTAGGAAAGGTTGAAGGAACTGGAGACGCAAAAAGTACAAGTGTTTGAGTGTGTGTCTGTTTCTCTCAGACAGGAATTATTTTCTTTCTTTGAAATCAAGGCTTGGTCCGACGCAAGCAAAGTTTTGTAGTCTGTGGCATATTGCAGATTTGGCCCAGGAAAAGATGCCGATTGCTGAGACCAAAAGAAAACTGAAGCAAAGCAGCACTTCCTGCCAGAGAGGAAGCAGGAAATGGCTGTGGAAGTGAGATTCTGGAGTCGTGTCCCTTGAAACAATTAAAATCTCACTTGTTCAGGAAGCGGACTTGCGTCAAAATGGAACCTGACAGATTTGGCTTAAGGGCAGAAGCACTGACCCTGGAGAGGGTATGAGAGAAGGGTCGCTGTGCCCATGCTATGGTCTGAAGAATGTCATGAAACGTGAACTAACTTTCGTGATGAGCCCTGAGAGGTGCGAGTATAGGAGAGAGGATAGGGTGAGAGATAGTTATAGAGAAAGTGTCATAAGAGAGAGGGAAAGCAAGGAGATAGGTGGTAGAGATGGAAAGAATGGGAATGCTGAGAGAGAGAGAGGTTGGGGGGTGGAGGTAGGGTAGAGTAGAGGAGGGCATACCATACAGTAAATATTATTGTGGCTGACAAACAAATAGGTCTGGAGCGTTCCCACCGCGTACCGCCTCGTGTTTATTGTCTGTCTACACAAAAGCATAGGAGTGTGTTGATGTAGAAAGCATTGGTTGTGCCAGTGTGTGTGTACGTTGTACGGGCGGGCAGCCATGTGTGTGTGTTTCTCTGGCTACTCATATAGTGAACGCCTCCCTCCATGTCACTAAGTATTGATGACATCACAAGTGTGTTTACAGATTTTGTGTCTGCAGGCTGTCTTTGTGCCTGCAGGCTCTTAGATGCACCACTGATATCAGCTTATCTTTAAAACCATGAATATATAAATGGAGCATTGATTAAAAATAAAATCTCAATCTCTCTTCCATCGCTCTCTCTCTCTCTCTTTCTTTGTCCCTCACTCTCAATTTCTTCCTTATCTTTATACTAAACAAAAATATAAACGAGCTGAAATAAAAGATCCCAGAAATGTTCCATATGCACAAAAAGCTTATTTCTCTCCAATGTTGTGTACAAGTTTGTTTGCATCTCTGTTAGTGAACATTTCACCTTTGCCACGACAATCCATCCACCTGACAGGTGTGGCATATCAACAAGCTGATTAAACAGCATGATCATTGTATAGGTGCACCTTGTGCTGGGGACAAAGGCCACTCTAAAATGTGCAGTTTTGTCATACAACACAATGCCACAAATGTCTCAAGTTTTGAGGGAGTGTGCAATTGGCATGCTGACTGCAGGAATGTCCACCAGAGCTGTTGGCAGAGAATTGAATGTTAATTTCTCTTCCATTAACCGCAGCCAACGTCATTTCAGAGAATTTGGCAATACGTCCAACCGACCTCACAACCGCAGACCATGTGTATCCACGCCAGCCGAGGATCTCCACATCCGGCTTCTTCACCTGTGGGATCGTCTGAGACCAGCCACCCGGACAGCTGATGAAACTGAAGCCCTTTTGTGGGGAAAAACTCATTCTGATTGGCTAGGCCTGGCTCACCAGTGTATGAGCCTGGCTCACAAGTGGGTGGGCCCATGCCTTCCCAAGCCCACCCATGGCAGCGCCCCTGCCCAGTCGTGAAATCCATAAATTAGGGCCTAATGAAGATATTTCAACTTGATTTCCTTATATGAACTATACCTCAGTAAAGTCTTTGAAATTGTGGCATGTTGCATTTATATTTCTGTTCAGTATAGTTGTGGATCTGTGCTGTGTTTAGAATCTCTGGCCAATACTAAGACTGTCCACACCAGTAATGGAGGAATGTGAGGATACAAGCAAAGTCAGCAGAATGTGTCTCTCTGTATGTACAGTGCATTCAGAAAGTATTCAGACCCCTTGACTTTTTCCACATTTTGCTATGTTACAGCCTTATTCTAAAATTGATTAAATAGTTCCCCCCTCATTAATCTACACACAATAGCCCATAATGACAGAGCAAAACCATGTTTTAAGGTTTTGTTGGCAAATTTCTTTAAAAAAAAATGGAAATATTATATTTACATAAGTATTCAGACCCTTTGCACAGTACTTTGTTGAAGCACCTCTGTCAGCGATTACGGCCTGGAGTCTTCTTGGGTATGATGCTACAAGCTTGGCACACCTGTATTTGGAGAGTTTCTCTTATTCTTCTCTGCAAATCCTCTCAAGCTCTGTCAGTTTGAATGGGGAGCATTGCTGCACAGCTATATACAGGTCTCTCCATACATGTTCGATCGGGTTCAAGTCCGGGTTCTGGCTGGGCCACTCAAGGACATTCAGAAACTTGTCCTGAAGCCACTCCTGCGTTGTCTTGGCTGTGTGCTTAGGGTCGTTTTCCTGTTGGAAGGTGAACCTTCGCCCCAGTCTGAGGTCCTGAGTGCTCTGGAGCAGGTTTTCATCTCATTTCATTTCATCTCTCTGTACTTTGCTCATTTAATCTTTCCCTTCATCCTGACTAGTCTCCCAGTCTCTGTTTCTGAAAAATATCCCCACAACATAATGCTGCCACCACCATGCTTCACCACCGTAGGGATGGGGCCAGGTTTCCTACAGATGTGGCGCTTGGTATTCAGGCCAAAGAGTTAAATGTTGGTTTCAACAGACCAGAGAATCTTGTTCTTCATGGTTTGAGAGTCCTTTAGGTGCCTTTTGGCAAATTGCAAGTGGGAAGTCATGTGTCTTGTAATTATAGCATTTACATACATATATCGTTCAAAAGGTTGGTGCCACTTAGAAATGTCCTTGTTTTTTAAAAGAAAATAACATTTTTTGTCCATTAAAATAACATCAAATTGATCATAAATACAGTGTAGACATTGTTAATGTTGTAAATGACTATTGTAGCTGGAAATGGCAGATTTAAAAAAAATGGAATATCTACATAGGCGTACAGAGGCCATTTTTCAGCAACCATCACTCCTGTGTTCCAATGGCACGTTGTGTTAGCTAATCCAAGTTTATTTTTTTAAAAGGCTAATTGATCATTAAAAACCCTTTTGCAATTATGTTAGCACTGAAAACTGTTGTCCTGATTAAAGAAGCAATAAAACATACCTTTTTTTGACTAGTTGAGTATCTGGAACATCAGCATTTGTGGGTTCGATTACAAGCTCAAAATGGACAGAAACAAATAACTTTCTTCTGAACCTCATTAGTTCTTGTTTGTAGAAATGAAGGCTTTTCCTTGCGAGAAATTGCCAAGAAACTGAAGATCTCGTACAACGCTGTGTACTACTCCCTTCACAGAACAATGCAAACTGGCTCTAACCAGAATAGAAAGAGAAGTGGGAGGCCCCGGTGCACAGCTGAGCAAGAGGACAAGTACATTAGAGTGTCTAGTTTGAGAAACAGACGCCTCACAAGTCCTCAACTGGCAGCTTCATTCAATATTACCCGCAAAACAGTCTCAATGTCAACAATGCAGAGGCGACTCCGGGACGCTGGCCTCCTAGGCAGAGTTGCAAAGAAAAAGCCATATCTCAGACTGACCAATAAAAATAAAACATTAAGATGGGCAAAAGAACACAGACACTGGACAGAGGAAGATTGGAAAAAAGTGTTATGGACAGACAAATCTAAGTTTGAGGTGTTCAGGTCACAAAGAAGAACATTAGTGAGATGCAGAAAAAATGAAAAGATTAGTGCTTGACGCCATCTGTCAAGGATGGTGGAGGCAATATGAAGGTCTTTGGGTGCTTTGGTGGTTGTAAAGTGGGAGATTTGTACAGGGTAAAAGGGATCTTGAAGAAGGAAGGCTATCACTCCATTTTGCAACGCCATGCCATACCCTGTGGACGGCGCTTAATTGGAGCCAATTTCCTCCTACAACAGGACAATGACCCAAAGCACAACTCCAAACTATGCAACAACTATTTAGGGAAGAAGCAGTCAGCTGGCATTCCGTCTATAATGGAGTGGCCAGCACAGTCACTGGATGGATCTCAACCCTTTTGAGCTGTTGTGGGAGCAGTTTGACCGTATGGTACGTATTAAGTGCCCATCAAGCCAATCCAACTTGTGTGAGGTGCTTCAGGAAGCATCGGGTGAAATCTCTTCAGATTACCTCAACAAATTGACAACTAGAATGCCAAAGGTCTGCAAGGCTGTAATTGCTGCAAATGGAGGATTCTTTCACGAAAGCAAAGTTTGAAGGACACAATTATTAATTCAATTAAAAATCATTATTTATAACCTTGTTAACGTCTTGACTATATTTCCTATTAATTTTGCAACTAATTTCATGTATGTTTTCATGGAAAACAAGGAAATTAATAAGTGACCCCAATTTTTTTTACGGTAGTGTACATAGGGCAATGGGGTTTCAAAATGTATGTACAGTACACTACATGGCCAAAAGTGTGTAAACACCCCTTTAAATTAGTAGATTTGGCTATTTCAGCCAGACCTGTTACTGACAGGTTTATAAAATCGAGCACAGAGTCATGCAATCTCCACAGACAAACATTGGCAGTAGAATGGCCTTATTGAAGAGCTCAGTGATTTTCAACGTGGCACCGTCATAGGATGCCAAATCTCTGGAAGCAACGCCAGCACAATAACTATTCGTCTGGCGCTTCATGAAATGGGTTTCCATGGCCGAGGATCCATGCACAAGCCTAAGATCACCATGCACAATGCCAAGCGTCGGCTGGAGTGGTGTAAAGCTTGCCGCCATTGGACTCTGGAGCATTGGAAACACGTTCTCTGGAGTGATGAATCACGCTAAATCATCTGGCAGTCCGACAGACGAATCTGTGTTCGGCAGGTGCCAGGAGAACGCTACCTGCCCCAATGCATAGTGCCAACTGTAAAGTTTGGTGGTGGAGTATTAATGGTCTGGGGCTGTTTTTCAAGGTTCGGGCTAGGCCACTTAGTTCCAGTGAAGGGAAATCTTAACGCTACAGCATACAATGACATTGTAGATGATTCTGTGCTTCCAACTTTGTGGCAACATATTGGGGAAGGCACTTTCCTGTTTCAACATGACAATGCCCCCGTGCACAAAGCGAGGTTCATACAGAAATGGTTTGTCGAGATCGGTGTGGAAGAACTTGCCTGGCCTACGCAGAGCCATGACCTCAACCCCATTGAACACCTTTGGGATTAATTGGAATCCTGACTGCGAGCCAGGCCTAATCGCCCAACATCAGTGCCCAACCTCAATAATGCTCTTGTGGCTGAATGGAAGCAAGTCACCGCAGCAATGTTCCAACATCTAGTGGAAAGCCTTCCCAGAAGAGTGGAGGCTGTTATAGCAGCAAAGAGGGGACCAACTCCATATTAATGCCCATGATTTTTGAATGAGATTTTCAACGAGCAGGTGTCCACATACTTTTTGCCATGTAGTGTATGTCTGTCTGTCTGTCTACATGCTGGACACTAGAATGATGAGGCTAGACTGGATGCGGTGGAGATTTGTACTGTAAGGCTTACGAGCATGTGTGGAGAAGACAGATATGTGCAACGTTGCAAACGCACACCTATTATCCCTATTCAATCATATAACACATTGTTATAAAACCACACATCCTGCACACGAATTCTTGCATACGCACACGTCATGACAATGTGTGTTGCTTAGATGAGACAGAAGAGAGGATGAGTAAGAAGAAAGGAAGATAGGAGGAAGAGTCTCTGGGAACCTCATATAGCCCCACAACACACACACGCACACACACACACACACACATACATACATACACACACACACACACACACACACTTAAACCCCCTCTCCCTGTGCTCCATACATCTCTCCACCACTACCACAGTGATGACATGTTTTCCATTCAGTCAAGCCAAACAGGAAGTCCTGCATCCAAGGCCTTAAACCCCTCTAAAAAAATGCTGGGTTAAAAACAACCCAATTTGGGTAAATATTGGACAGAGCAAACATTGGGTTGTTTTGACCTAGCCAGTTGGGTCAGAAACAACCCATTGTTTTCTTTAAGATTGGTTGTTGATGCTGGGTTATTGAGCTATTATCCACCGGGTCAGATCAGAAGACTGGAGGTGTGGCATACTATTTTTTAAATATATTTTTTATTTCACCTTTATTTAACCTTTATTTAACCAGGTAGGCCAGTTGAGAACAGTTCTCATTTGCAAATGCGACCGGGCCAAGATAAAGCGAAGCAGTTCGACACATACAACAACACAGAGTTACACATGGAGTAAACAAACATACAATCAATAATACAGTAGAAAAATCTATGTACAGCATGTGCAAATGAGGTAGGATAAGAGAGGTAAGGCAATAAATAGGCCATGGTGGTGAAGTAATTACAATATAGCAATTAAACACTGGAATGGTAGAATGTGCAGAAGATGAATGTGCAAGTAGAGACACTGGGGTGCAAAGGAGCAAGATAAATAAATAAATACAGTATGGGGATGAGGTAGATTGGATGGGCTATTTACAGATGAGCTAGGTACAGGTGCAGTGATCTGTGAGCTGCTTTGACAGCTGGTGCTTAAAGCTAGTGGGGTACTAGTGGTGTGACAGTAAATGTCATTCCAGTTAATCTGTTCTGTCATATTGTAAATGCATGTTAATGTTGAACCCTCACACTTTTTGTTGCTTTAATAAGTCAAGAATATGAGTTCCTTAAGTGCCTATGTTGAAATATTTACAGCTTTGTTACAATATTTAAATAAGAATGTTTCTAAATGTACAGTTGAAGTCGGAAGTGTATATACACTTAGGTTGGAGTCATTAAAACTCGTCTGTCAACCTCCCCACAAATTTCTTGTTAACAAGCTATAGTTTTGGCAAGTCGGTTCGGACATCTACAAGTCATTTTTCCAACAATTGTTTACAGAGTATTTAATTTATAATTCTCTGTATCACAATTCCAGTGGGTCAGAAGTTTACATACACTAAGTTGACAGTGCCTTTAAACAGCTTGGAATATTACAGAAAATGATGTCATGGCTTTAGAAGCTTCTGATAGGCTAATTGATATCATATGAGTCAGTTGGAGGTGTACCTGTGGATGTATTTCAAGGCCTACCTTCAAACTCAGTGCCTCTTTGCTTGACATCATGGGAAAATCAAAAGAAATCAGCCAAGACCTCAGAAAAAAATTGTAGACTTCCACAAGTTTGGTTCATTCTTGGGAGCAATTTTGAAGGTACCACGTTCATCTGTACAAAGAATAGTACGCAAGTATAAACACCATGGGACCACGCAGCTGTCATACCGCTCAGGAAGGAGACGCGTTCTGTCAATCCCATAGAGAATTTGTGGGCAGAACTGAAAAAGCGTGTACGAGCAAGGAGGCCTACACATCTGACTAAGTTACACCATCTCTGTCAGGAGGAATGGGCCAAAATTCACCCAACTTATTGTGGGAAGCTTGTGGAAGGCTACCCAAAACGTTTGGCCCAAGTTAAACAATTTCAAGGCAATGCTACCAAATACTAATTGAGTGTATGTAACCTTCTGACCCACTGGGAATGTGATGAAAGAAATAAAAGCTGAAAGAAATAATTCTCTCTACTATTATTCGGACATTTCACATTCTTAAAATAAAGTGGTGATCCCAACTGACCTAAAACTGGAAATCTTTACTAGGATTAAATGTCAAGAATTGTGAACAACTGAGTTTAAATGTATTTGGCTAAGGTGTATGTAAACTTCCGACTTCAACTGTATATTAAAATATGTAATGTGCAAAAACATTGAAGGACATTTGAAGTTTGCAGTATACAGTGCCTTGCGAAAGTATTCGGCCCCCTTGAACTTTGCGACCTTTTGCCACATTTCAGGCTTCAAACATAAAGATATAAAACTGTATTTTTTTGTGAAGAATCAACAACAAGTGGGACACAATCATGAAGTGGAACGACATTTATTGGATATTTCAAACTTTTTGAACAAATCAAAAACTGAAAAATTGGGCGTGCAAAAGTATTCAGCCCCCTTAAGTTAATACTTTGTAGCGCCACCTTTTGCTGCGATTACAGCTGTAAGTCGCTTGGGGTATGTCTCTATCAGTTTTGCACATCGAGAGACTGACATTTTTTCCCATTCCTCCTTGCAAAACAGCTCGAGCTCAGTGAGGTTGGATGGAGAGCATTTGTGAACAGCAGTTTTCAGTTCTTTCCACAGATTCTCGATTGGATTCAGGTCTGGACTTTGACTTGACCATTCTAATATGTTTATTTTTGAACCATTCCATTGTAGATTTTGCTTTATGTTTTGGATCATTGTCTTGTTGGAAGACAAATCTCCGTCCCAGTCTCAGGTCTTTTGCAGACTCCATCAGGTTTTCTTCCAGAATGGTCCTGTGTTTGGCTCCATCCATCTTCCCATCAATTTTAACCATCTTCCCTGTCCCTGCTGAAGAAAAGCAGGCCCAAACCATGATGCTGCCACCACCATGTTTGAAAGTGGGGATGGTGTGTTCAGCTGTGTTGCTTTTACGCCAAACATAACGTTTTGCATTGTTGCCAAAAAGTTCAATTTTGGTTTCATCTGACCAGAGCACCTTCTTCCACATGTTTGGTGTGTCTCACAGGTGGCTTGTGGCAAACTTTAAACAACACTTTTTATGGATATCTTTAAGAAATGGCTTTCTTCTTGCCACTCTTCCATAAAGGCCAGATTTGTGCAATATACGACTGATTGTTGTCCTATGGACAGAGTCTCCCACCTCAGCTGTAGATCTCTGCAGTTCATCCAGAGTGATCATGGGCCTCTTGGCTGCATCTTTGATCAGTCTTCTCCTTGTATGAGCTGAAAGTTTAGAGGGACGGCCAGGTCTTGGTAGATTTGCAGTGGTCTGATACTCCTTCCATTTCAATATTATCGCTTGCACAGTGCTCCTTGGGATGTTTAAAGCTTGGGAAATCTTTTTGTATCCAAATCCGGCTTTAAACTTCTTCACAACAGTATCTCGGACCTGCCTGGTGTGTTCCTTGTTCTTCATGATGCTCTCTGCGCTTTTAACGGACCTCTGAGACTATCACATTGCAGGTGCATTTATACGGAGACTTGATTACACACAGGTGGATTGTATTTATCATCATTAGTCATTTAGGTCAACATTGGATCTTTCAGAGATCCTCACTGAACTTCTGGAGAGAGTTTGCTGCACTGAAAGTAAAGGGGCTGAATATTTTTGCACGCCCAATTTTTCAGTTTTTGATTTGTTAAAAAAGTTTGAAATATCCAATAAATGTCGTTCCACTTCATGATTGTGTCGCACTTGTTGTTGATTCTTCACAAAAAAATACAGATTTATATCTTTATGTTTGAAGCCTGAAATGTGGCAAAAGGTCGCAAAGTTCAAGGGGGCCGAATACTTTCGCAAGGCACTGTACATACTTAAAATAATGAACATGAATCATATTTATTCTCACGGATATATAGGTGAAAGCCACGCCCCCAATAGGCCACACCTTTGGATTACCCAAACATGGGTTAATTTAACCATCAGTTGGGGTTGGGGGTTTATTGGGGTTTTATTGGGGTTGACCCAGGGATGGGTCTTTTTAATGTAATCCTTCGTTTATTTTTAGGAGGCTTGGCCTATTAGGGTTGTGGCTTTCAGATAGGTATATTTTGCCACCGGTGAGAGTAAATGTAATTCATGTTCATCATTTTGTGGCATGTTAAATATTTTAATAAACAATTAATTAGTGATGGGAAACCAAGGCTTTCTGAACTCTTTGGAGCTTACACCAAATTGTGCTGAAAAGTGGTTAATTACCCTGCGCTTCATTATCGGTTCACAATGCACATTAGTGACGTCTGAGTGCGATTATCAGATAGATGTTTTTTTTCTCTCCACTGTTTTCATTTGAACTCCGTGGCTCAATGGTAAGTTGTTGGCTTTAATAGCCTATATACAGTTGGAATACCATAGTGTGACTTCGACAGGATTTGACCTCATATCCTCACGTCCCTGAGTTCCTTCCCTCCTGTACCTGCTAAGCTACCTGTCAGGTGAAAGTACATATACAAAATCCTAACTATATTTGTAAGTACGTTGTCCAGTAGAGGTTGGTGTTTGAAACCAGCTTTGGAATTAAAGAAACCAATGGAACCACGTTGAAATCAGTGTGATCTCGCATTTTGCAACACACGGTTATAAAAAGCATGCAATCAAACAAAGCTTCGGACGTCATTGACGACGTACTTCTGATAAAGTGATACATGCATTGGCACACTGCTTCGAAGTTAGCTGCTTAGAGATTTCGACACATGCCTTGGAGCTCCGGTATCAATCGTAACATCACTACAATTAATTACATCATTATTCAATTATATAACTGTAAAATACATATTTGTATGTTTAGTGTTAGAGAAAATGTGCATATTTTCTAAATGTCTCTCTTGATCAAAACATAGCTCTAGCTTGGCTTCCTGAACTCGGTAGGAACTCACCTTTCATATTAATCTAGTCCATCTATGACAAACAGAAAGTGTTTTTTGTTTATAGATTGATCTCTGAATGAGGTGAAACCACTCTCTCCTGCTGCGCTACGATGTAAGGATTGTCAGTGGCTGTGACGTAGGGTTCAGCCAGGAGTTGATGGACAGTCGGAAGAGCGAATGAAATGGTAGGAGGGACATCCCAGCATCAAGTGGTTTCAGATTTCACATCCTACGGACGCAGGCTCTGTGTCCGTGGGAACCAGGGCTATTGCTCAACGCAAGCCATTTGGATCTACGGATTTCCACAGATTGATTTACAAGCAAAAATGTCAGTCAGAAACAGAACCAAGTAGATCTCCTAAACAGGAGACTTTACAGCCCAGCGTTAAACTACAAAAGTGTCGGTGCTCAACCTTAACAGGTGTAGACAATACAAAAGAACAGAAGAACCAGAATGACATTTACACTCACAGGTGGCCAAAAGGAACCATCTGAAAGCCACACCTTTACTAAGCCACGCCTCCAGTCTTCTGATCTGACTCGATGAGCTCAATAACCCAACTGTGACTCAACTGGCTCAAAAATAATCCAATGTGTGTTCTGTCCACTATTTACCCAGTACTGTGTTGTTTTAACCCAGCAGTTTTTTGAGTGTAGAAGTACCCTCATTAATCCATCTTACTTCCTCTCTGTCGTCTTTAGGATAGGGTGAGGGAAACTAGTAAACCGGTGAAGTAGTACTATGGAGAAGTTTGTCAGTAGTGTATCAATGTTCAGTTGCAATGTTGGTTTTACCATTCATGCCTAGGACCCCTACAGTAAAAATGCTTAGACCTCATACAAATACATGAAAATAGCCTTGACTAATTTAGTCCCTAGCTCTGTGCATAGCTAGAATGTGAGCACATATTTTAAACATGCCTTTTTATGGCCTCCCTCCCATCCCGTTCACATTACTTCCCCTTGTTGCCGTTGCCAACGGTCCTCGTCAGAAACTGTCATCGACGGCCAGGGAGAGATGGAATTTTATACACATTCCTCCCAAACTGCTCCCTCAGAAACACATGTGACAGTGATAGGCTTATTTACCATAGTAATCCATTCTCTCTCCATGAGGCTAGCATTTGGAACAGTGGCAGCCATCTTGAATTTGAGCCAAAACATTCCCCAAAGTTGTTTCAGGAGGCTGTGTGAGTGTGAAGTGTGGACACATAAAACAAAAGATAAAACAGTACATCATATATATTACACCAATACACTACAATACAAAATGTATAATACCACCATACAACAATATGACGGTGTACGTGTGTGTAGAGTGCGTGTGCTAGCGTGTGTGTGCATAAGCGTGTGTCTGTACCTGTGTGGGTTTCTCTTCACATTCCCTGCTGTTCCATAAGGTGTATTTTTATCTGTTTTTTAGATCGGATTCTACTTCTTGCATCAGTTGCCTGATGTGGAATAGAGTTCCATGTAGTCATGGCTCTATGTAGTACTGTGCGCCTCCCATAGTCTGTTCTGGACTTACTGTAGAAGTCTATAATGAGTACCAACTAAAAGATCAGGGCTAAAAGATCAGGACCTGGTGCCTTGCTACACCTGGGTGAGCTCTGACAACCAGTCATACTCCAGTATTTACCTTCTCCTCCTGGACAGCCCACAGCATCAGGTACCACATCAGCCACTTTCTTCTCAGACCACCGACAACTCAGTACGACTGTACACCTCCCAGCGACACAGAAACTGAACATCACTTTACTGACCACCAGACTCAACAACCTATGCATCACGCATTTGAAGAACTGGACCTCTCTCCTTGACCTTTTGAACTCCGCCATCGAGTGGTGGGAAATGGTCAAGAGGAGAACTAAACACCTTTACATCAAGACAGGCAAATCAATAGCAAACGGTAAAAAGAGAATAACTGAACAAACTCAACCAACGACTACAAGCCAATCCGACCTACAGCAAGCAGGCTTCGATCTGGCACCCGAAATAGCAGACACCAAACACAGACTCGCACTCTTACACAGGCAGAAACAGCAGAAAATCAAACACAAGCAAAATCCAACACCTACAAGAGGAAGAGAAATGCACCAAATACTTTTTCAAACAAATCAGATGAAAGAAACAGACAATAGATGCATTGAAAGATGACCAACAGACACTACTGACGATCAGGCCATCAATAACATCATTACAGTCTTCTACAGTAAATTGTACTCCCCTAAGACGACAGATGACACACTGATCGACAAACTCCTCAGCCACATAGCGCCAATCCCACAACACGACTTTGTAGGAGGAAATGGGCCTGTCGCTGGATGAGCTCATCCAGGCCGTGCACTCCTTAAACAAAGGTAAGACACCAGGTCCAGTTGGACTCCCTACTGAGTTTTACGTAGCATTTTGGAAACACCTCTAAGTCAGTCTGGGGACAGTTTACAGTAGCATGTACAGGGATGGCTAGCTTGCACTCACCCACACTGAAGGTTAGCTCCTTCAGTGCGGGAGAGTGCAATCACTCTCCTGTACAAGGGAAAGGGAGAAGCTACTGAGCTCAAGAACTGGCGCCGAATCAGTCTCTTGGGCTCAGACCAGGGTTTCCATTAGCCGGGAATAGCTGGCTTTTGGCAGATGAAAAAATAGAAAAGCTGATAAATAAAATTGCAAGAAAAAATCCATTGCCAAATAATGCTATTCATTGATGAAAATAGCAGTCGGTGGAAATAGTGTACAGTTGACGAGTCATGCTTACCAGTCTAGGTTCATTTGTATAGTTTACTGGAAATAAATTGCTGCATGTGTGCAGTATATTCGTTATGTAGGCCTATCCTATGTATCACACATGTAGCTCATAGCATACAGATACAATGCCTTTGAGCTGCTGCTACAGCATCTCAAACAGCAAATGCACAGACAACGGAAGGCAGGCTTTATCAGTGCGTCACAAACAACTTTGCAATGAGCTGGAGGCAGTATGCATTATACTGTACTTAATTGTTTGAAACCTGAAAGTTTTGCTACATATTATGAGACATGTCTTACCTTGCTTCAAAGTAGCCTAGCCAAAACCAGACCATATCGGTGGTGGCAACTTTCTTTCACTTTCCAGTAGCCACAAGGCACAATCCTAGTCAAATGGCTACCCAGACTATTTGCACCTTCTACATTTCTAATGGATATTTTCATCTCTGTCACATGAAACCGCTCGCATGTGTGGTGAGCTTTTGACAACAGTGTTTTCCCACTAATTGCATTATGGAACGAACAGTCGCACCTAGCCTACTGCCTTGTCTGCATTTCTGAGCTTATAATGTGAAGAAATAATAGTTTAGCAACATTTTAAACTAAATGTTCTGATCTGTCGCATCAGACTCATTGTTTTTTAACTTTTTTTTTTAGATAGCCTAGGCCTACTGGTTGTATGAATTTGGGATCTGTAGTCCCACAACTGTCACAGAGTCTGTTTGGAATAGGCTATTTCTTTCTCAACAAGCTGACCAATAGAATAGGTCAACTTTTCTACTATGGGGGATAGTAGATTGACATAGGCTAGTGATCTTGCTGTTCATTGCTGGTCTCGTTGGCTGAGAAAAAGTAAATGTGGACAGTTATTTTAACATCTTCAAAGTGCACATCAGAATTTGGTAAGAAGGACCACATCCTCAACTTGCATGTTCTGTTAATATAAATGACCGTAATCTAAATGTGATTTCTGAGCACCATGGGTGGACATCCTAATCAGGTTACACACCCATTGCATATGGGTCCTATACATTTCTCAAATGTCTGGTAAATTAAAATGCTGCCGGTCAAATGTCCGGTGCCACATTTTCCAAATGGAAACTCTGGCTCAGACTACAAGACACTAGCGAAAGCAGTCATGACTAGGATACAAAGGTCGCTCCCGCAGGCAGCTGGATCCAACCAGACATGTGGTGTTCCGGGGAGTCGGTTTTTGACAACCTCTCCACCACCAGGGACGTGTTTGCTCACTCTGTCGAATGGTGACATCCACATTCTGTTTATTCAATATTGACATGGAAAAGGCCTTCAACAGAGTGTGCCACATGCTTAGGGTAATGGCCAGAAGTAACCACACTCTCGGTCTCCGAAACTGGGAATACATAGAGTAGAGTCTTGATCAACAGCACCCCCTCCCATCCCATACCCATTCATGCTGGAGTAAGACAGGGCTGCCCACTATCGGCCCTATTCTACACCATCACAATAGAACCACTCCCTGCAAGCATCCACAACCCTAAAAAAACAGTTATACATGGATGATGTCACGATAGTCACAACAGACCCACAGTCTATCCCCAATGTCATCCAGTCCATCAACTCCTTCTGTAAAACCACAGGCACAATAGTGAATAATACCAAGTGTGAGGTTTGCGTACACCAAACTGGCGAGTCGACCAGATCCTGCACATCTTTTTTCCAATCAAGAGCACTGTTAACTTTCTGAGCATCTGTTTTAGCAGGACTCACCCCAGAGACCAAAGCTGGAAGATCACTCTCAATGACTGGGAAGGGATTACTGATCAAAGCCATCCTATACCTGGTCCTGGCCTACATAGGTTAGGTTTTGTCATCATTGTAAACATACAGCCAGATGCATCAATCTGGTCATCTTCCACTTCCTCTGGAGCAGCAGCCAGCAACAGGTAAAAATATGACTATGTGGAAGACACTAGACAAGGGGGGTAAGGGGATCCCTAAAATCCCACTCATGGTAGCAGTGCAGGGCCTTAGCTACATTATCTCCAAAATACAGAAAAAACACAGTAAGGCCAGCATCTTCAACACTTTCTACTTCTCCACCATGAGCAGACCACTAGGGCTCTGTACCCTTGACCATAGGAACCCTTACTCATGGGACTCCCCGAAACACTACAAAGACCTTAAAAAAGTAATCACCTCCCTACAGCACCAGACACTAACACAAGCCAGTACTGGTCATTCAAATACCCTCAGAAAGCACATCACAGACAGGGACACAGCCCCTTCTCTTCCCCCAATAGATCATTGCTTGACTACTGCCCCTGCAATTTGACATACCAACATAATGCCACCCCATTTATAAACCACAGTTAATATCGTATATGTAGTGTTGTATTATGTTGTGTTGTCTTTCCTTAGAACCTGCACCCCCCTTAAGAAGCCATCTGAAACTCATACCCTCCCTGCCCTTTGTTTCTTCGTTTCTAGATTTCTTAGTGTTTCCACATATGTCTACGTCTGAATGATAGACAGAATGATAACTGCTCCCAAGTCAATGAGTGTTAGTTCATGTACGTATTGCCTTGTTGCATGACTCCCTGTATGTATGTTAATGATTCTCCCATGAAAAGAAAAATGTAATTAAAGTTCTGGTAAACAACAGTTTCACAGACCCATTCCCCATCAGATCCGGCGTATGCCAAGGTTGCCCCTAGTCCTTGTACGTCATCTACCTAGAGCCTCTAAATCTGTGGCTACCAGATGCCAGGCAAGTGTCTGCGGGTTTTTTTTTTTATGAATTAAGGTCACTAATTAGCAAGGAACTCCCCTCACCTGGTTGTCTAGGTCTTAAAAACAAAAACCCACAGACACTCGGCCCTCCATGAAATTAGTTTGACACCCCTGGCATAGATATTCGCTCCATCACCACAGCAACAAAGGTGGTAGACGACTACTGTGCAGCCACTGACACTCTTGTCAACAGGGGTAGAAAACTGTTCCTGTCACAGGACTGGCATGAGACTCTCACGACCTCTTTCCCTTTCTGCGAATGGAATGCACGGTCCCTCACAATGATGGGTACGATCCTGGTCCTGAAGGCAATTGTTCAATTGTTCTCCCCATTCTCTTGTACCTAGGCAGGGCAGAGCCCCACCTGTTTTGGGCCCCACATTTTTAGCAAAAAAATAAATACAAGAAAAATAATAACAATACTTTTTGGGGGGGCTTGCCTGTTTTGCTTTTTTTTGGCAGTAATACGTGTCACATATCAGTTTGCAAATAATGTAAAAAATAATATATATCATACAATCATGGTCTCTTTTTTGTTTTCTTGAGTAAGGCAGCTCCAAAATGCAGGTATTTCAGCCTAGCTCAGTGCTTTCTGTGGTGGTAGGGAAAGCCAGAAGAAAATACGGAGCGTTGTGTCATGATTGGCTCAGTGTTCTGTCACTCATTGGGAATTTACGTCACTTTACGCGAAGTGTAAGAGGAGACATTGAAGATTTTAGCCCATCGGCTGCTGCCATAGCAGTGCCCATCAAAGAAAGCTGAAGGTCATTGACCTCAGATAAAATGTTGTCAAATCACGTCATACGTAGCTTTGATTGGACTGATCATGTCAACATCATACTATCACAATTTTAGCTAGCGCTCAAAACAACTGTTAACTCGGAGGACCACCATGCCACCTTCATGTTCAAGTGAGCACAGCAAGAACAATGTATTTTATGCTCTTGATAAATTATGTAATATGCCAGAGAGATATGTATACTGTAGCTAAGAAAGTAATACTAAGTGTATGTTGTTTAGTAAGATGTTAGTAGCCCATGTGCCTCACCCTAATAATTTGGTATATTTACCCCTCTTCATTTTGCTTACTGTTCTGACTGCTCTAATGTAACCTATAACCTGTTTTAGAGAAATGTAATCATCAAATATTATAAGAGCTTTCATTGTCTGCTTATATGCCCCCTTTATTTATCCAACAGTTCTGACTTGGTGTAAAGGGAGAACACTGTAAGAACGGCCCATGTTCTGAATTCTGTCTCTGTACATTTCAAAAGTGCTAAACAAATAGTTATTTTGACTAACGTTACGTCCATCCTGGCTTTCCATCCTGGTTTTTTTTTAAAGGCAGTATATGAGGCTGAATTAACTGTTTCGCTGCCAGACAAGGCTCCGCTGATAGCCAGGTGTAGCAGTGGTAAGATGTTGGGACAGCTTTATGTAGGCCCTAACAGTTTGTGGTCACCGTTATAGTCCAATTAATGTATTGTTTAGTGTTGTGTTGTGTAGTGGCTTTGCTGGCATGCATTCCACTTGTTGTTTTTTTGCCCCACCAAGAGTTACATGCTAAAATTTTATAACAATGCAGAGGGGCTCCGCATAGCTCCCTATAGCTCTATATTGACATGATTGGTAGGTGGGGGTGGTACATCCTGTATGAACACAAACTCACTTCCTTGACAGCAAACATGGAGAACTTTGATGAAAGGCTTTCAGAGTAAGTTCACAAATAAAACACATCTTTATGATACCTCTTGTTGGGATTTCAAAGACACAAAAAACTATCCCCATCTGGGAGGTGATGGGGATAGATGCGGTAAAGAGGTCAATGGAATGCAGACCGTGGGGGATAGAAGGACGCTGGATTGGTGCACATTCAACAAATTTGATCTAACAAAGTGGATATATGTCAAATCCGTAATGATTGATGAATTGTAACAGGCCCACAACGTGGTTACCAAAATCGAATTTGGATATATTTCGCTGCATAACATTTAGAAGTTGTCAGCTTACTCCCGTTCGTATAGGCTGGTAGCATAGCTAGCATACAGAAATCAGGGGTGGTAGTCAAAGTTGTTTTTAACTGTAATGCAGTTGGTTGATGGCGATGACATGAACATTTATTGCTGTTGACATCCATGCAAGCATTATACTCACATTTTTACCTCAACATAGTGTGAAATACAAATATAAACCAATAGCCTAAATTGAGGCTGATATTGCTGGGGGGCAGGGGGGGAGATTCAGCGTGGAGATGCAGCCTTTTTACTTCATGCTATCTTGGCGGAGCTCCTATGTCAGGTACCGGGAAACAAACTCCAACATCTCAGAAGAGATAAGGTCTTGTCTTTTCGTTTAGCCCGTTGCTCATAATTAGCTGAATGGCTGTAGAAATTAGCCCTGAATCACTACGAGTGGTGCGGTGCAGACCAATTTATTGGCTGTGTATGACAGCTCACCGAAGCTCAAGAAGTATGAATGAACTTCTGCGGAGGCCTCATCGTTGTAAATGCAGTACGGCCACTGCAGAATTCGGATTGACCATGAATTGGACTGCGGTCGGGCATCGACTCAGACTGCGCGGCCGGTAAGTTAGCTAGCTAACTTGTAACAACATTAACGTTAGCTAATTAGCCAATTAGCCAACATAGCTAACGACGTTAACGTCGTTAAGTCAGACAAGTTCTTCTTTGCAAATTAACGAGCTAACTCTAGCTATATAACACTTCTAGAATATTGTAATGTAATGTTAATTTGTAGATAGCTAGATAATTCACGTCTAATTTGTTTTCTTGCTGTATTGAAATGTCTGGTAGCCATCTGTGGCAGTGGCCCAAGAAAACATTCATGGTTTCAAAAGTATCCAGTCGTGCAGCTAACGTTACACTGGTTTACTTCTCTCATCATATTGAGCCTACAGCTCTTGAAACGTTGTTGTCACGGTGTTTGACCTTCCATAATATAACACTGGACTTGATCCGTATGCCCCTGTGCCCGGATGTGGGAGCCATGGAAAATCATGATCATTTGACATAAGAACAAGCAGAGATAGGTGTTTGTTTTGATTTCTCATTTAATAAGTTTATTATTATTCTATAACAACACATATCATTCCCATAACAGATTAATTGTATTATCACAACAGATCATCACTGAAGACACAGGGGAGATGTGCCTGTCTCAGATCCTTATCCATCATGACACCCCAATGTACGAGCCAGTGCCACCACGGGCATGCTGGCGTGCTGGTGTGGAGGAGATGGTGGCTGTCTAGAGGACGCTCCTGGGGGAGATCACGGCCCTGCGCAGGGTGCAGGAGGAGCTTCTGAAGGCGGAAGGCCCTGGAGAAGGAGAAGTTTGCCATGGAGAAGCGAAGACTTGAAGATTACTGTTCTAAAATAAATCTGTTTCGATATACAAACCTTTTTTTTTCATGTGAATCTCGTCCTTATGAGGTAATTTCTTTGCTTGTAGGCCAGCATTGCATCTACCAGCAGCATTGTGATCAGCGGCAACATCCTGGTCAGGTACAGCTGGCGGAATGTCAGGTATATTGGGAAGTGGCATCCTGTTTTGTATGCAGATGTTGTGCAAGATACATGCTGAGGTTATGATCTTGCATGTTTTTTCTGGGCTGCATAAAATAACTCCCCCAGAGTGGTCAATGCATCTGAATCTGGATTTTAGGACTCCGATAGATCTCTCTACTAAACTCCTTGTTTTCATCTGAGCATGGTTGTAGTTCTCTTCTGCATCATTGTTAGTGTGTAGGATTGGTGTCATGAGCAATGTTTTTTTTGTCCATAGCCACTATACCTAAAACCCCAAACACACAAAGTAGTAAATTGATATCATAAGAAGCAACACTATTTTAAGTGTGCTGTGGACCATAAAACAATTCCACAGGTGTCAGGTAAAGAAAGGGTTAGTGATTTCTGATTTCTTTACCTAATAGCCATCCATCAGGAATGTGACCTTCCTCAAACTTGATTCCCAGGGCTGAATTTGATACAATGAAGGAGTCATGTCTGCTCCCGGGCTATTTGGCAACAACATTTGTGAAGGCTAGTGTGGCATTGCAGACTACTTGCACATTGATAGAGTGGGAGTTATTTCGTTTAACATACATTTCCTCCTCACCACGTGGACCCTATCAGGATAAATGGTAAGACTACATCAGATACTTATAAAACCTACTGAAATAATACATTTTGGTGGGGTGCAAACTCTACTTATGTAGACATGTTTTGACAGAAGCTAGTCATTGTCACTGACGTTTATTGTCACATGGGTCCCATCCAAAGCACCAAGGACATTGGGGAAGTTATCCAACTCAAAAAATGTTTGTTTGGTGCTTATTTGTTCAGCTACAGTTTATGGGAACTTGAGGAATCTTTGCACATGAGGACACAGTGCATCAGACACTGCACAAACCACCCGACTCACAGAGAGAGGACTGACTAACTCGCACTGTCCCTGCAAGCAAGGCTTGAAATGATCCCAATGCTAGGAATCTCAGGGCAATCATGATTTGCAGGATGATTGAAAGAGGGCTAGATCTCATGGACTTTCTTTTTAAGTTTTCATTTAAAGTTCAGCCAAGTACATGATAGAGTGTTGTGGTAGTCAATATTGCCTCAGTAGAACATGGTCAGGGACATGTAGAGGATCCATCCGGTCTCTGAGAGGCCTCTGTGGGTTCTCCCTCTCTCTAGCAGCTACCCAAAGAATTGACATCCTTTAATGTACAGTGTCATGGTAAGCTTTGAATCACTAAATATTCCTGTTTGATTATTCTGTTTTTTTACTATTGTTATTTAAATAACTTTTCTAATCAATACATTTAGCTTTGTCATCATTTGATTTTATGACCATTTAAAAAAATAATATTATTATATTCATTATTGTCAAATATGTAATTAAAAGCTTTTCAAATTAAGGTTTACATGGATGTTTTTAGTTATAATGTATTTTTAAAATGCTCTCCCCCTGGGCCCAGTCTGCACAAGAGAAGAGTTTAGCTGTCTTAAAGTTAAGTACATTTCCAAGAAGAAATCCTAAAGCATTATTTTCAAGAATCCCATTTCTTCTTAACTTTCTTCTTAGGAAGAAACAGGAAAAAAACGTAAGAACATTTCCAATAACTTTAATGAGGAATAGCAACTTTGCTTAAATTTCTTCTTAAGTCTATAGTTCAGGAAAGAATGGCAGTTAAGAATACATTTTTTCTTAAGAAGGTTTTGTGAATCCGGCCCCTGATCTCCAGTCCCTGTCCCAGCACAACTTGAAGTCTCATCCCCAGCATCAGTACCAACCCAGGTTTTCCCAGTTCCAGCCACAACACCAGTCCCAAACCTGGACACAGCACCAACAAACCACAACTGCCACCTCATTTCAGCAACTGCCAGCCCCAAGCCCCTCCCCCAACAGAAAGACACATACACCATCAACCACTCTCCTCTAGATGTGCAAGTGATATAAAACACCTAGTATTGATTAATATGGAAATGCACAGAGCCAACCTGCTTGCTCTATTCCCCTGTACTTACAGTAAAATACTGTAGAAATAATTAGTCACTTTTACTGTGTTGTACTGTGTTTGTAGTATTGTATTGGCACTATCCAGATAGTCAGAGATATATCATAAAATTATTGTAATTACAATTATTTTGAAGACCAATGTATCCTTAACTAGAACAACATTTTCAGTATCGGTAACATGAACCGTTTTACTTGTTATGACTGTGATGTTTTTTTTTTTTTATCAAACTTGGTTGAATGCACTGACTGTAAATTGCTAAAGACTAGAGCGCCCACTAAATGACCAAAATGTAAAAGTGAAAAGAACACTGGGTAATTCCAGTAATATACTGTACATTAGATTACATTATAAATGTGCGTTACAGGAAATGTTTTTGTGTGTGTGTGTTGAGGGTGGGGGTGGGGGGGGGGGGGGGGGGCAGTAAGAATAGAAAAGCTGTTGTGAATCAATGGCAGGTGTTGCAAAGAGGGGTTCTGTATATGTACAGGCTAGAGATCAAATCCAGATAGGTAGTTGATAAGTTCAGTTATGGTTTATAGATACAGGTTTGGTGGCAGTTTTCTGTAGAGGCTGGGCAGCAGTTGAAGAACGACTTTTGGAACATGTTTGGAGTAAGGAGATAAGGTGTCCAGAGATGCACATCAGTGGTTTCCACTAGACATGAGGAACTCTACACTCCACTCAGACTGCAATGATAGTAGCTGGCGCTGAAGCCAGAGTCTAAACTAAATGGATCCTCCAGGAGAGTATATTGTAGACCCAGGATTGACTGTCAGAGGAGTAGTGGGGTTGCTGCTGGTGATGAGAGGTTTATTATACTGCTGCTACGTGCCGTAGAGTGCTGCATCTCTTCTGCCTGAGCTGACCATGGGACTGACGACTGTTACAGAGAGAGTATAGAGCGACAGCTAGGGGCATTCCTCAGGTCTGCTTCTGATTGGCCCTTAACAATTAGGCACATATCTAGGATTAGTTTATTTTCCCTTAATCGTAACCTTAACCATTAGGGGAGTAAACACAAGACTGATCTTAGTGCAGCTGTATCCTAGTCTGTGACAGTGGAATGAATGCTTGCTGTCTGGCATAATATTGTGCTAACTCCTCCACCTTATCTATAGAAGCTATAAGAGTCAAGAAGAGAATTGTGTCTTAGTTTCGTGGTCACATTGACAGATAGCAGTCTTTGCTGTGATGGGCGTAACCAATGATATATGTCCATATCCTGAACCAGTAGGTCTATTGGAGGGAGCAGTCTGGCAGCGTAGAATCCTAATTGTATACAGCTGCGCCAGTGATTACATAGACCCGGCATACTCCCAAAAATATTTACTGTACAGCCTGATTTCAGTTGGGATCAGTGTATTTAGATGAGGCGCTGTGTTAGTTTAGCAGCGTCAGTGTGTAGATGAGAGAATACCAACCAGCCTGATGCTGTTACTGTCTGTCAATGTCTTAATTATTCCCTCGTTAGTGGACTGTCAAGCCTGGATCTCTAACTAAGGACAGATGGGTTAGGGCACACACACATCCACACACAAATCCACAGCAGACAGTTGGAGACACTCAGAAAGAGATTTACGCCAAACCACAGTTAGAAACCAAGCATCTTGTCTCCCGAGCGACAGTTACGCTATAGTCTCCAGGCCCCCATCCGCCATTGCCTCTAAATTAGATTATGCAACTGTACTTATTATTGAAAGAAAAACTTGTGCCAGATTTCAATTAACCTGATGATTGATCCGACATGGGACGTCTCAGATAACTCAGATACCTCTGGAATCTGGAGCCATTTACAGAAAAGTGGTTCAGAAATTTTTTTTCTCCCTGTCCAATGTCAGTCATTCACCAAATGATCATTTGAAAGAGGAAGCAAGGTACTTTAAGCATATGTTTTCATTTCAGTCTCCTCCATCTCCACTAACTGAAGTTAATTGTAAAGATTTTTTTAAATTAATAGTGTAAAATGAACAGCTGTACAGAAAGAGTAATGTAAAGGCCTAATTACAGAGGAGGAACTTCTAGATACAATTAAAGTCTTCAAGTCTGGGAAAACTCCAGGGCTTGATGGCATACCAGTTGAGGTTTATCAAATATTTTCGATGTACTCAAAAGGTCCGTTATTAACATGTTTTAAATAATCCTATAAAAATGGTATACTATCAGATACTCAGCATAAAGGTCTGATTTCACTATTACTGAAACAGAACCCAGCTGGTAAATATAAAGATCCAGTCCACCTAAAAAACTGGAAACCCTTTACACTTCAGTGTTGTGAATTGTTTTGGCAAAATGCATAGTGCATAGAATTAAAATGGTATTGTCGGATATTATTCATCCTAATCAGACAGGTTTTTTACATGGACGATACATATAAGACAAGTACTGGAAACAATAGAACACTATGAAAAATCTGGGAAATCAGGTCTGGTATTCATAGCTGACTTTAAAAAAAGGCCTTAATTTACGACTGGAATTGATATATCAATTCCTGGACTCTTTTAATTTTGGAGAATCTTATACAATGGGTTAAAGTTATGTATAGATACCCCAGGTGTGAAATGTAAATAATGGCTACTTCTCTGAAAGTATTAAACTGGTAAGGGGAGTAAAACAAGCTTGTCCACTATTGACATAAATGTATCTTTAATTTACAATCCGTTGAAACTATGAGGAAAGAAAGGTTCAGGGTAGCCTAGTGGTTAGAGCATTGGACTAGTAACCGGAAGGTTGCAAGCTGACAAGGTACAAATCTGTCGTTCTGCCCCTGAACAGGCAGTTAACCCACTGTTCCTAGGCCATTCTTAACTGACTTGCCTAGTTAAATAAAGGTACAAATAAAATAAAAAAATTTTTGTGAAACAGCACAATGGAAATATATATGGCAATTAGAAATAAAAACTGGATGGTCTTCATAGATAGATGGAAGGGGTTGAGGGTAGCTGAAGGGCTGGACTATAAACAAACAAAAAGATAATTAATGGAACATTTTACTGTGGATCTTTTATTTCAGCACATGAAACATGGGACCAACACTTTACATGTTGAGTTTATATTTTTGTTCAGTATATAATAATAATATACAATCGTAGCCAAAAGTTGAGAATGACACAAATATGAATTTCCACAAAGTTTGCTGCTTTATTGTCTTTAGATATTTTTTTCAGATGTTACT